>NC_081221.1:12298716-12629029 GCF_902713425.1 Acipenser ruthenus
GGGGTGCAAATCATTTTGAAAATTGGTGCTAAACTGTTTTGAAAGTTTAGCACCAGAGATCCTACTGGTGCTAAATGATCAAACCCCGTCTTAATCAAGCCTCCTCACACCTTCAAGCACAAACCTTCTCTCCTGTGTATGTGGAGGAGTGTGGGCAGGTCATGTGACTGTTTCAGACCCAATGAGAAACTATCATCATCATCAAATATTGTTGCTAATGAATAAAAATAAAATCATTACAAAAAAAAAAAATTAAACATGTCTGCTGGAGCCAGAATTTAACGTTGCTGGCACGACATGAGATATCCTGCTGCAAGCTAGCTAACTGGAACCAAAAGGTGGTTAAAAAAAGGAAGTATCCTCCTTGTGGTACGAGTGTGCATTTGAATCCCAATTAGACAGGCACAATTCAGAACAACATCTCTCCTCACAGGTCTTGGCAGCGTTGTCAGGGCAGCAAGGCCTTTGAAACTGAAGGGCTGGTTGTCATGGCTACTTGTTTGTTAGTGTTCTGAAAGCCCGGGCTAGGACAGCGTGCTTGTGCTGTCTGATAAAGGAATGGGACAAAGACAACATTCCATGAGACGCACGTGACTAGAATATCATTCTCTTTCTGTAAAATTCTCACCAGGATACCTGCCCTTTTAATTCCTGTCCAAACACAATGCTTTCACAGGGCAAGTGTAAGAGATTTCCTGGAAGACGAAGCAAACAAACGGATAACTTTCTTTAACATTATGTAATGTCATGTTTTAAAATGATTTATATATATATATTTATAAATATTGTAAGGCAGCGGGTTGTGTGAGACAGCAGGGAGGGGGTTAAAACCTCCCTGAAGAAAAAAATTGCACCTTTTGTTAATTGTTTTATTGTTTAATTTAGTTTTGTTAGTTATTTTATTGTGTATTATCCCCTGCACCCGGGGGTGATTAAAAATTAGAACCGGGGGCAGGGTATTTAAGACGTGCAGCCAGTCTGCGCGGGACAGCTGCTGAGTAGAAGGAGGCAGATGAGGTGCTCTGCTTCCGAGCAGTCGTGGGAGTAAGTACTGTGTTAAGCCAGCGTAGTTTTTGTGTGTGTAGGGCAGGTAAACGGCTTAGCCGTTCTGCGTATTAGTAAGGGAAAAATCCTGTTTAGTTAGCGCTCCAGGAGGAGTTAGGTGTTGCTGTTTATTTTTGTGTTTATTAAAATTTAGCGCAACCGCGCTTAAAAATTATTGGGTCGTAATTTTAAAGGGGCACAAACCCGTGTGTGGCGCAATCATTTGCAATATATATATACACAGTATATATATATATATATATATATATATATATATATATATATATATATATATATATATATATATATGTTTGCAATATCAAAACTGCACATTTGTTGCATATAGTCAATGAAAGGAAGACAAGCAGTCTTCATTTAGCCCAGAATTAAGAAGATCCTTCGCAAATTTTGTGACAACTAGGCAGATGCGTCTCTAGATATTGTATAAGCAAAACCAGTGAGGGATAGTTAGAACTTTAAAATGAAGCTCTAAACCTTAATTTATATATATAACACCAATTCAGCATCCCACAAGCTCTGAATGTCTAGTTGCTGTAGTTCAGAGCATACTCAATGTTTTTGTAACCAGTGCTGCCTCCTGCTTTTACTGTGCGTTTCATTGCGTTCCAGATGATATGGCACAGTTCGGGGGGCTGGAAGCTTGCTGTATTTGTATGTGAGGAAGGCAGCCCCATGTTGAGATGCCTTTGCAATCTCCCACTGACAGAACCCCATAAAAACACACCCACCATCAGACAAACACAGGACCTCTTCATTCAGTGAACCTCACAGCCAAACAGGCCCTGCACTGTACCTGATGGTTCTGTGCTGTTTAATGGGATAACATGCAGTACCAATGCCCTTAATGAAATGAAACATATGGTCAATGGGCATATATACTGTATATAGTGAAAGATTTCACTAATTTTAAGGTTCGTAGCCCCTTAAAATCAGACCCAGACACAGGAATTTGAAGTTTTTAATAGCACTTTTGTGCCATTTTATTAATTACAGAAATAAAAGACAATTGCACCAAAACAAAACAAAACCTAACTCAGTTTTGGAGCGCTAACTAAACTTTTTGGGTAAATCCCTAACTATAAAACGGGACGGCTACATTGTTTACATGTAGAACAGAACAGTTTTCAAACACGCACAAAAAGGTTTCCACACTACCTTCGTGAACCCAGACAGGCTTTCACCACTGTAACAGCCTCACTCCACACACTGAAGACTGCCCCGAACAAACAGTTCTCTTGGTTTAAATACCTGCCTGCTAATTGCAGGAAGGTGATAATTATTATTGATTGGAGCCTGGTGAGTCTCATCCTGGCTCCCTCCTGTGGCATTCTGGGGGATGTAGTCTTTTGTAACCCCTCCTGGACTACATTTTTTCCCCCAGTCTGTCACATATATATATATATATATATATATATACATTTTTATGACAACACATATACATATATTTTATTAAATATACAAATTATTGCTGTTTGATATTATGTATCACAGGATAATATATATGGGAAATACATTTATGTCAATATAATATAGTACACAGTCAGGTAAATATATACAGTTTATTTTTAAATATGTCTATTTATATCTGTTATTTATTTATTTATTTATTTATGTAAAACCAATATATATACCACTCCACAGGCAATTGAAGTCAATGGGAACAAGCTTGAAGAAGTCAATAACAACATATACTTAGGACAGTTAGTTTCGGCAACGGAGAACCAAATGTGCGAAATCAACAGAAGAGCAAAAATGGGTTGGAGTGCTTTTGGAAGATTAAGCATGGTTCTGAAAGGGAAACTGTGTGTGTATATATATATATATATATATATATATATATATATATATTATATCTAATTTTTTTTTTTTTACAAACCTGAAAATATATTTGGGAAAGTATTTTGCACTGCATATATGTTCCAATGTACTGAAATATGTTTTTTCAATATATTTAGTTTCCAGAAGGAAGTTATGTCTGTATGCAACACATACATGAGTTAGACAATTAAACACACCAACCATAACATTCTTTGTCGGAAATACCAGTAATGATCATCACTGTACTGGTATTCAACTGGTCATGCTGGTTCAAGGCACTTAAAGGGATATCCTCTAGTAATGTCTTGTTTAATACCCTGATATTTGTATTCTGTATGACCCTCTATTGCGGTTTCTTCTGAGATCATTATTTACCAGGCTTACTAACTATCCCAGCAACAGATGCTTCTGAAAAGACCCCTTTGTTGTGGGGAGGTGAGGTGGGGAAGCATATTAGCGTTGCATTTCACTTTCCCTAATAGGAAACTAAATCGGTAATGAATGACATAGCAGGAACGATTAGATGAGATCACATAAATGCAGGTTGACAAGCTGGCCATAAAATGAAGTCAATTGAAATTCCCTTTACTGTACATTTCAAATGAGTGTTGTCTACCCCCCATAGATTAATCGAATTGGTGTAAACCAAGCTGGGGGTTATGTATCAGCTGGGAATCCAGTAAGAGACCAGTAAACATGCGATCCTCTTCCCATTGCTCTCTGGTCACTGTCTCACCTGCAGTTGCAGGATTTGTACAGCAGTGTTGTCTATAGGGTGTTGGGCTACCATGTGCAGACAGGGTGGTACAGAGTCAATCAGAGGTACCTGTAAATGTGGTGGAGGCTCTACATGTTCTGAGTGAAACCTTTCTCTTTTTCTTTTCCTGCATTGTCTTTATATTCTAGTGAAGTATTCAATGAAAAATATACAGTGAAACCTGCACTGACTGACCACAAAAGGCGAATGGATATTAGTGACTGCTAGCTCATTCAAGATGCTTCTGTCATTTACTTGTATTGAAAACAAAATTAATCTGGGCACAGCATGCTGTACAAATTCAATAAACGCTGCTTTTTGTATGTCAGAAGACATTAGCCCCTTGGCATTGTTTATACACACACCAGGTAATGATCGCTGCAATTAGCCAGAAATCCTTCCAATATATATGGATAGATATCGAGAGATGAGACACAGATGTGTTGGTATTGAATAGCACTCAGGCCACACTTGATCCAACTTGCCACTGTGGGCGAACTGGGGGGGAGGGGGGGGGGGGCCTTTCATGCATTGTCTGGACATTTTGGACTATATTTTTAAGTCATTTTTTTTTTCTTAACTGATAAACATCTCTTTTGACAGAATCTTTGAGGGGGTCTATATTTTAAGAATGTATTTAGATCAGAGAGCCCTATTTCCCAGGGTTGATACAGCTGGGCACCAGCCGTTAGCAACTGTGCTACAATTTTCTGCCCTGCAGACAAACAAATGTGTGTGTGTGTGTGTATATATATATATATATATATATCTTATGCTAAATATAGCCACCCCTTTTCTTTGAATTAAACTTTGCATTATATTTCATGTATTTATCTCTGCTCCAATCTCTGTTACATTTACAGCTTTGGCCAAAAGTTTTACATCACCTAGAAGGATTGAGACTATATGAACATGATGTATCTTTTATTTAACATCATGTTATCAAAAAAACTACAAAATAATATCGCAAAAGTCTACCGGAAACCATAATAGTAGCACAGTATTTAATGTTAGATTTTGAAATGTCACATTTTTTGTCATTTCTTCGTTAGGTATATGTAAAACTAGAAAGCGGTGTGTAATTCAATATGTTAACGTCACATTATTCAGCAGGTTTCATTCGACTTTATGAAGCAAACTTAGCTAATTCTATAGGATGATGCAAAACATTTTGCCATAGCTATAGAACTATGATGCTGCTCCTGATCTCAATCTGCATCTTAATACAGTGTAAACAAAATAAACATGATTGATGATTTAAAACAGGTTGTGGGGAAGTATAGTGCAGTTGTTTGCTAATTGCTATGCCCTGAAGGCTTATTACCTTTCCAAATGTACTGGCCCTATCTGATTTCAAAATAAGAGGCTCCTTTTACCCCAGTGTGTTCATGAACACAAGCCCAATGGTCCTGGTGTAGTGAGCCAGAACTCCGGCCTCCTGCCTGTATGATGAGGGAAGCAGGAGGCAGGCGGAAATGCTGCATTCCTGCTGGAAAGAAAGAGCATCCTGAACCATCTACCCCCTGCTAGGCGACAGGCCTTTCCTGACCCGGATTACTAGACAACTCACTGAGAAGAGGACTGTCCTCTCTCAAGCATACCGGCCTGCTTCTGAGCGACAGGACTGTCCTCTCTCAAGCATACCGGCCTGCTTCTGAGCGACGGGACTGTCCTCTCTCAAGCATACCGGCCTGCTTCTCATCAATTTCACAGAAGTGTTTGTAAAAGGATTTGGCAAAATAGCAGCATGATGTAAAAGTCACCAGGATCTTATTGTGAGGTGTACGCTTAACTCAGCAGAGATCTTTCACAAGTACAAAAACAGCCATATAAAGATGCGATATCTACAACTTCTACCATTTTTACTGCAACAGAAACTACTACTATAGCAAAATGAATATTTTATTCTCTTCTTCTTGTTTTTGCACATGTGAGAGATAGAACTTCTTTTTTTATTCATTGCTTTGCTACAGTTGGGTTCTTACCTATGCATTGCGTTGCTTTCACTATGCTTCATTACACTTTTCCATGCATTTACTATGGGAAATGTTTAACTTATATCTTCAGGACAGACTAATATAGGGCAGCAGTGTGGAGTAGTGGTTAGGGCTCTGGACTCTTGACCGAAGGGTTGTGGGTTCAATCCCCAGTGGGGGACACTGCTGCTGTACCCTTGAGCAAGGTACTTTACCTAGATTGCTCCAGTAAAAACCCAACTGTATAAATGGGTAATTGTATGTAAAAATAATGTGATATCTGTATAATGTGAAATAATGTATAATGTGAAATCTTGTAACAATTGTAAGTCGCCCTGGATAAGGGCGTCTGCTAAGAAATAAATAATAATAAATAATAATAATAATAATATCTGGACCATGAGGCCATACTGAAGTGACCAATGTGGATCCTGCCACCCACAACCCCATAAATATTATATAAAAAAAACATGGAAACAGTAAATAAAAACACTTTACATTAAGCATCTCAATTACTGTGTATTTACATACTATAGTAGTTACGTAGTAAATGCATGTGTACTTACAAATAATTACCGTGTTATTATGCATAGTTACAATATACTTAATGTGTAAATCTTTTTGCACAAGATAACTCTAACCCGAATCCTTTTCTGATACAATTGTGTACTTACATATATCGTGCAAAAATACATGTTAAGTACATTGTAACCATGCATAATAACATTGCAATTTGTTTGTAAGTGCACATGTATTTATTAAGTAACTACTATGTAAATACACAGTAATTAGAGACACAAAACTCCCTGGATCATCTCAATCCCTACAAGTACTCTGTGTTTCATGAAGATCTCTCTGCATTGATCTATTTTGCCTCTTCGACGGAAGGATATTTTGTTCCTCTTTGTAACTACGTATGTATGAACAGATCTATAGCTTTTGTTTTGAGTGTATCATCAGCAGAATGGCATGCAAGCAATGCTATAGGTGCGGTGATCATAGTTTTCTCATGGAGTTTGCTCCTGTACAGACTGGTCACGCTTGCTCCAATTACAAGACATCACATCTATATGTTCCAATATACCGTGACTCTCGAAGAAGGAACAAAAAATACTTTCCTGATAACATAACATTTAAAAGGAAACAGGTCATTCTGTTTCCTTTTAAAATTGTTTTGCATATTTTATGCATGGAATGACATGATGTACATAGGATAAGATCCTTAACAGATGTCTAACACATGATTTATAATGAACAACATGTTCCTTTTTACAATCGCCTTCAAAATCACACACCAAAATAAGTGGCCTCCACCTGTGTTAAATTGTAGTGATTCAGGATAAATTCAGCAGTTCCTGTAGGTTCCCTCTGCTGGGTAGTGCATTTCAAAGCAAAGACTCAACCATGAGTACATACTCTCCAGATTCCCCTATGTGTGTACTGATAGAACACCCCTCCCAAATGACTTTAATAAAGACATATATTAATCTAGACTAGAGCAATGTGCCTGGAAATGGGTCTCATTAGAGTCCAGTCATGACACTTGAGAAAACGGAGATAACCACTCCTCTGCAGAACACAGCACCAGACGGTATCTGATTCCAGCTTTCCTGGAGAGTCTTACCACGTAAACAGAGCTTGGCTTTTTAGTCCTCAGCTCTCCGTTCAAACTACTAGGTCTCCCCTTCCATTCCCTCAGCTCAAACCACTAGGTCACACTCCCTCCCCTCCCATTCCCTCAGCTCAAACCACTAGGTCACACTACCTCCCACCCAGTCCCTCTAACCCTTAGACCATCATCCCTCTGGAACCAACACTGCTTTTTAACTGTTATACCCCTGCTGCTCTGCTCCAATACAAAAGTATCACTGTTTTACTGATAATTAGTGAAGAAGGAACTTGTTACCAAAGGGGGAGAGATGTAAGTGAAGCATGAGGACTCCTTTGCAATGCATCATCAGGGGATGATGGCTTGCCTGCTGCCTGTCCATTCACCCCTCAATTGCTCAATAGAAGCAATCAAAGAACCCCAGTGAACTGCAGAGAGGCAGCCCAGGGCACTTTGCACACATGGCTGGGATGAAATGCACTGGAAATCCAGACAAAGGGGAGATACGATTTCTATTCATAGACACGGAATAGTTTAGTGTCACTCATTTCTACTCCTAAGCAAAGGCATCAAATGGAGGAACCAGAAACAAGAAATGTCATCTTTCTGTAGGCATTCTTTTTTTAAAGAGAGTTGTTGAAATGTTTGTGAACCAGGCTAATACGTTCCTTCATTTTTTATACAGATTTTCAGAGTGTTATAAGTTATGGATTTATATTTAGAAGAGCTGAGCAAGCCTTTACAATCTATTTTCTTACCTCTTTTTAGCTCTGGTCCCTTGTTTAGCATGCTTTTTGTTCTTTTCGCCCCTGCAGTAAAAAAATACACAAATTATTCAAATACAGCACTAGATATTCCCTTCATAACTATAAAATATTTAGTAGTGGTACATTTAGACATACTAAAAGGACCTTTGATTTGAAGTCTTAGTGTTGTAATTTGTCATTGAATTTCCATTATTTCTCATAGTATTTCTAAAAGCACTGTATTAAATGTTATTGTTTCTTAATGATTATCTGCAACAAAAAATACATTCATTAAAAAAAAAAATTTTAAACAATAGCAGTTCTTACGTTTACTTTTCTGTGTATAGCATTGTATTTAAAAAATAAGCTAAAACTATACAAAGCATCAAGTAGACAAAGGTTTCGGCTAGCGCCTTTTCTGTACACTCGTTGTTTTTCCAGGTCTTAAATCATTTTCTAATTGTCTGATTGTCTAATTCTGTTACAGTGTTTGTAGCTAATAGAAACATTCTCTAAATCGTGCCTGGGTGCACTTCCATTCGTTTTGCAGGTCTTGAAAACAGCACATGTTATAGTAAATATATCTGTTTTATTCCAAAACATGATTCTAGACTAGGTAAAAGTAATCTCTGTCTGCAAGCTTTACTTTGAGATAGTGTTGCACTTCTCTGGTCATTTCACTTGGAGGGTGCAATAGCTTCCAAAAGCTTCTTTCCTGTCATGAACAAACCAGTTGCTGCCAGTAACAAGATTTGACCCAGAAGACACTGCTGAGGTGAAATGACACAGGAAGTGCAAGTTTAACAGAGTTCCTGCAAGTAAGGCATGGAAACCAAGAACTTTTACATCTAATATAGTACCAGATGCCATGCATGACAATGAAAACACATGGTGCTGTAACAGTGTTTCTTTCAGAACTGCATGTCTGAGCCCTATGTAGCTAATGGAAGTGCAGAATGGCTAAGAGACGGATTCTTCTTTGTGTTAGTTGGAATTACTTTAAAGAAAAAAATAGTTGTATGATGACAAAGACAGAATAAGAAAATACTTATGAAAAGCTTTTGCAGTTATTTTACAAATCACCCATATCTTCCTTAGAAACAGCAATATATATTCTTTTCCCTTCTTTAATAATGAGACTCAATACACCGACTGACAGTTATGCGCTTTTACGCGCACTTTTAATTTCAAAATAAACTAAAACAAACTAAAGCCTAACTCCTTACGGAGCGTTAACTATAAGCAGGAACGGCCCTGACCACAAACACTACAGACACATCGGTACACACAGTGCTCACTTTGCTTCCTTCAGCTCAGCAGCCCTGAATGAATCAGCTGTGAGGTTTATATTCCCCACAGAAACAGGGATAGGCAGCTTGCACGGATTTACAATAATCACCAACTGCCAAAACAATTAACAATCAAGCAATACAATCAACAATAACACACATTTACACATGTATTCTTGAAAGGGAGGATTTTAACCCCCTCCCTGCCATATATATATATATATGCACTTTATATGTTCACCTTATTTAATTCCACCATTTCATTTGAAGCATACTTATTCAGAAATATAAAACTACTTTCCACACTACAGCAATCGTGTAGCATTCTCTTCCTCTATTGCAGCATTCATCCTGAACACAGTGCAGAATTCACAAAAGGCTTAAATGGACCTCCGCTATTGAAAAGCCATCCACATTTGCTCATGTGTTTCTTGCTTGAGCAGCCAGCTAATCTAAGCTGCCAGCCCAGTTTGCCTGAGCCATGAATCAAAGAGACAGAGGCAGACATTGGGGAGGAGAAATCTGTGCTTTTCACAGAGGGCTCCAGATCTATACCTCAGGGACTGACGGACTGCCACCATAAGACAGCCGTCAATCACACTTGGCCAGCTCAATTTATATCAGGAAAATGATTACCCCTCCAATTGAGAAGCTGCAAACAATACCGATTCAATTGCTTATGCAATGTATCCCTGACTGGCAGACGAGCATTTCATGCTAACCCAGTGTTACACAGCAGAGCTGTTTTAATTCAGCATACTGATGTAAAAAAAAAAAAAAAAAACCTGGACTTGAATGTTTATTTCACAAAACAAGTTAGATCTTTAAACAAAAAGGACAAGTTATTGCAGGGTGCTTACTTAATGATTTAAAACTCCATTCAGCTTTGCTGACTGGATCTTTAGAGGAGTACTACAGGTTAGGTGATAAAACACTGACTCACTAGAAAGCTCAATAAGAATCATATCTGGCAGTATCCTTCCTTCAGTGAAATTTGGCTTAAGTGCCTCAGATGATACAGATTAAATAGTCAAACTCTACTTCGGCCAATTTAGAATTATATTCTAAATGAAATGAGATACATCAGCTAAGTATCCATCTTCAATTAGACTTGGATATAAAACACATGTAGAATAATGCAATCCAGCACAACACAGTTATTACACAGACAGACAGAAGGACACGATCAGTGATTAAGGGTTCCTGTTTTTGAATGAGGACCCCTCGTCAATGATACATATACTTCAAAACATTATAATTTTAATAATGCGTGTTTTTTACACCCTGTCAATATGAAGAAACTAGTGTTTACTTCAGTATTCGTTTTTTTTTTTTTTTTTTTTTAAACAGAACATTTCATGTGAATGTTTGAAAGCAACCAAAACGTCTGTGCTTCAGTGATCTTGAATTCTTTTACAAAGTTGTTTGGTTTTGGTTTTCAAAAATAAGTAGGTGTCAGAAAATGAAATGAAGCATTCTGTCTTTTCTTTTCCTTTACCTCCACCTCGCACTTATTCGGCACGCAATCATTTATTTACATTCCACAACATCAAGGAATAACCACATCAATGGTAAACTAGTTAGTCAATTTTTCTGGATAAAATAGACACACCCTGACAAAATAAGGATGCATTGCTGGACTGAAAACTAGCACCCAGCTTTACCTAGTTTAGGTGCTTAACCTACTTCTCACACTCACAAATAAAAAATCAGAAGCTTCATATTTTCATATGTCATAAATTAATATAAAAAGAGAATCCCTTTACGTGTTTTACTTGATCCTGTACATTGTTTCAGAAGAAAGTATATTCTTGATCCATAATAGCTGCACAACATTAATAAAGGGCGCATTTTTTGGACGCAGTTTTCTGGTGAAGTCAGTTTAACCCTAATTTTAAACACACCACCTAAGTGACCCTGTAAAAAACTGAAGTTTGTCATGATCAATATATGATTGCATGAAAGCCTGCACTGCATCCATTGATGGGTTCTTAATTCAAGTTGCAAATTATATCATTTTAAATTAACTAATGTTGTTGTTTTCTTTTATTGATTTAAAATGTCATTTTAATAATTCAGTGTTCTCAAGGAAAGGGGGACCACGAACCCAAGTCCCAAGCCCGGGGTTCTGGGGTGCGGGGAAATGGGTATCAGACATTTAAGAGCATGTATGCCCCCAAAACTCAACCTCCTTGTGTCTGCTCTCGAACAACAGATTAGGATCCTCAGAGTTAAGGTTCTATATGATTCTGCATGGAGCTGGGGGTTTAACCTTGACCCGCCTGGTAACTCTACCCATTGAGTTTTCACTGGAGATGTTAAAGACTGGAGATGGCCACCGTTGGGTCAATATGCAGCATATGCTGCATGGCTGTGTGGTCAATACCATCTGGTAGGGTCTCACTGTCAGCCCGTCCCTGCTGGAGCTACACAATGTCTGGGTGTTATCGAGACCCCCCTTCCCCTCCCTTCCGGGTCTCTTTTATTAATGTAAACTCTCATCAAGAACACTCCAGCAAAGCAATGATTAAACACTGAAGGCATTAGCTGAAATGATGGTCTACTTGTTTTATCTCAGAATTTATGAGACGTTTGAGATTGCCCTCATTACATTGGCCTCTCCGTCACTGGTCATAACACACAGTTTTATAAACCGCAGTCCTTTGACAGTGTTTATTTCTTTTCTTCAAACACGTGCTATTGACAGTTATTATATTTCCGGTGTTTGTAGAGCCTTCTGTAAATGCCAGTAAGCCAGTAGTTAAGAGTGGAGCCGCTGCTTAGTATATTTTTATACAAGAAGCGCTGAGAGGTCTAGCCTTCAACTTTTTCAACAAGATGGATAAGCGAATAGCCACAATGAGTCCCCACTCAGTAAATTGTTTAGCATAATTAGAGGTACATTTTGGTCCTATGTGCCAAACAAGAATCATTAAAGGCAATGATACATTGCTCATAGATGTTGTTATAGTACACTGTAAGTGCGTCACATTATTACAAATAAAATGTTAGTCACCATTGCTCTAAAATACTCAATTGGTATCATTTGGAACAATGGAGGAGGATGTCATTAGGCCATTATTTTGTAGTGCTGCTATGGTAACCATAGTAAGGTATAGTATATATACACATTATATATATATATATATATATATATATATATATATAAACAGGTGTATTACAGCCCATTATCACAATCTGTCACAGAACTATTGATAGATTTCAATAGGTACGCCCACTAGAAGTGGTGGGTCTGGACCTACTGCAGTCTCTCCTAGAGCCAATATCTCTCCTGCAGGAACAAGATGAGTAATAGATCGGTCATTGTAAATGGAACGTGGGTCTTTTGGTGTAGCAAGCAGAGAGGTGGTTTGAACCCTGAATAGAGGGTTTACTTCGTCAGTCACTACTGTCTATATTATATTGAATGTGTTTTAGGTCATTCCACAAATCTGACCAGCTGTGCATTCTAATAGGTAAAATAGACACTTTATAAAATTATATCTGTTAACATATAATTAGGGGTTCTGTTTTTCAGGTTTTATAAATTGTATTTTTCGATGCTTATTTTTAACTATTTTCGCATTTTTTTGTAAATCGTTTTTTTCGGGGATTTCGTTTTTGATATACTGTATAAAATTAGTGTTTTTGGTTACTTTCCAAAATGCTTGAGCGTTTTTTTTTTTCTGTCAAAATATGTATAGTAACTCGACAGTACTTGTACACTTAAGTTGTACCTTCTTTACTTCGCTGTCTTCCACAACGAAATCCCTCTGTTCACGGGCACATTCTTCTGGGGGTTTTGTCTGGAGGCATTTATGTTTTAAATCCTCTGCATCTTAACTAATATAGCTTTAAAACCCTCTAACAAACATCCATCCTGATTGTAATCTCGTTTTAAATCTCGCAAGCGGAGTCTCCAATAGAAATGTAATGTGCTGTCACTCAGTAGTTGGGGCGGGTTTAAAGTATTCAGAACGAATCAAGGGATAGATGCAAGTCAGGAAGGCGGGACATTGCCCAGCAGCATTGGGAAATGTATGTATTATTCTTGTAGTAGGTTTTATTTTTTATAGAAAAAGGGTGACGTCAGCATGAATTGATTAACCATTTCCACAGTTTTTCAGGTGTTTTCCGGTGTTTATTGGCTATCCAATAAATTATTGAATTGGGGGTGTTTTTCAGGTTTTATCGGTTAAAACTGAAAATCAGTTTTGCGTAATTTTACGTTCATCATCAAGAGCATGGCAGACAGACAGATGGACGAAAGGACAAACCCATAACATCCTCATTTTTTGAATAAAAATAAAATACAAGGAAAAGGAAGGCTCCCACACCAGAAGAACATTTAAGGCCAGATCACACCCTTCAATTTATTAGCCTGAAAAAAAAGCCAACAAACATAATCATTAGACACGGCCCCGGGCAGATGATTTAATTCCGTGGCGGGATCTTTCCAGTCACAGTTGTCAGAGGGTGGGTCTGTACTAAGCACAGCCCCACAGGGGACTCATTGACAGAGCAGTGCAGCCAAGGGGAGGGGGACTCAGAGGCAGGGGATTCACAACGAGCCTCCAAATCAATTCTGCAGCCTGGTCGATGTATCGAGTTACACACACTGTCATTGACCCCAGCAATGAGAAGTGTCCTGATCAAGATTTATTGAAAAGAAAACGTGCTTCCCTGGACACTTCACACTCCACATGTGCTCTGATTCACAGCAAACGTTAGCCCTTGTAGCTGTAGTTTAATGTGTAAATCTTTTTGCATGAAATAACCCTTAGCCTTACCCTAAACCTAACCCTATCCCTAACTTTGCCCTAACTCTAAGCCTAATCCAATCCCTAACCCTAACACTTTTCTGATACAAGTGTGCAAAAAGATTTACACATTAAGTACACATTATTATGTATTTCTTAGCAGACGCCCTTATCCAGGGCGACTTACAATTGTACAAGATATCACATTATTTTTACATACAGTTACCCATTTATACAGTTGGGTTTTTACTGGAGCAATCTAGGTAAAGTACCTTGCTCAAGGGTACAGCAGCAGTGTCCCCCACCTGGGATTGAACCCATTGAGTCCAGAGCCCTAACCACTACTCCACACTGCTGCCCTCATGCCAACAGTCCCTATATGGTCAGGACAGTCCCGATTTCCTAGCAAATATCCCAATGCATAGGAAGAAAGTCCTGATATTTACCCATAGAAAAAAAAATCTATTCTGCAAAGTAGAGCTGTGCGGCTGACACATCTGCTGATCACTAACTTATACAAAGCTAAGAACGCTTCATTATGTCTATTTTTACTGTCATGATGGTCGTGTCGCGTTGAGTTGGGGGGGGGGGGATATGTTTATTATATGATAATGAGTGTTTTTTGCGTATGACCCCCCCCCCCCCCCCCGGAGACGAGCGTCCCGCTGAACAGTTTCCAAATGTTGGCAAGTATGAGTATATTGTAACTATGCATAATATCATTGTAATTATGTGTAAGTACACATGTATTTACTAAGTAACTACTATGTAAATACACAGTACTCAGAGACACAATGTAAAGTTCTACTGTATTTTTATGGTTGTCAGTCCATTTCTGTACTAGTAATCTATAGCCTGTGCTTTGACTTATTTTAAAAGGTGTTAATGTCATTTAACAATAGTCATTGTTACAAACATTAGGGCACTAAAACTATTCAATCACAGCTGGAGAGTTCAGTGGTAGGAGAGTGGCCCATTTGATTTATGTGTTCCTCTCTATTAGCAGGCATTAAGGAGAAGGTATTCCCCCAAAACTCAACCCTACAATGTCAAATATGTTTAAGAATTCTGGGTTTAAAAAAAAAAAAAATAATAATAATTATGTAACACTTATAGCTCATAATAAAGAATTTCTGACTGGACAAACATTTTCCGCTATTCTGCATTCTGTGCCTGTAGGCCACAGTGACCTATTTCCCAGTGAGTTGACCCCTGTAATGTGTTAGCTGAACCCTTGGCAGGGGCTATAATCAGCCGGACTGATCAATAGCAACTCTGCTCTAGAAAGTCAGCAGGGAGCTAGGAAGCACACAGATGGAATAGCGAGGCCTTTACACCAGGGCCTAATTGTATTTGCCTGTCCATTTCACACTGCCATCAGCGAGGGTGGGAGAGCAAGAGCTCACTGAAACCATTTACCATTTACTACATTTAGAATTACTAAAAGAAACCTAATAAATCCAGTGACAAATATTTTGACTAGCTGTCTTTTTCAATGTCTTCAAACATTTGAAGATAAGGTATAAGCAGGGCTTGAAGTTTTCAGGTTATTATTTTGTATCACGTGACGTCACTTGATACTTGGCTGTCAATTACAAAACAATGTCATTTGTTTTTACCTTCATATTTTGACTGTGACTGATTCTGTTTCACTTAATTTTTAATTTCAAACAGACGTCTGATTACGTCAATTTCTCATCGCTGATCCTTACTGCATTTCATTCTTGCAGCCACCTGGTTTATCATTGTGCTTTTGTTATATTCACTCGTTTAACAGAGTTGTCCTGACAGATTTTCTTTTCAGCATAAAATACCCAGTACGAAGTGTCCCCTGATAGCAAGACGATCATTTAAAATCTCCTTGATGTACAGCAAAGAAATAATCTTAAACCCAGTGTGGCAAAGTGATTAGCAGTGTGCAGGTGCAGGTGATAAATAAACAGACAGACAGTGATAATCCAAGTGCAATGTTGTTTAATGTTTTTTAAATCCAATGGCCTGATGGCAAAACAACAGTAAATGATAACAATGGTAATGAAGCAATACAGCAGCGTGTATTGCTTATTTGTAATCCGCGGGTTGGCCCTGAAATAACAGTCCCGTTTTTAGTTCACCCACACATAACACAGACACAAACACAAACACCAGTCCACAGTGCGTGCTCTAGTGTTTGTGGTGAATACAGTTCTTTAGTGTTAAACAAAAGTGCAGTGTTGTTGATCCGGGTTTAGTGCTGGCCTTTGGCGACAGGTCTTGATCGTGTTAGCTGTTCAAATAATTACAAACAGTATTATTAACGACAAACAAAAACAAACAAAACACTCACGTTTCACAATACAGGTCCTCCTTCCAGTCCTTTAATGTAACCATTCACAAAGGGACAGATCACATCACTACGCCCCCTTTTTATAAGGGTACCCATGACCCCTTGGTCAACAAGCGCATCTGCTCCTCCAATCCGCGGATTCCACGCCGTTTCCCATCTGGGTCATTGAGTTTGTATACCGTAGCTTTTCCCCCTTTCTAGATGTCCGACTTTCACTTAACCCTGGGAATAAACTGTCGTGCCATTTAGTCCAGGGTACTCTGTTCCCTTTATACAGCTGCCTCGCAGGTCGGGAGGGAGATCTAACACCAAGAATCATTCGATCTCTGTCACACCTAGTCATCTTTATTAGGATGCACAGACAGCTTAATAACTACTAATTAACATGTAAGGGGGGGTAGAGATTTGGAAAATAAAAACCAAAAAGTTCAAGCCCTAAGTATAATTAAGATAAGAAAAGAATCATTGAGCAGTGCAACCCATTTCAGGATTTAGTACTTTCGCTTAATTAGTTCGAGGGTCTGGTCTGTGGGATACTTCTGATTAAGCTCAGGTGTGATTAATTAAGATCACAGCTATATTGCGATGGTCATTTGTTACCTTGATTAGGAGTAGATTAAAAAGAACTTGGTACAGGTCTGGATTATCGCAGCTCTCTTAACGAATGCATTATTCTTTAAAGTAAAACGAGTGAAGAAACAGCTGCTTGGGTTTGTGATGATTGTTGTTTTTATTCAGCTTTGCGGAGAACAGCGCTTCACACAAACCAAAGCAGCTGTTTCTCCACTCGTTCTACTTTGAATATTAAATTAGCCCGGTCCTCACCAATGACCCTCACCTACGGAGAGCTCAATCTGAGCACTTGAGTGATTGGTTTGTGCAGCTCTAAGGAGTAATCTGTTTTGTGAAACACTGTCCGGCTACTTTATTAGGACCGGTACCTAATTTCAGGTATGGCCACCATTTCCCCTGATCATAGCCTTGATGTGGCATAAACTCCACAAGGGTCTGGAAGAGAAGTTAATCCATTCAGTCTTTAATATGTCAAGGAATTGATGCAATCGGAATGGGAATTGTTAAGACTAACGTGTTCTTCAAGGTCATCCCAAACTTGCTCAATTGGATTGAGGTCCAGGGATTATGGTGACTGCCTCGTTCTGTTGGATGGGTGTATTATCGTCCTGAAAGATACTGTCACTATCAGGACACAACGGCAGTCTTATTTGTTGGATGATGCAGCTGATACAGCATTCGTTCTGCCTGCCAGAGTAATCAAGGGACCGGGAGAACATGCCCCAAATCAGGGTATACCGGGAGAACATGCCCCACATCAGGGTATACCTGGAGAACATGCCCCACATCAGGGTATACAGGGAGAACATGCCCCACACCAGGGTATACCGGGAGAACATGCCCCACATCAGGGTATACAGGGAGAACATGCCCCACACCAGGGTATACCGGGAGAACATGCCCCACATCAGGGTATACCGGGAGAACATGCCCCACACCAGGGTATACCGGGAGAACATGCCCCACATCAGGGTATACCGGGAGAACATGCCCCACATCAGGGTATACCTGGAGAACATGCCCCACATCAGGGTATACAGGGAGAACATGCCCCACACCAGGGTATACCGGGAGAACATGCCCCACATCAGGGTATACCGGGAGAACATGCCCCACACCAGGGTATACCGGGAGAACATGCCCCACATCAGGGTATACCGGGAGAACATGCCCCACATCAGGGCATACAGGGAGAACATGCCCCACACCAGGGTATACCTGGAGAACATGCCCCACATCAGGGTATACCAGGAGAACATGCCCCACATCAGGGTATACCTGGAGAACATGCCCCACACCAGGGTATACCAGGAGAAGACACCCAGGGCAATGTCAGTTTCAATCAGATAGACTAATAAAGGCAGAGTATATGTAAATGTATTTATTTATTTATTTGATGTTAATTGAGACTAAACGTCTTTTACTAGTCTTGGGCCCGGACAGCTAGCCCATTATTCAAGCTGTTCACCATCTGTCAAAGTTGCATCTCCACACTGCAGACGGGACTTGCATTGCTCATATTTACTTTGTAATTGTTTTTTTGGCAAGGCTCCTTGTTTCTTTTTCAAAAAAAACATATTAACAACCTATTCTCTTCCTGAGACACCGAGTCAATTTAAGATCTTCCTGGAACACACTGCCAGCTTCCATATAAATAGGCTTGCATTTATCTTTCCTTTCATTTTAAATCGGACATTCTTTTTCCCCTTATGCACCATAATAAGCATTTTCAAGTGATTTTTGGGTGAATGACAATAGACTGCAGCTGCATAGGTCATTAATTCAACAGAGCACTGAATAACTATGAGTTTGTACAGAGAGTTTTCCGTTTACTAATACAGTTGCTCTAGTTGCAGAGCAGTGTTTCAAAAACCAGCTCCCTTCAGAAATTCATCTTTTAGGAGTCTTTTCAGAAACCGCCCGGTGGTTGACAGCAGAGACATCTGTCCAAGGCCGAGCCCAGTGGCTCTCAATTCTGGAAGTAAATGTAAAAAGTGTGTTTGACTCTCGGACAGGCAGACAAACTGACAGGATCCAACACTTGCCAGATTTTGATACTTAGATGATACCCTTCTTCCTTAAAATTAGAGAATATCAATTTGGAGCCAGATACTGCATTATCCCCTGCCTGCCTGTGAAACTCAAGGTAATCGAGGGGGGGAAGCAAGTTTCAAACCACATTATTTACTACTAAGGGGCCGGCAGAAATAATCGCTTGGAACAGCAACTCGAACGGAGACAGATGCATGCTTAATTGTTTTAGTTTTTGTTAAATGAGATACATTTCCTCTTCTTCCTCAATTTGGTTCGAACTGCATTTAATGCTTGCGGAAGATATATAATCATCCAACTAAATTCAAGGGAAGGGTAGATCTACTTAGAGAATGAGAGTATATTATATTATTAATCCTGAATATTTAGAACCAGCAGTAGAGGAAAACAAACAGTCAAGTATTTTAATCACAGTGCAACTCAAATATGAATCTTCCATAAAACAGCTCCCGTTGCTAAACTGCAGACTTAGAACCCTGATGGAGGCATCCATTAGCCAAAACCTTTGTGTCCACATTCTGGATCTTAAATTTACTCCTACTTTTTTTAAAGGAAAAAAAAATTGAAATGTTACAAAAAGAAAAACAAACAACATAAGAGAGTATTATTCCTGTACCTTTTTATTTCAAATTGTTATTTATTTTCAAAAAGTAAGAAAACACAAATTACAATTTAAAAACTATGATTAATATACTACTACTAATATTAAAATAATAATATAATAATATTATAATAATATAAGACCGCTTTCAAGCCCCAAAATAAAATGTAAAGAGCATTTTTAGTGCTATTGTGTGTTGAAACTACATAATTACAATTCACTTCCATGAAAATCCTCCATACCTACTACTGTTTGTCAGTGTTATGGAAACTCTTCGAGTAAACTCTAACAAACCCTTCATTTTGACCTGCGACCTATAGGCTGTCATACTGGGGTCCTGTGAGTTCTCACTCTTTAAGCAGCTCTGAAATCAGGAGGTCATTTTAGGGTTATTCATCATAAACCCTGCATGTTAAATGTGGTGCTGAACATGACGTTGACCTCCGACCTAATATTGTTGCCATATTGAGGTCATGTGGCTTTTTCTATTTTTTAAATTTAAGTTCCATTACCTGTGTTTCCTAACTGTAATTTTGCAGTTTTCCCATGCTTCTCTCATATACTATAGTTTACCATGGTATGCCATGTCTTTTAAAATGCTTTACCATACCTTCACTAGAGATGTGGCAAGTATGAAAATGTAGATTGCGTATGCGTGTTGTGTATTTCAAAATGTCACACTCACGATTGAGTAAGAGTATGCGTTTGTGCATAGCTTGACATTTCAAAATGTACCACTTTTGCAAAATTCTATGCCAGTAATCATGCAAATACACACATTTTATGAAAACAAAGTAATGGACCTCATGTAACAATAACACCAACCTTCCACCAAGGCTTGAAATTAAGCCAGACTCTGGAAATGTCCAGTGCAAATTCACCCATCTACAAAAACATTTTAAAAAATCATTCACTTTACCTCATTCCCGCAGATATTGCATCCACTATGATCAGCTGCTGCATCATAGCCAAAAAATTGCCAAACATCACTTTCAGCTGGTCTATCTTCATCGTCTTCTTGGCCTTCCTCCTCCTCACCAACTACAGTTTTGTTCCGAGTTTCTTCAGAATTTTCTCCCATTCCTATTCGATCATTTACTTTGTCTGATCTGTAGTGGCTTGCATAATTGTGTGTGCCCAGTGCTACAGTAGTTACTAGTTCTCATCAATCTTCTAGCTCCTATCCAGCTCTGCTACGTGTTGTTTTACTTATTGGTTCTTTAGATCTCGTTGATTATTACCTTAGATTATGTCAGATCTATCTTTTGATTTTCACTCTATTCTGTCTGTGTATTCTGGTTGCTCAATAAAACGTTCTGTCCAAAACTTGCTGAAGCAAATACACAATCTATACACAATGAAAACATATTGGTTATGTGTATGGAATTTGGATTGTGTATGGGTATGCGTGTACGCAATGTAAAATAATGCATATATGCAATTTTGCATTTGTGTATGCCTATACTCACCACATCTATAGCTTATGCTTTATTTCACTTTTCTATGCTTTTACTATGGCAAGCTTTTATAATGGTTGTCCAGGAAAAATTTACTCCTGGGCATATCAACGCTACAGACCACACGCTTTGATAACATACACTGCTGGTATGACATTCAGCTTTGTTTATACATGGGGATATTTTGGTTTTGGTTTTGTTAACAAAAGAAATGCAAGGCTGGTACAGCAGTTCCACCCTGAAGAGACTTGACACATATCCTACAGATTGCAGTGGGATCAATTAAGGGCACCCTGAGTCAGTCACTTCCATCAGAAGGGCACTTCTGACAGCCAACATCCAGCTTCACCTGCTGAACATGGACTGTCTGGATTTGAGTTGCTCTTCTATTCATTGAATTTAATGCTGCTCCCAATACTACACTAAGGAGATATCGTGTATTGTAATGTATTGCAGTGCTGCTGGGAATCTAGTCTTAAGAGACTGGGTGTTTGTTCTGTATGCAATGATAACTGGTTCACACAGCACTGTGCTTAGGGCAAGAGGCTGGTCATCCATATTGTAATGAGCCTCTGCCTAATGCAGAGCCTATGCCTTTAAGAGTTAATATTTGATATTAAGCTAATTTGCATATCGCCACCCAATTAGTGGATAGAGTGCAAGGCTTGGTATCAATGAGAAGGAGAGCAAGACAGCGGTCCAGTGCTCTGTCACACTGCGGCGTGCACATTTTTGCATTGAGATCATCTTGTGTTAGCTGATCAACAGCTATAAGGACCTTCACTGTATTTAATGTATTATGCATTGTTCCTCACTATCTTGTAAAGTGCTTTGTGATGGTGGTCCACTATGAAAGGCACTATATAAAATAAAGATTGATTGATTGATTGATTTAATTTTACTTGCAAAAGTCTCGTGGATTTATCATTTTCAAGAGTGAATATTACACTTGTACTACAGTTCTCCACAATATACAAAAAGTACAATTGTACTGTCCCAAAACACTATTGTTTTCTATAATATAACCTATTAAGTGTACTGTTAGATTTGGAAGCACACAATGTCCTTGGATCAAATGTCAGAACTTTATACCACATGTCTGAAATGTTTAATTTCTTACCTGCATAATATCTTATTCACTGTGGGTTTTTTTTTTTTGTTTTTTTTTTGCTGTTTCTGCTTCGATCATTATCTATTAGGCGCACAAACTAATGTCATTCTTCAATGGGCACTAGTCACACAGTTGCTAGAGAAAGCCCTGGGCTGTAATGTGGAAGTCAGTGGGTTTGAGTAGCTCAGTGGTTAAAGTGCTGGACTACAGTGTGGAAGGTAGTGGGTTTGAGTAGCTCAGGAGTTATAGAAAGTGCAGGGTGCAGTGTGGAAGTCAGTGGGTTTGAGTAGCTCAGTAGTTAGAGGGCTGGGCTGCACTGTGGAAGTCAGTGGGTTTGAGTAGCTAAATGGTTAAAGTGCTGGACTGCAGTGTGGAAGGCAGTGGATTTGAGTTGCTCAGTGGTTAGAGTCTGGGCTGCAGTGTGGAAGTCAGTGGGTTTGAGTAGCTCAGTGGTTAGAGTCTGGGCTGCAGTGTGGAAGTCAGTGGGTTTGAGTAGCTCAGTGGTTAGTGTGCTGGGCTGCGCTGCAGTGGGTTTGAGTAGCCCAGTGATCCTCAAGTTCAAATGTCGAAAGAGGTTCATCATTCATTTCTGGCCCTCCCCAAGTGCTGCCGGAACAGAGGAACCTAAGACTTTAGCAAGCTCTGGGGAATTGAGTTTAATGTCATCCCACACTGCAATTAACTAGAAGCATGCTCATGAAATCTGCAGACCGATCCTTCACTGCAGAGAGGAAGGCAATAAATCTCATGCCAGCAAGAAAGCCGAAGTAAACCAATTAACCCTTGAGTGTTTAATCAAACAGGGACCCTCCCACATTATTGCTATAGGACTGGACAGCTCATTTGAAACAGGAGAGTAGCCTCAATTACTCACAGCACACAGGGAAGAGAACAAATTGGAAACATGGTTCATGAATCACTTAGCAGTTTTTAAATCATGTAAGTGAGCTCTCTTTATAGTCTAGGGCTTTTTGAATTCTCTGTTGTTTACTAAATGTCTGATTGGATCTCTGGTAATGGAGTGGAAAAACTGGTCTCTGTCACAATTCATTTTCTTAGTGACCTCTTACGTTTGCTATTATTCTGATTTGTACTTTCTGATTATAATTACTGTGTTTATGTTGAGTCTGTGTTCAGGTGCTGTAGATATATATATGTAACATAGATTAGATCAAGTCTATTTATGGCAAAGCCATCTAATGATCTGCCACTATAGTTATGCTAGCCGATGCTTTGTAACACATTGTATCTCCACTGCAGGCCAGATAAACTGAAGAGCAGTTCCTGAACTTATTGTCAAATGACCTTGTAGCAGGACGGAAGCCTTGCCAGTGTGATGTGTGGGGAATACTGATTTGGCAGAGAGGGGGTTAAATTCCTCCCTGCCAGAACAGGGCAGCAGTGTGGAGTAGTGGTTAGGGCTCTGGACTAACTGGTTCAATCCCAGTTAGGGGACACAGCTGCTGTACCCTTGAGCAAGGTACTTTACCTAGATTGCTCCAGTAAAAACTCAACTGTATAAAAGGGTAATTGCATGTAAAAATAATGTGATATCATGTAACAATTGTAAGTCGCCCTGGATAAGGGCGTCTGCTAAGAAATAAATAATAATAATAATAATAATAATAACACATGGGAATGTAGCTGGGGCCATAATGAAATGATTGATGATTAATTAGGCTCCAGCCACAGGTGTATAAAAAGGAAATCACTGGTGTTAATATTAGAGTTAATGTCAGTGATGAGGTTATTGGTGGGTTTGTGGGTGCTGTGCTGTGCTCTGTTGTATTGAAGGGCGTACGTACAGCAGTGGTTTGTTCGTGTCGTTTGCTTCAGCCATTTATTTTGGCCACTGCTCCTATTTGTTTAGTTTGTTTGTGTTTTGTTGGTTTAGTTTTGTAAATAAAAGTGCGCATTAGCTTGTTGTGTCTGAGACTCTCTCTGACGGGAACAGCCTTGCCAGTGATGCTTAATAGAGATTTATAAAAAAATGTCAAATACAGTATTTGGGAAATTGCAGTTAGCAGCACTAAGACTTTTTGCAGATATCATTACAATGTAAACAGTAATAAAATTAATGTAAACTCAGGAACCCCCCACCATCATAACAGAACATGTAGAGTCTGAGTACGCAAAGTGCAGCAGATACTTCCAGTCAATCTTCACTAATGTATCTTATAATCGCCGCGCAGATTTCACATGTTCATCCATAGTAATCACAAACATGACGGTAAAGAAGCAATTACTGAAGAAGAAAAAAACAACATTGGCCAAGTGCTCTTGAGCATCTGAGAATAAAGTGCAATGGTCCCCACCCCTTCAGAGTCTTTCCTGTCAGTAACCAACCAGCTGCTGCTCCTATTGACTGACATACTTTTCAGCCAGTAAGATGCTTTGAGCATGAAGACATCATTGAGGTGAAATAACCTGGGAAGTGCAGCAGGAACAGATTTCCTGCAAGGCTAGGTAACAAACTAAGAACTTTTTTTCCCCCCAACTACTGACTCATATTATTATTATTATTATTATTATTATTATTATTATTATTATTATTATTGTTATTATTATTATTATTATTATTATTATTATTATTTATTTCTTAGCAGACACTCTTATCCAGGGATACTTACAATTGTTACAAGATATCACATTATTTTTACATACAATTAGCCATTTATACAGTTGGGTTTTTACTGGAGCAATCTAGGTAAAGTACCTTGCTCAAGGTTACAGCAGCAGTGTCCCAGCCCTCTGGTGCCTCATTTCTCAGAAAACTGTACGAAATGTAACCAGTGTTTTGTTTTGTTTTTTCCAAAAATGTATTTACAGTTCTTTGGCCTTGCATCACCATAAGAATACAGGGAGGGGCACTTTTTTATTTGTTTTGGCAGGACAGTGTATATTGATTGGATTTCAGTGTATAACAGCCAGTGCTGAGTGTTACCATGTGTGCTGTATTTTACTTGAATATGTTGTTTTTTATAATCCTATTTCTTTCTGTACAACATTAGCTGCATAACTGCCATTAGACAATTACAGATGCTCTGCACAAGCATATCAAGAAAGAGCTCTGGTTGTCCTGTTGTATCCATATCCAGGAAGCCCCCCACCATGGTGCAGCAGGAATTGTAATCAAAACGATGCCTGTATCAAACTGTGAAACTATTGGTTCATTTACAGTCCAGCTTTTCTAATTGGATATTGCCCCATCCAAACGTTTGGATTTACAGTGTCTGCTTTCAGAAGCTCTTCATCTCCAGACCACCTATGCAAGTTATAGTCTTAAAAATCTCTACATGTTACAGTAAACTACTGAATACTAGTACAGGTTCATTTTAGATCCTAGTCAATAAACTCATTACTGATTTAAATCCTGTTCTTGAATTGGCCGATACTCATTAAATCATTTGATTAAACCAAGAACTTGAGATTGATTTGAGCCAATAATTATCAGTGTTTTTTTTTTTTTTTTTTTTTTTTTTTTAATGTGGCATAAAACAACCCTTTGTTTTGTACAGCAGATGATAGATAATATGCAATAAGGTATACAGAACCCCAGAGAAGTCTGTATATTCAACGTATGAAGGGCCTTATTGCATTTATAATCCAGGAGGGGGAAAAAAGCATAAATCATGTTTAAGGCAAAAAAATTATTAGTGTTTTTTTTTTTTATTAAATACTCTCACACCAATTAAAGTAGTCCTATGTTAGCTAAGTTGAGTAAATTAATTCAATTAAAACATTTTTTTGATAGAGTGCACATTGCCATTGAAAAAACTACCAGTGGGTGGAGTTGAGATGGCATTAAGTTTTTTTCTTTTTCTTCCTGTCAGTGCAGACACACTGAGCAGAACAGACGTGAGGGTTAAAAATAAATTCAACGACGTCTCGGATTTCAGTAATTTGTTCAAGATCTGTGTCAGACAGGGGTGGATAATGTGTCTTTTTGTGTTTTTCGGTAGCGTTTGCAAGGTAATTGGTCACTCAGTTTCATAGTGTATTGTTTATATATATATATATATATATATATATATATATATATATATATTATTTGATATATTGATAAATACAGTATATTAACCTATAAAAAGTGACCATTATCTGTATCCTATATTGTCCCATATCTTCCAGGGGGCCAGAGGAATGCTAAATAAAAACTGTACTACATCCAACTGTTAGAGCGTGTATATTAATTATCAAACACAGATACATGTCCCCGCACATACCGTAATCATAGGTCAGTATTTTCAAGAATGTCAAGTTCATCCCTAATGTGAGGGAACATGACCACCTTACACAGATGATCCCACACAAACATGTGAGATCCAGATTCAATTAGCAATGGTATTTATCTTCCATTGAAATGTAAATATATTTGTAATGGTGTTAAAGGGTTACGGAGCAGGACAATGGGTGTATTAATAGACTATGAGTCTATTGATTCAATTTTATAACCACCACATCCTGAATGGGGTCACCAGCCTGGTTGCCCTGTCCACTGCCAATGAGATGCAGTTACACTTTGAAAGGAAAGAGGAATGCTGATCTGTGGAGAGTGAGAGGGGAAGAGAACATCTCAGCAGGTCTGTAGCTGGTTTGTTTTTAATTTCATGACAGTGCAGTGTCAGGGTTAGGGATAGGGTTACAGTGGCTCTCAAAAGTATTCACCCCCCTTGGACTTTTCCACATTTTATTGTGTTACAAAATGGAATCAAAATGGATTTAATTAGGAGTTTTTGCCACTGATCAACACAAAAAAAGTCCATAATGTCAAAGTGAAAAATAAAATCTACAAATTGTTCTAAATTAATTACAAATACAAAACAGAAAATAATTAATTGCATAAGTATTCACCCCCTTGAGTCAATATTTGGTAGAGGCACCTTTAGCAGCAATTACAGCCATGAGTCTATTTGTCTCTACCAGCTTTGCACATCTGGACACTGCAATTTTTGCTCTCACAACTACATTTCCCATCGCCCTCCTGCTCGCATATGTAACTGAGATGGATTTACCAGTGAGCAGGAGGATGATGGGAAATGTAGTTCTGAGAAGTCCATGCGGGTACATGGGAAGCCATCTTGAGGCAGGGAATGCAATTTAAAAGTTTAAAAAGTTTATGTACCCTTTGAATATAACTGGTAATTCATGCACACAATACAAGGGGTGCGTACTATATTACATCAATTATGGTATTAAGAAAATATAAATAATAAAAGAAGCTCATTAAAATCAAACAGTGGTCTTTGCAGACATGTTTGCCTATTGTTGGACTTGTTCACGCTTTCTGGGCTAACAGCAGCTCTATCCCCTGAAATGAAGGGTTCTCTTGTCTAGTTGTAAGCCCTGCGGCTCTTAACAGAAAACGCCACCATCGCTGCTTTCATAAATGCCACTTACTCACGTGTGTCACTGCCGTGGCTGTGCCAGTGATCGCCGGCACAGTGCCCTCTATTATTGCGCGCCTGCTGACTGAGCACTGCTGTGACAGTGCCACGGTTGTGACACATACCCATGCCAGCACAGCCCAAGGGCGTTTCATTGTCTTATCTTTTGTTGGGCTTGACATCATTACTTAGGATTTCAATACAGTATACTGGCATTTCAGCCATTCACTTTTAATATGAGCTGCTTCTGAGGGCAGGAGGGAGATAAAAAGACATCTCAAAGCCTCGGGAGCTGATTGCAATCACACTGGTGGCGTGAAGGGTCAAGCCTTGCATCTCACACCAGCGCACTCATCATTGTGGGTAATAGTTCATATCATAAGTCACGGGTCACCTGCTGGCGTGCAATAACTTACACATCCTCATTCAAATCTGTCTTGTGGCCTCTTATTAACCCTTTACACAACGCTATAGATTCAAAGTCACAACTTCTGCTTTCTTGTGTCTTATCACTTCCTGTGATGTAGGTCACCTGAAATAAATGTCAACTCTTGGGGAAACCGTACGTTTGATCAAGGAATTCCTCTTATTTTTTCACGGAGCAAAAATGCTTTTGCTGACATGCAGAAAAATGACCATTGCCCCAGCTACTAAAATCCTCACTGTACAGCGCCCAGTACAGTGTCTGCAAACAGGTGCTTCTCATCCAGTGCTGAAGGCTTCTGTGTGATTTGGGCTACCGCAGCACTTCTATCGCTTGTCAATATGTCTGGAGGCTCAGTCTTTGTTCTTTCTGTTGGTTTTCTGAATGTTGCATTCTGGGAGACTGTCTCAATGTCCGTGTTGTTGGCACCCACTATCATGCCCCTTATACCGAACTTATTAAAAGTCAGTTCTTTTAATAATGCATTTATAACTAAACATCTATACTACTTTTTTGTATCAGATATATACACAGACATATGCAGGCTAGCCAAAGGGTTGCCATATTAGAAATAGCCAGCCATGTATTGTCAGCAAAACTAATGGCAGACCTAACTGTCAAAGCACCTTAACATGGTAAACATGCTTAATGAATATTGCCCTGCTAGCATTTCTTGGATCAACATTTATTCTTTTTCTCAGTAATGTTTATGAGATATTTCATTACAGCTATCTGAGCCCAGCTCCAACTACATCGGGTACCTGCTTTGTAGTTTTCCATATACTTAAAGAAACTAACTAAAATTGAAAAATGTGACATTTCGAAATCCGAAATTCCGGTAGACTTGCGATATCATTTCTTTGATTACATGATGTTAAATAAAAGATCTAAATTATGGTCATACAGTTTTAGTATGTCTCAATTTTAAAATTCTTGGTGATGCAAAACTTTTGTCCACAGATGTAGAAAGTGATTTAGTAACTTAAAGATTACAGATTAAAATAATCACAGTTGTCTAATTCGGTTGAGCTAAGATAAAATGAAGATTCCAGCGAGAAAAGCAGACCATTAAACAGAAGCCAAGAACAAAACTCTGGACGAACCGACTGATATTTTTACTCGATTGGCGCAACAAAAAGTGGAGTCTCCAGGGTCAGCCCACAGTGGCATTGGAATTCCCTGCATTGTTGAAATGGTATCACTGCATGCTTCTCGAGGGCTGTGGATTACTGACCCCTGACCCTTTACCCCAAGACACCCAGAGATAACGAGTAGCCTTGTCTCCCCTTCAAATGAGTTCAGCAACAGGAAATCCCAGTCTGAAGTGAGAGGGGTGCCAAACAAAGAGGGGCTTCTATCCTAGGCTGAGGCCAGCATCAGTGTTTTCTCTACAGAGCCCTTTGTGATATAAACCAGGCAATGAGAGAGAGATAGAGAGAGACAGAGAGAGAGAGAGAGAGAGAGAGAGCACGATGGAGAGAGAGAAAGTCGTTCAGTGGACAATGAGCTGTCTTCACCACTCCGCCACGGACAAGGCTCTCCTCTATACTCCTCGATACTCAAAGTGCAAGCTGGCAAACAGGCTGACTTGAAGTTGCCCATTTTCAAAAGAGATACAAGCTCCCCTTTATTGTAGGACAGCCTTTATAAAACCATCGCAGGGCCTGAGTTGGGAGTAGAGGGGGGTGGGGGGTATCAGCAATAGCATATTCAGCCTTTGTTTGGTCAGGAGTTTCCAGTCATCAGACAGATTCACATCCAGGGGGCTGTTTAAATGCTGAAAGCACTCATAGAGCTCTCAGAACCCTGCCCCGAGTACATCTGGTACCCCAGAGCTCTCTGAACCCAGCTCCGAGTACATCTGGCATCCCAGAGCTCTCTGAGCCATGCCCCGAGTGCATCTGGTATCCCAGAGCTCTCTGAACCCAGCTCCGAGTATATCTGGCACCCTAACCATAATGATCACCTTCTTTAGTGGTCTTTCAAAAACATACACCATTGAACTGGGGTTTTAGTGAAGGTCATGCACACTTTTATTGTTTCACATAATTGAGCTCCTTGCCCTTTAAGAACCCCGAAAAAAAAAAAACAGAAATTAAAACTAACCCTAACCCTGTTTTGAGGTCCTAGACTAACACTTAAACTCCTCCTTTAAGCTACTCCTGTTTTATTATCTTACACAGTGATCGTTATATACTTCAAGAACAGTTATTCAGGTCGTCTCTTACACATCTGGCTTTGTCTTTCTGCTTCTTCACCAATGGTAGTCTTGTCTCAAGCCAGGTCAAACAAGAGACTGCCCGACATCAGCGTTTTTCTTGCTTTATAAGAACCTACTAATTAGTAAGCCTGATCAGGAGTGCTTAATTTCCTCACCTGAAGCCTATTTTAGTTACCCAAGCACTCCATCTAGTGGTTGACTGCAGTTATACCAGGAACACAGCCCTGTTCAGGCTGGGGCTGGTTTACACTGTTTGCACTACTCTGCCACAAGATATTTAACCATCCAATGCAGATGCTGTCCAAGTTTATTGTGCAACATCTGCACTGGATCGCTCCCTGTACAAAGTGGGCTGCTGCTTGTTATGCAACTTTATTAAAAATAAAAAAGGTCATAAACATGCCTCAGAATCACAAGGCAACTGCTGTGTACCACAGAGTGTATTCACTGAGATCCTGAGATATGATACAGTTTCAATTGAAGCCAATGCTTTGGAGTCATGTTGAGTCGAATGACAAACTGAGATTGCAAAAAGAGTGTGTTATAATTGAAAAGTCTTATTTAAAAGATATTCTATTCGTGTCCTAGTGCTACGCAATTATTAACGCAGTTTGAAAATAGCTAATATAACTTATTATTTCTGGGAAAAAGTTGAATGATATCTTGAAAGGTTTTGGAAAAGTGTACTGAAGAGCAATATTCCTCTCCAGCGCAGTTTAGAGAGCTTTGTGTGTCAAGAACTTGCAAAGAACAACAGCCCCATCTAGTGGGCTTTTTGTGTAGAACAGCAAGCCCAGGCTTCATACCTTTAACATTAGTGACCGGATCACTGGGCCCTGTGGCAGACAAAATGAATTAAAAACAGATCGCTGTGTTCATGTGCTAACAGCAGTTCATGAACAGGATTTAAAGAGTCATGAGATTGTAATGCCATTGTATTGCTCATTTACCTTCCCCTTATTATGTGGCAGGGTTTGCAATCACTGGACTTGCTTTGAGCTTGTCTGGTGAATCCAAAACGCCAGGACTGCCAGCCTCCCTCATTCCATTCCAATCCTGTGACAGGATGACTCAACTCTGCTTAGCCCCACCTACTCTAAGCAAATATAAACATGGACAGTGGGTGGGGCTCATAGAGTTGAAAGGTTACATTGTCAGATGATTTGAATGGCATGAGAGCTGTTAGTCCCGGCATTTAGGATTCACCAGACAAGCTCAAAGACAGGTAGAGGCAGATGTAATAACTGAAAATTTGAGTAACAAAACTATAGAATCATCCACATGTGTCTTTGAAGAGTACTCCAGCAGCTGTCAGGCTGATTCTTTATAAGGACAGCGACTGACACTGGGCTGGACACAGGGTGACCACCCGTCCCTAATTGGACGGGACAGTCCCTAAATGTAAAGATCCAGTCCCGGTCCCAGACTAAATCACTTTGGGACGGAATTTGTCCCGGATTCTTAGACACTGTTTGGAGCAAAGCCCCGCCCCTCCCGCATCATTTTGCAATGCCTTATGCAGCCCCAGAATGATTGACACATTGCATAGCCAATCTAAGACATAAAACGATACAGTCCCACTATCATGTGACTTTTTACACTCACATCATGTTCCCCAACAACCTGACAGTGATCTGCTTCGGCGACAAACAAAATACAATTCGTATTCAAACAGGTGCAGCGCTTGACTACAATGTTATTATACATAGTTACAATGCACTTAATGTGCAAATCTTTTAGCATGATATATGGAAGTACACAATTGTATCAGAAAAGAGTTAGGGCTACTTAGGTTTAGAGTTAGGGTTAATGAGGTTGGGGTTAGGTTTAGGATTTGGGTTATATCATGCAAAATAATTTACATATTAAGTACATTGTAACTATGCATAATAACATTGTAATGTACACATGTAACTACTATGTAAGTACAGAGTAAATAGACACTTAATGTAAAGTGTTACCCAGATTGAATTGAAGACTGTAGGTGGAACCAATGTCAAACCTATTTTGATATTGGAACTAGATGAGAATTAGTTTACAGACTGGTTTCATGTCTGAGTTTTTTCCTCTTAGAAACTCTGATCACTCACAGTATTCTTTTTACAAATATCTAAAATGCATGGTATGGGAACAATCCTTGTATATTGTATGTCCAGCCCAGCTCACACAAAGGGATGAGGCTGGGGGCGCCTGTTTTTACTAGTGCCCTTGTACTGCCAGAGACTCTTGCCAACACCCTCGGAGATGTGACACGGGCATGTTAGACCCCCGGGGGATATCTAACCTACAGCAATGCCGCAGTGCAGATGACAGCATAGGCCACAGCCCTGGAGACAACAAGCGGCCTCTGTCTAACAGATTAGTCAGCCGTCATGGGTCGCATTGTCTTTCCTTTCATGCATAGCGTGGATTTTTGTGGTCTTTTTTGTTTTTTATCTGTGTGGTTCACTATTGTTCCTAAATGGCTTTTCATTTAGAGGTTCCCATGCAGAAAGTCTTCTTGTTTCCTTTTACAATGATTGCCCTGGGATTTTGTTTTGTGGCGTGAAGGAGCTGTTTAACTTCTCATTCGTTAGTAAAACGTTGGCACCCCTTGTGCCTCAAAGCGGAAATGCAGCTGTAGCTGGAAAGAATATATGATTAGGGCTGTATTTGTTTCACAGTAAAAATGCTTATTTCACGCTTAAAACAGGTATTTCACAATTAAACATAATATTTATTAAACCACAAAAAAATGTGCTGTCACATTCAAAATTGATCATTGTCTCTAGAGGTATTATACAACAAATCTTACTAAATATTTAAATGCTTACCTGAAAAACAGTAAATGCTAAATTGTAGAATATTTCGTTTTTTTTATATTCCACCTTTAAATACATTCTAGTATTTTCCCCGTTAGTGAATTATCAAACTTAATAAAAACTAAATAAATGTACTGGACAGAGTGTTCTTTTTCGAAAGATTTCTGATCTTTGATGCAGCTGCTATCTTTTCGTTGAAGACATTTTAAAGAAATTGTGCAGCTCTATGCAGTGTGTGTTCACCTAAACTGGCTGTCATGTTCCTAAATGCAGTGTACCAGGTAGCGCATCAATAAGACAAACGTTTGCTCTATTCATTTTTAAGTGATAAAAAATATGTCTGTTTACACTATTCTATCAGAAAGGGGAATTATCACAGGGAGCTACATATTTCACGGAAATCGTCAACTCTGTGCTAAACGTGGAGAAAATACAGCCCTATCTATGATTATAAAGGACAGTGAATGTCTGTATGAGGGGATATCTTCACAATTATACGTGAACAAACTGAGGCTGGATCCGAGGTCTGTTTTTGTGACATGAGTGCTGGCATATTGGGTGAGGATTGCAATGGTCCAGTCCGTTATTGGGTGAGGATTGCAATGGTTCAGTCCGTTATTGGGGGAGGATTGCAATGGTCCAGTCCGTTATTGGGTGCAGGTTAGTTTTCAATTTACTTTGTTGTTGAAGGGAATTCTCAGAGTGGACTCAAGCAGGTGACATTAACCATACTGAACTGCGTGCTTTAAATTGATCATTCTAATTTAATCAAACAGGAAATTAAAACCAAGGAAGTAGATTACTATTTCAATGCACCAGCGTTGTGCTAAAGCAAAAAGCTCAGAACGTCTCTCAGTCAGAAAGTCGATTATTAAACATTAAACTTTCCAAAACCTTATTTTACTCAAACACAAACAGATAGCTTAATATGCAAACTGTGTCCATAGCTTAGAGTAAAAAAACAAACAAATGTGCCTATATTTAATACTACTAACACTAATGTGAATAGCAATACTACTACCAATAATAACAGCTATAATATTGGTGATGCACGTTTTATTTTTAAAAAATGTATTAGTCAAATAAAACACACAGTACAGTAGCCTAAAAAGACTGCTTCACACAAAAGTCTGGTTCTCTCGTCTTTTTTTAATGAATATAATTTAATTACTACATAATAAAAACAAACCAAACTAACAACTACCTAGCCTATATTATTTAATACATTTTTGTTTGTCTCCAAACCAAAACTGCCCAGCATCTCGTTGCAGACACGCCGCTGCTGACGTCAGCTGTAAACAGTGGGGTGCACCAATGTTCGTGTAGGGTGAGCTTTATTTTTTATTTTTGTTATCAGTGTCGGACTTCGGCGTTTTTTTGTTTTAACTATATTTTAAGCCTTTTAAAGTCAAAACCATAACAAAATAATAGTGTCTACTGAGCAAAAAAAGTAGAGGGGCAAAAGCTATACCTGTATTGGCTCCCCTGTGCTCTATGGGTTAGGCGCCTTCCACGATAAAAAAATATATATATATATATATACCCCCCCCCCCCTTTAATTTTGCTGGCAATGACATATATACCTTCGCTGGCAAGTTCGTTACCACCCCCCCCCCCCCCCCCGTTAGAATTCAAAACAACCAAACCCCTGAAAGACATAGTTAGGGAACATATTCAAATACTATCCTTATTTTTAATATAGTACTTTATCCAACTTACTTAAAAAATTATATTTGAAGTCTTAAAATCCAAGACATTAAGACCACTCTGTTCTTGTGTGTTACAAAGTATATCCTTCTTTAAATAATGAGGTTTGTTTTTCCAAATGAAATTATATCAAACTTTATCAATCTCAAGTATTACATACTGAGGTACATCTAATAAAAGTGACGTATAAACTGATCAGGATAATCCTTCTGTCTTTGGTAGTAAAACACGTCCAGATCGAGATATATCCCTCGACAGCCAGGAATTCAATTTTCTTCCTGTCAATTCAACGCTTGACTTCTTTCTATTCCTTAAGGATATTATCTTCGAGTATTGCTCATCCTTGTTAGACAGCTTTTTAGGTCTTCCAGTCCTGGGTTTGTCAATTACAGATGATGTTTCTCTGTACTTGTTGATTATGCTTCGGATACCACACCTTGAAAATCGAGTGATGCAAGCTATTTCACTCAATGTTTTTCCTTCTTTAGGCAAGTCAAGGTTGTTAGAATAGTAGAAAACACTAGTGGAGGCTTTGAGTAAATTGTTGATGCTCATAATGCATCAGAGTAGAAAAATGCAACATGTCTAAGACTTATATATATTGTAATGACCCAGGCATTTGCGCTGCAAAAGGACTTGTTGACTGTCCTGTTTGTTTGTCCTTTATGTTTGTTTTACATGTCGTACTGTTCTGCGGTCCAGATGGCATGCACGGTGTTGGATGGAGGGTGCGGTTTAGGGAAAGAGATAAATAGGAGAGCATGCCTGAGCGCGGAGAAGAGAGTTGGAAAGTGAGAGTGACAGACAGACAGCATAAGACAGAACCAGAGGTTGCCAACATCTTTTGAAAACAAGCACTGACAGCCCCATAAGCATTGTTTCTAACTATTAGACAAAGTATTTACAGAATACTTCAAAACTGCTGCTACAACCATGATTAAATTATTATTATTATTATTATTATTATTACTATTATTATTATTATTATTAATAATTTCTTAGCAGACGCCCTTATCCAGGGCAACTTACAGTCATAAACAAAAATACATTTCAAGAATCACAGTACAAGTATTAATACAATTAAGAGCAAGATAAATACAATGACTTTGGTTCTAGCAAGTACAAGTATATGACAAAATATGATTCAATAACGGAGCAGATAACAGTGTCAGTGATAGTTACATCAGGATATAATTAAATACAAAATACTACAGATTCAATAACACTTGACAGATTACAGTACTCTAAAGTACAGGGTTAAATGCTGTAAAATAGGGGGCAGATAAGAGCAAGTAAAGCACATTTAAAGAAGAGTGATGTGTCCAGAGGGAAAAAAAGAGGAGTTCTACAGGTGCTGTCTGAAGAGGTGAGTCTTGAGGAGGCGCCGGAAGGTGGTCAGGGACTGGGCAGTCCTGACATCTGTAGGAAGGTCATTCCACCCCTGCGGGGCGAGGGTGGAGAAGGAGCGGGCTCTGGAGGCAGGGGAGTGTAAAGGAGGTTAATTAAATTATTATTAATAGCGTTTTAATTAAATTATACCAAATCACGTTTTTATTTACAATGAAGGAAACTGTGTTGCCCAGATGCTTGTATTATGTTTTCCCGTCATTGTAAATAAAATCGTAATTTGGTATCATTTAATTAAAGCGCTATTAGTAAAACTGTGGAGATGTCTACAAGGACACAAGGCAAGGAGTTCAAGGCTAAACTTTTATTTTGTTTTAGCTTCAATAATCACTTACAAAGCTGCTGTCAGCCACAGCTCACGCTTTCACAAATTGGTCTTTCAGCTCTCAGCCCCTTTTATAAGAGAGCTGGAGGGAGGCAGTGCTGTTCCAGCCAATCCAGAACGGACACCTCACCCGGCTGGAATTTCCCCAAATAGCAGCTGAATGGAAATCCCCCAGACCAGGGGCCTCAGTCTGGGGATCGCAACATTCTGAAAGGAAGGGGCCGGGGCCTTCTGGGTTGGTGATGAAGGGTCAGCGCGTCGGCCCCGCCCCTCTCTCCAGCCCACCCCGGGATCTGCCGTTACAATACGATTAAAAATTACATATTAATTACAGTGGGGTCACCACTGAATTAAAGCGATTTCTGAGGCTCTGAAAGTGCCGGCTGATGCTCGTTTTGGAGGGTCTATCCATCTTTCACTAGAGTCTACCCAATGCCAAGTCCATATACAGACACGAATTGGACAGGAATGGGAGATGTAAAAGGACTTTTAATTGGATCATTTATTACACATACTATTTGCTTTAAATTCATTGGGTCTTGTTTCATTTTCAGCGATCTGATTGGCCATATTAGTACGCGTAGTATTAGAATTACAACATGTAGCCTACTAACGTCAAATGAGAACATGCAGTAAATATTTGAAACGCGTATTAAATAACGCATTTGTTTGACCCGGATGGCCTTCCATATTTTTGAGGCGACTCTGTTCAGTTAAGCTCTTGGAAACGCGTTGATTGTTAAAGAAGACCACTTTAGTTTTTTTATCGCGTAGCTGATTGAGACTATGATTCTGTTTCATTGGTAGTGTAAAAAAAAAAAAACAGCGCCTTTAATTCAAACCGAACACGAACAGCGAGTGAAGTTGAAATCTTAAGAAAGAGGGAACTATTATTTGCAAAACAGGTTATAAAATTTCTGCAACAAGTCATTAAGATTTTAAATCTGGTAAAAAAAAAAAAAATCAATTCACTGCTTTTTACTTATTTTATTTATTTATTTATTTATTACATTATCAATGAAACAGAATCACAGTCTCATTCAAGTTATGGGAGAAAAAAGCAAAACTTAACTTGTTTCACAATCAACGCGTTTCCAAGAGTTTAATTAAGAATCGGATTAATATAACTTTAAATCACGTGACCAAACATAAAAACCGAAAAGCCTGCCCAACCTTTATGTACTGTCAGCACTTCACAGGTCTCATACTTCCCTATCTATAAGACACACACTAGCGTGTGTTTGTTTTTTAAATGTATTTTTTTTCTGAGCTACTCCAGACTTTACTGATCACTCTGTAGATATTTAAGTGCTGCTCTCTGCCGCATTCTGTTTTTTCCTTTTATTTGCTCAGCAAATCAGCAATACAATACATAACAAGAGGAATCCATTACTTCAAAATACAATTCCTATATCATTTTATGAATATGGTATTTCCCCCAAATGTAATCAAAAGATGAATCACATATGCAATCTCCTGTTCCACGTCATGCGCCTTTGAAAAATAAAACTAAGGGCCAGACCAAATCAAAGTTAGCACTTAGCGAACGAGGACGCGAAAGCATTCGCGGTAACAAAACACAAGAAAAATTCCAAGCGAAATCTCGCTGAACCAAAACAAGCCCTTTCCCCCCTTCAAAAAACAGCTATCGCTTGTTGACTACACGTGGGTTGAGAAGGGGGAGTGGTTTGCTATCGCCCGACCAAATCTACTCAATTCCAGCTATAAATCACATCGCAAGACCGGATTTTAGTCAGCTTTGAACTTGTCGAAAGCTATCGCGTATTCAGCAAATAGTAAAATAAATAAATAAATAAATAAATAAAAAAAACAGTACATGCCTCAAGACGCTCCACTGACCTCATATATCAAACACTTGCACACAACGCTGAATCATTTAGGTTTGCTTGAAGCGGTGTCTCTTCAGAGACGGTTAAGCTTTTTAGATATCTTTTCATTCATTTCTTATCTTTGGCTACTACAGTCGGTAGACTTTTTTAAGTCCATGGACATATTCACACGTCATCTCTGACGTCACCTTCCTCGGTTCAATTCATTTCTTAAAGGCACAGTGCTCCATTACATTGAACTTCGATCAAACTCAAGGCTAACAAATGTAAACAAACTAGAATACTAAGAATTTATGAAAGTTTAAACATATTAATTATATTAACTTTTAGTTTTAAACATTTGGTTACTCTCGTAAAGCACTTCAACATGTTGGCCTACACAGAAACATTATGAAGCCCAAATTATCGGCATATAAGAACAAGCCTAGCTTTCCAGTACAAGGGAGCACATTTTAGCTGTGTCGGCGTGCCAAGCGGTTCCCTCGAAACGTGTAAATCCGTGTAGATAACAAAATGACGTAATACCTATAAAAGTCATCTCAGAAGCATCAAGATGAAGTTTTTAAATTTGCTTGGGTTTTCGACAGAAGAAATAATAATAATAATAATAATAATAATAATAATAATAATAATAATAATAATAATAATACATGTTACTTTGGTTTTTGGATGTTCTATTCACTCCAAGTATTTTTTTTTAATCAGCATTTTAATTTTATAATACTCGCACGGAGTTTCTTTGTTAACCTTTTTATATATATTATTTTTTAATCTTCGTTCTTGTGCAGTTACTATATGGCCTTGTGCACAACAGGGCTCTGTGCATGACCATGCCAGTCGGGTATGAGGATGCTGGCATTGCATGGTGCTGACACAAGCCAGGGCACGGTATGGATTTTTACAAAAATCATGAAAACAATGTGGCACGCTTTCATAACAGTGACAGAACAATGCAGCACGATGCTGCAGACGCCGTGGAAACGAGGTAACTGACGCGTGCGTGCGTGTGCGTGTGCGTTTTCTTTTAAAGTCGCGTCCATATTTTTTAATATTTTACATAATAAAAATAAAAGCAGATTATTATTATTATTATTATTATTATTATTATTATTATTATTATTATTATTATTATTATTATTAAGCGTATTTATACTATTATTACCAGTAGTAGTTGTATGTAATAGCATTCATTCACTGATATTCAAACCAGACAGTAGTACAACACAGACTTTAATTTGATTTATTTCTGCCCTGGCTGTCTTCGCCTGCCTTTTCGCTCCTGCATGTTCTGTCAGAACTCCACAGCCGCTGTCAGTGTGACACGTGTTTTCAGTGTTGTGTTTCATTCAGATTGCTGAAGTACATTATTGAGAAGCGTGTCGTGCATACGGTTAGTGGGACTTTTTTATTTTTAATTCACTGGAGCCGTAGCAACTCTGAAGCCGTTACAATACAAGCAGGCTATATAATAACACAATTATAATTTAAAAAAATAAAATAAAAAAATAAACGCCTGGTGTATTTATTGCAAATCATTCGTTGTTTCGTTCCATTGACATCGAATTAAGTATTTATGATTTAGTTTTATATGGTTGGTATAAAGTAATTACTTGTCACTCATGCAGTGCCCACAGAGCGTCACCCCAGCACGACCTCAAACAGCAACACAAAGAAAACCAGCCAGAGCCTTCCTCACCCAGTGAAAATCAAGTAAATCCAAGACAAACCCACGCTTCCTACATGAAAACTACCTCGGCAACAGGATCTCTCCATTCAGTCTTTGGGACGAACTGCATTTTCTATAAGGGAGTCACCGTAAACATCTATAAATCAGCCACCTGAAAAATCTCCCATCCACAGACGAAGATGCTTTGTAATGCACTTCTGACAAAAAAAAAAAGGTACACAGAAATGTTAGCACACACAAACAAAAAAACAAAATTTCTCACCAGAAATTATAAAAAATACTGCATGGGGTAGTGTGTGATACATGAGAATGTAATGCCCACCATAGGGCTTCATATAACACACTACACCTGATGCATTATTCTCTATTTAATACATGAACAACAGAGGGCGCTGTTGTGTTACTTGAGACAGAAGCAGATTAATGCTTCCCCTGGCAATCCAGCGATGTACAACTGTGTAGCTCCTCCCATCGCCCTCTGAATTGACCAATGGCAGCCCTATCTTCACACAAACCAAAGTGACAGATGTCCACCATGCAAAACAAAAACAAGCAGAAGTTTCTTCCTTAAGACAACTTAGAAAAATGAACAGTATTTAAAAAGTGAGGGTTGCCTCACTTAAATCAAATTATGAAATGTTTTAATAAGGATACAGTTTTTATTGCTTTTTTATACCCATTAAAGTGTTCTTTTTTCCAGATTATGAGATAATAAAGTTAATTTTATGAATATGAAATTTTCCTAAAATGATCAAAAAGGTTCTTTATATATTGTAATTCCTCTTTATTCACACTAGAATCATTATAATAAAAAGTATTTCACCACCTTCTATTTTTATTTTCTTCCCTATTTTTTTTTTTAACTCAAGAAGATTTGTATGCCAGTGCAGAATATGCACACTTAATAAAAAAAATGTTCAGTAGATTCCTTTTCAGTTAAACAAAAAACACAACTGTCCTCTATATCTGGAATATGCTTAGCTATAAGACTGTTAGAGGGGTAATACTTATGAACAATGTTGTATGATACTTCTTTAGTCTTGTTTGTTAATACATATTTATAAGGGATATTCCACACATTATTCCATTTAACATTATATCAAGACCAGTGAGCTACGGCTTCTGGTATTACCTTTCTGTTACAAAGGTCTCTAATAAAACAGTTATTACACTTCTTATCTAAAACAGAAATCCCATTCACTATTACATTTTCATAGTTGGCCAAAGACACTGTAACAATATTCATGTTGCAATTTAATAAAGTCAAGATACCACCTGGAATTGCATCAAATGCAATGGCATATTCTTTTGGTGAAAATTGGATTAGATATTTATTTAAAAACTCAGCGTATGTGTATAATTGACCATCTGACACCCAAACCACTCTGTTCATCTAAGAAACAACGTTAAGAAATACAAATCCAGGGTTAGAAACTCACACTAGTCCTGTACCCAGTCCTGGGTTTCAGAACTTTCCTCAGTGAAGTATATAATTGTAACATTTATAGGTCGTATTTTAATGGTTAAGCAAGGGGTAGAAGTTAAAATAATGAGAAACTTGACATTAGATAACAACTGAAATGAGTACAATGTTTAACAGTAGAGCACTAAGAGTGGCTACATGTGTTCTTTATAAATTAGTAGGAACATTTGAACGTACTTTAAATGGAATCAACACAAGAGTTTGAGATAGTGTTTCCTGGAAGGAATGTTTTAGTGGTAACGCAGTTCCGCCCACGGCAGGAAGCAATGCGAGTGGCTTGTTGTCTGTGTTCGCGTTTATGCAACGACAGAACAGCCAGTGATTAATGTTGAACATCTGCATTGTTAGACCCTGATTCAAGTCACCTTGTTCAAGACCATATCTGGAATGTACTCGGTAGTTTAAACCCACACAAAGTCTCCTAAAGGTTTGAATAATCGGCCACGATCACAGCAGGATGCCGTTCACTAGATGGCGCTGTCTCTTAGGAATTACAGTCAGCACCACAAACAAGAGCAGCTAAAAAAACAAACGCAATAGTTAAATAATTCTAATGATGCTAAACATTATAAAGCGTTATTTGAAACGGCCTACTCTTTAAATTATACGTTTACAGGTAACATACACCCCAACGACGACATGACTGACTACTTAGATCTAATTTTCATAACCGAGTTATATAGGAGCGCATATCGTGTGTGTGTGTGTGTGTGTGTGTGTGTGTGTGTGTGTGTGTGTCTTTAAAGAAAAGGGCTTGTAACCAGAAAGTCTCCGGTTCAAATCCCACCTCAGCCACTGACTCATTGTGTGACCCTGAGCAAGTCACTGAACCTCCTTGTGCTCCGTCTTTCGGGTGAGATGTAGTTGTAAGTGACTCTGCAGCTGATGCATGGTTCACACACCCTAGTCTCTGTAAGTCGCCTTGGATAAAGGCGTCTGCTAAATAAATAAACTAATAATAATAATATATGTGCATCTGATAAAGAAAAACTTTATACTTGTATGAATGTATTCAAATCTCTTTATTCAGTAAAAATTGTTCTCTCACCTTACTTATTTTTTTGGTGTTCAGGAACCCCTGTTTAATTACCGTAATTTTTGGTGGAGAATCATTTTGGATTTATTGGCGGTTTTGATTGGATCGCCAATAATACTTCCAGCGATCCTGTCCTCTGGCAGACTGGAATGCAGAACAGGTTAAAGAAACGCTGGACAAGAGAATGAATGAATGGCCCTGAATATCAAAGCTTTTCGGACCGTCGGGGAGGGCTTTTGTGGCGGTGTTTTAACTTTCCGACTGTTTTTCGTGTTCCGAGCAAAAATTAAAAATGGCCAGGAAGGAAAAAACGCCAATTCCGACAGAATCAGGAATGTTATGCAAATTAAGTGGGTACCTAATTAACATATCCCCTCGGGAAAAACAATAAACAAAAGGGTTGATGTGGTCGGATTGAGTATTTTCCGTCTAAAATGGTTCCGCCTGTTTTAAAAACACAAAGATTATTAACATAATAAAGAACAGTCCTACTACAGTAGCAGGCGCAGTTTACAGCGCCTCTGGGTTTCTGATCGCATCAGATCAATTCCAGATTTTTAAAATCCTTTGATGGAAATGTCCGGTCTACATTTAATGTTTTCAAGAAAATTGGCTTCATCACTGCCGTTCTCATATCTGCTTTGACATCCGACACATTGTCCCTGAATATGAAAAGTGTCTTCCGACAGTCCGTCTGTTTGAACCCGACTCTTATCACGAACGCTGTTTCCATCATAAAATGAAACCCTTTTCTGCTGTTTTCCGACAGGTGGAATGGGTGCAATTTACATAAAGGTGGAGGAATAACTATTCAGTATTTAAACGAGAAACCTGTATGTTAATGATGCGAATGAGAGTCGGTACGTAATTTCAGGATTTCAGTCAATGGACAGGTGGGATTGAAATGTAGTAAAGCCGGAGAAAAACAAAACAGGCCGCGTTTTTCAGGAGATACAGAGAAAGGAGAGAAGATACATTTAATATAACACAATAATAAACCAAGTACATCAGGACAAAGAGAAAAAGAAAAAAGTAAAGTTAACTCTTTAAAGTTTAAAAACAATGGGGCTAGTTGTCAGGATATGAAATAGCTGAAAGGCAAGCTATAGATCTTTTAACTAAATATAATCGTGTTTTAAGGGGCGTCATTCAAAAAATGGGGATCCTCAGGAGCTGATCGCATCTGTGTGTCACACTACATGGTGAACACAATAACTACCTTGATTTTTCACCAATCTCAAAATTTTCTCATACGCTTATCAATTACTATGTCACAGAGGTACTTATTATAGTAGGAGGCTGTGTGGTCCAGTGGTTAAAGAAAGGGGCTTGTAACCAGCAGGTCCCCGGTTCAAATCCCGGCTCAGCCACTGACTCATTGTGTGAACAAGTCACTTAACCACCTTGTGCTCCGTCTTTCAGGTGAGACGTAGTTGTAAGTGACTCTGCAGCTGATGCATAGTTCACACACCCCAGTCTCTGTAAGTCACCTTGGATAAAGGCTTCTGCTAAATAAACAAATAATAAAGTAATTGTTAGTCTCTATCCTTTGGCTTTACCTTCCTGTGGCTGCTGCTTGTATTTAATTGCTTTCAAATGTGTGCAGTGCTTGGAAGTCCCAGCTCTCTGCGATTTGCTTTGAAAGGGAAACTCTGCAGTCTCGGACGCCCAGTTCTGGTCTATTAATCCTGGAGCCAATTCTCCAGCCATGCTCACCTCCCTCTTCTGAAAAAACAAACCCCAAATTAACCCCTGATTGGCCCTGTTTGATCAGGGAAAGCGCTGCAGCAGAAAGACTCTGTCCCAAGAGAATCGCACACAATCTTCTTCAGAACCTCCTGCCTCTTAACCCCCCTGTTTCACCACAAGGGTGTTCCCTAAGCTGATGTGTTCTTTTAGGAGGTGTTCCTATGCGAGGAGACTATCCTGCTGTTTACTAGGTCGTTTTGCAAGGCATTATAGTCTTTTTGTGGTTATGTTGGATTTCACTCAACGTCCACTGACTTAGAGGATTGTAACCTCCACTTTAAATAAAATGTGAAGTATTTACACATGTTTACTGCCTTGGTGCGCCATTGTAAAAGCACAGCACAGTGCAGTAAAGCACAGAGAGGATAATTAACCACTTTTTAAAAGTTGACTTCCCATTTTGAAAGTATAGTAAAATGTAATAAAGCACAGTGAAATAAACAAAGCATGGCACCATACGAAAATGTACCAGCCCCTTCTAAAAGATGACTGCAATACCCCCACAGGCACATGTTAAAAGCAAAGTGAAGATCACAAACCATCCCAGCTCTCCCTCAATAACATTCATATGCTACCTGTTCAGCAGATAAGGAAAAGGCTTTATTTTCCACTCACTAAATACTTAATAGATTTATCAAAGAAAAAGAAATTGATTGCAGGGAAAGCAAGCCCTCATTGCTGATTCCAGCGGTAACAAATGTGGGAGATGTTTATTGATTTCTAGCAAAAGGGAATTGAAATCAATCACAATTCTCAAGCATGTCACTAAAAGTAAAAATGAAGATGTTTCTATATACTCTGTAGAAAAGTCTGTCTGTTAAACAGAATTTTTACGCAGAAGTAGTTTGCTTTTAAGGTTGTCTCACTCTGAGGTGATCCAAAAATATCCCACAGGTGAGAGGGGGGGTCAGTCACACAGGGACGAGCCCCACAGGTGAGAGGGGGGATCAGTCACACCGGGACGAGCCCCACAGGTGAGGGGGGGGGGCAGTCACACAGGCAGGTTAATCCTGTGGCTGACAGCTTCCTCATATATATATGCATATGTGAGTTGAGATTTGAAGATGGCCATAACACAGAGGTTATTTTATTCTAGAAGCTTGTCCAGTATAACAAACACTTACACCCCCAGAATATCACCTGTAGTATTATCCCATTGTTCCCATCAATCCAGTTTTATAGCCAGGTGACATTTCTATGAAGGGCATATTGTCAACTATCACATTTTTTTCCTCTCATTTTTCAGCTAGCTATGTGACAATACAAAGCCTTCTTAATCCTGATTGTTGATCGTTGCATGCATTTGTAAGTTGTAGTGGCGTGCAGATACGCAGACTATCTGTAATTCCCTTTAAGAAGTTTTTAGTTGTCTGCCAAACTAAACAAGCCAATTAATGAATGTGTTCATTTCACTACAACAAAAAGCTTTTCTCCCCTTTACAATTAAATGGCAATCAATGACAATTAACTTCCGCATTGAGTGATTTTAATTAATACCCAACAACTTCAAACACCTTAAAGCGAATGACTCGTAAAGTCCCAGTACGTGCTTGTTCTGAGTAGGTCGTGTTGGTGTATGCACCCTGTCTCTTTAAGAGCCTGCACCAAGATAATAACATGCCAGAGCTCTGTTTGTAAAAGCACTCGTAAGGCTGACTCTTTTTTGAAATGTATGAGTGTGATATGAATCTGACCGATATTACTGACAGTTAGTAGCTTGGAGCTGAAGAAACAGGCCATTACTCACTCAGCAGGACTGGCAGGTTTAAGAGGCCTTAAACACTTTCCAAACTTGTCACGTGTCCAAATCGAGCCATAGAGCGGGCAGACAGAACGAGGGTGGAGCACAATAAAACCTGACACTTTTACAGGGCTTCCTTATAGTCAAAAAGCTGTTCTATTTGTCTTCATTTTGTATGTATGTATGTGTGTATGTATGTATGTATGTATGTACTGTATGTATATACAGTAAGGTGCAAAATGTATTAAAACACGTCAAGATCTGTCATGTATATCCTTTTATATACTTACCAGCATAAGGGTGAGAATTTCAATTTTGAGTCAGTAATCAGTGATATAGAAACAACAGGCACTTGTGTGAAAATGTTAGACCGCTTTGTGCTTCAATTAGGCATCTTAAACAACTTCTAGAAAGTCTCATGCATTTGACCTTTTGTGGCTCTGTGTTCCTTTTCTCTTACTATTTTAAATGAATTGCATGAGTGGCCTATTAAATTAGACAATCATTAATTTGCCTATTTTGACAATTTTCCAAGATTTTCCGTTACAGTGGTTTGATTTCATATGCACAGCAAATTGAAACAACAGAAGCAATGGGGTGTTGTAATACATGTGCACACTGCTGTATGTCAGACAGGTTAGCACCAAAACACCCATTGTAAAAGTGCTTGTCCGCACAACCTATTTTCCTACCAATTAACTGTTGAATAGCTGATTGCGCAGAAATTAAAAATAAATTAGAAAATGTAAAGTCAAGCTCAAAAATGTGTTTTAGATACGATACTTCCAAGTGACCTACACGTAGTTACCATTAACTAATATGTCCTACATGCATTCAGCACCCAATTCCTTGATTGTGCAGATGGAACTCCATACAAGTTATTTTTTCCAATGTTGGACATGCATGTAACAAAACTGTAGTTACTTCAGTGTAATTCAACCGCCTGGATTTTGAAGTGCATGCAATTCATTTAGCTAGCATGTGGGCTTGGAGCTACCTGAGCTGATACCAGGGTACCTTACAGAATGGATATCCGCTTCTGGTTTCTCTCCTTGTGTCTCCCTCTTCTTGTATGTTTGTAGACTATGTCAACTAAATGGCCAAAAAAATACATAATGTATCTGAAAAAAGAAAATCTAATCAGCAGTGACCTGTCATGAGATCCAGTAGACATTTATAAGCTGTGAGTTGTGTGCAACTATTCAGCAACAATCATGAGAAAGCAGAAAGATGTCACTGACTTCACACGGGGACATGGCAGTGTTTAGTCCCTCAGCACAGTGGCTGCACTGCTCAGCGTGTCGATCAAAACGCTCCCAGAAACTTTCATTACTGGACAGGACACACCTGCATCAACTCAAACAATGCTCCAAGAGATACACACAGTGGGCTGTTAGAGTCTTCCTCTGTTTGGCCAGGATTGAGTGTGTGTGTGTGTGTGTGTGTATGGTATGTATTGCAGGTTAATCTTTTTTCCTTCCAGGTTCCTTCCACTTGAACTTCTGACCTCTATTTCCTTAGCACATTTCTTTTTCAGACAGTGGATTCTAGAATGCTAAATGCACCATTTCGTAAATGCCTCCCTATATCTGGAAGCAAAACAAACATCCAGTGGGTGTAGAGGTTAATAGCACTGTACACATGTACATAGTAAGCCATCTTAAAGGTTAACAAAGCCTCTTCTTTTTCCCTTCATGCCTGCCTCTCCCCCTTTCCTCCAGATGTAGGCATTTCCTGAGTAGAGATTAGAGCTCTCCTCCCCCTCTCTCCTGCACTTCTGAAAAGAGGCTCCGTTTCTCCTCTGTGCGGAGCTCTTGTGACTGGGCTGGAGTTGGCTGGTGTTTACAGCTCGGAAATGTTTTACACGACTGATCTAATCTGTCCCGGAGACTGCTGGAACAAGGAGGCAGTGTGCAGGCAGTGGCTGAGGTTTCCTTGTCTAGGCACTAAGCCCAGGCCTCCAGCACAGTACAGTTTTCTCCAACTGCTGGTAGCACTGCCAGGTTTGTTAAACTTTACTACAGTGATACAACACTGATGTTCTCCAGAATCATTTTTTTTAATCAGTGGGGACAAAAAGTTAGAGTATATGGAATCTTCCTCAACTTCTCTGCTATTCAAATCTGAAATCAAAACAGAAATAACTTTTACCAATCAAGAGGTACAGCTGTTTTAGTAACCACATCAACTGAGTTTTCTGTGAACTTTTAGAAATAACAGCCGTTTTGACCACTTTCCCAACAAGTTAGACAAATACTTAGAGCAAATGAAATCTTCCTCTACTTCTCAGCTATTCAAATATGAAATCAAAACAGGAATGGCGTCTACCAATCAAGAGGTCCAGCTGTTTTAGTAACCGCATCAACTTCTTTCAGGAGGCTGCTTCCCGCTGTTGAATTAACTGTCATGGAACTTTGAGAAATTTCAAATTATAGCGCATTCTAAGCACAATCAGTAAACAACATGACTTTTGACACAAATCAGCTACTTTGACCACTTTCCCAATAAAGCAAGCCCCGCAACTTTACTTGTAAAGTTACCATCTAGTTCATTTTAATCTTTCAGCACTGCAGTATTTACAAGGTCTAACAAAGATACCTGAAAACTGCGCATTTATTCCCCCTAATTTCTGTTATTACAATTGCCATGTTTCCAGCTGCCTGTGGGACACAAGAAGCTGGAATATATTACACTGTCGGGGAATACTGGAAGTTTATAAATAAATGCATACTGTAATCCTTTCTGTGATAGGAATTAGTAACACAGTTCTAATGACACACCGGAGTTGCCTAAATTATACCCCTAAGAATATATTTTAGTAAACGTGTCGAAACCGGTACAAAGACCCCTTAGTTGCCTGTAGGTTTGCCAAACTGTACATTTCTATGCAGAGACTTCAACAATGGGGCCTATTCACAGACCATCCATTTCAATTGCTTTAATTACACTGTTAAAATATTATGAAATAATAATTATCTTGTCCCACTGGCAGATAATACAGCTTGATTTATTTATCAGGCAATACTGCAATTAACAGCTAATATATATATATATATATATATATATATATATATATATATATATATATATATATATATATATATTGTAACGGTTAAATCCCATGCAAGATATCGATGAATAATTATCTTTGTAAGATTTTGTTTTCTGGACAGGAGTGCGTGTGTGTTAAATGTAAATGGCATTCTAGAACATTAAGAGCATGTTTTTAGAAATTGAGAGCAGTTTTAAAACACTGTGCACACAAGCAGAGCACCAGCTGTATCTCACATGTGATTTGTTCAAATTGTTTATTTAGCAGACGCCTTTATCCAAGGCGACTTGCAGAGACTAGGGTGTGTGAACTATGCGTCAGCTGCAGAGTCACTTACAATTACGTCTCACCCGAAAGACGGAGCACAAGGAGGTTAAGTGACTTGCTATGGGTCACACAATGAGTCAGTGGCTGAGGTGGGATTTGAACCGGGGACCTCCTGGTTACAAGCTTGTTTCTTTAACCATTTATCTTTAGTCCTGTGCTTTCAACAGGAGCTAGAATTTGACTGTGGTTTGTTTATAGAAGCTCCCAATAGGAAATCCCTGTGATACAGGAAGCTGTATTTTACAGGAATGCATTTTTGCACATAGGTATGAACATGCATAATATGCAGTAATATATATTCTTACAATAAAATATTCTATTACCATGGCAACATAGAATATATCATATTTGGAGAAAATTAATACATTGTACAAAGTATTTAATAAACTAAAATACATTGAAAACATGAACCTGCATATTAAAATATGTATTTTTTTAAATATTGCAAAACTTTTTTGTAAAAACAGTAAAGGAACTTTTACTGCCAAGTAGATTTAAAGCCATGGATTTTTTGTTTTGTTTTTGTATTTCTATAAATATAGAAACCCATCTGTTTAATAAGAAACTGGACAGAACTCAACTTTGCATTGTGTAGTTCAGGCTGGAAACAGAGTTAGGCGTGTTGCTAAGCAACTAAATCCATGTAAACAGGGCTAACCTACAATTAAAGTAAGAATCTTACACTAATAACACGCCTATTACCTTGTACACCCCTGGCTATGTGGTCTCATAGTTGCTGCACAACATGTTTTTTTTTTTTTTTTTTTTTTTTTTTAAAGTTAAATATGTATTTTCATTATTACCCATATTTTAATATCATTATTCAGTAATGTAATTTCAGAATATATACCAATTACAGTGGAATGGGCTGCCCCACTTTATAGGGATTCCAAGCTGGTATATCCTAAGATATGCTGAGTACAGAACCAGTATATCCTGTGATAAACCCACATCATAATGCTTTTTATAATTTGAAAGTACTTTTCAAATCTCAGTACAGCTCAGCTTCCAGACACTAAATTAAATCAACACTGACTTGTACTTTTAAAGGGCCTGTCTATCATTGCAATGAAACTCACCTGTGCTTTCATAAAAACTTGTATCTGATCATATCCGGATACTAATCATCTAGGCTTGCTCAAAAAATAGCTTTCTTTAAATATTCTGAAATATTATCAAAACTATCAGTCTCTGTATTATTACTTCGCAGGTCTATGGTCCCATTTTTATTTATTTTTATTTTACTTCTAGCGTTTTTACTTCCATCTCAGTCTATTGTTGACCGACACCAATGAGACTCACCCTGTGTCAACAAAAATTTACTTTTGAAGGTGTGTTAAATTGCAATAACTGGTTATGTGTCACTCAGAAGTAACACAGTATATGCTTATTTTGTTATGTATTTAGCACATTTTAGTATTCTTTATATATATCTTAGCCTTGCACATTCTTATAATTGAGTCCTGTATTTTGTTTTCTTCATGTAATCAATGAGTACATCTTTAAAACAATATGTGGATGTGGTGGCTTGCAGCGAGGTAAGGATTTTGTAACTCTGGTCTAAGAGGTCACAGCCAGGGCTGAGAAAACAGCCAAATGAGCTCTGGCAGGATTCCTGCTGCTGCAGCGAGTGTGAAGAGACCTGAGACCAGTGCCACTGCTCCCAAACAAACTGCAATGCTTTCACACCTCTGCAAACCAGCAGCACGCTGGCTCCATTTTAAAGATGTGTTCTCTGCTTTCTGACCCTCAAACCATCTCTTTAGAAAGCGTCGGGTAGCAACTAGCGGGCTGTGTCTCAATATACCCTAATCACCACATACGGGATTCCTTCACTCTCAAAACTGATAATACCAAGACATATTTTTGAAAATATTTAAAATTTGATGTAAACATTTAAAAAGCAACTGCAGTCAGTGTGCTTCCGAAACAAGAGACAAGAATAAACGAAGTTATAACTCCTTGTGTAACATAACAGTGATGCATCCCCCACTTCAAAATACAAATAACTCTCTGCTCAACACGGTTTTGAAAATCCGTTTTCATATTTTTCAGTGCTACAGCTCTGTGGCAGGGTGGCTAAGTGGTGACGTCAGACCAGAATGCAGGAACATTCGGGTCTGCAAATACAGTGCAAAGGTGCTTGCGCCGTTTTATTTTTAAATAACAAAAATAAATGAAACGTTTAAACAGAAAACACTGTGCTCTCAGAGCAAAATACATATCTGCGCAAACTACATCTCTAACCAACACAAACTCACAACCACATACCAGGCTGGCTCCACGCTCCACGCTGAGAGTAGAGAGCTGCAGGTTTATATACAGGTGACCATCTCCCGATTAGCAACAAATCGTCTAATTAATTCCGGAGATGGCACCTTCTGCATGAGGTTTTTTAATTATTCCTGGCAGAGGACGAGCACCAATCTCGCCTCTGCCAGAACACGTTTTAAATAAAAACACGGCATCGCCGTCATTTATAAATCAACCATATCACGTCGTCATAAAATATAATAAATAAATCATACACCAAAACACACGGCTTTCGCCGTCATTTAAATAAATAATAAATCATAATACAACAATACAAAATAATGTAGGGGCAGAGGGGGCGACCCCGTTCTAAAAATACATCAACAATTACACGTACAGGGCTCCTCGCCCTGTTACAAGTACAAAAAGTAATTGCTGTAGTTTCCTGACACTGAATCGATTACTGTGCTGTCAGTTACGTGGTCTGATTTCTGCTTGTGTCACAAATGGAACATTTTTAAGAGGTGCAAGAGCCCCCCCCAAAAGTCTCAATGGACATGCACACTAACAGACCCGAGACTTTATTGATGAACATTTCAATGTATTGACAGATAGGCGATGAACAGAATAAATGGAAGCTGCTTTTTATTCTATTAATCTGTATTTGACATGTCTGAATAAATCTACCACTAAGAGTTTTTGTTTTGGTTTTATGGATGCCTCTTCTCCAGGAACGTGGCTGCGCTGGGTGGAGTCCCTCGCTCCCTGCTTGGCCCCTTTCCCAGCCTCCCTGCCTTCTCTGGCCCCTCTCTCCAGCAGGGGGTCCTAAGCCCCCTTTCACAGTGACTTCAGTAATCCCTGCCCTCTGCAGGTCAATGAGCCTCCCGAGCATGGAGTGTGTGAACAAGTCATCCTGCATCCTCTCTGTATGGGGCATCACTCCCCCTCCCTCTCTCTCTCGCTGTCTGTCTCTCTCTCTCCTTCACTCTCCCGCTCTCTCTCTCCTTCACTCCCCCTCCCTCTCTCTCTCGCTGTCTGTCTCTCTCTCCTTCACTCTCCCTCTCTCTCCCTCTGTCGCTCTCCTTCGCTCTCCTTCACTCTCCCTCTTTCTCTCTCCCTCTGTCTCACTCTCTCCTTCACTCCCCCTCTCTCTCTCTCCCTCTGTCTCTCTCTCTCCTTCACTCTCCCTCTCTCTCCTTCACTCTCCCTCCCTCTCTCTCCCTCTGTCTCTCTCCTTCACTCTCCCTCCCTCTCTCTCCCTCTGTCTCTCTCCTTCACTCTCCCTCTCTCTCACTCTGTCTCTCCATCTCCTTCACTCTCCCTATCTCTCTCTCTGTCTCTCTCCCTCCTTCATTCTCCCTCTCTCTCCCTGTCTCTCCTTCACTCTCCCTCTCTCTCCCTCTGTCTCTCTCTCCTTCACTCTCCCTCTCTCTCTCACTCTGTCTCTCCATCTCCTTCACTCTCCCTCTCTCTCCCTCTGTCTCTCTCTCTCCTTCACTCTCCCTCTCTCTCCCTGTCTCTCCTTCACTCTCCCTCTCCCTTTCTCTCTCTCCCCCTCTCTCTCACATCTCTTTATCTAAAGTAAATTCTTCTTGCAACAAACAGCCTCTTATTAAGCAGTACAGTATTGACTCCATTGATTGATCTCACGGTTAGCATTGAGTCGCTTCTGTGCTGTAATAATGAGGTGGAGGAATGAAGATTCTTGATCCATATCTCCCAGTTCTTAATCCAAACAAGCTGGACTAAGTCTAATTTAACCATCCTAAAAGTCTGCAGGCCACACAGTGCAATGTCATTTCTCTATCAGCTTGGACTTGGAATTAGACCTGTGAACCTTAAACTTGATTTAGAATGGCTCACTCGAGGGACACTGGAGACTTCCTGTGACATTCAATTCCTTGCGCCTTGTGTATCCAGGCGCTGTCAAACACTTCCTTTCACACAATGATTTGAACTTTCGCATTTCATATTTTAAAAAAGGCATAGCAATTTTGTGTATTTTTTAAAGACTTTTAAAAACTTTAAAATAACCCTAAAGTTGCGGGAGCGGCAGCGGGACATGTCAATCCTTCCCCGGGGCCCATGACGGCTCTCGGCGGCCCTGCCTACCCGGGTCAGGACCGGGTGTCATGCGGGTCGGGTACAGATAAAGCAGGGTTGACCTGGGTGACAGACGCAAGTTATAAAAACCACATGATTAAGGCTGTAAGAAAATCGCACGCTGTGAACTTGTTGCGGAAACCGCAACTTTTAACACACACCACAACGTTTTATAGTTGCCGCAAATTTAATGTGACTACAATGTTTCTATTATTTAGATGTAATTTTGTTGCAAAATAATGCTGAAAAATAAACTGAAACAGAAAAGGAAACGTCACTCTCACATTGTCTTTTGCTATTGGGGGATTGGTAGGCCTGGTCATCCTCTCTAGCCAATCGGTGATCTTCTTTCCCGTTGCTATGGTTAGCAACAGGAAAGAAGACTATGACTTATTTACTTACTGTTAAATTTTGTGATCGAAGGTTTATTGCTGCTTTGCAAATACTGGCTGTTTTTGTGAGAGAGCTTTTACTGTTATGCCAGTACTATATGTTATGTGTCATTATTGCTAGCTGAAACGCTTCACTTGTAATGAAACACAGCGTAAAATGTTTTATTTCAAATGTGGTGATAAACAGGGAGTCTTAAGAACTTATGTTCTGGTTATCTGGTTGTATGGTTTTTTTTCTTATTGCTGTTTATGAACGAAAATCCATCTTGAAAGCAGGAATATATACAAACTATTTATATTTATGACCGCGCCGAAACAGCAACTTTAATACACAGTGGACACAACTCCTTGATAAAAATAAATAAATAAATCACGATTTTCTTACAGCTTTACACACAATGCCTGTCAGGATCACACACAACTGCTGAATGTCAATGCTGTCCACTCCAATCCGTATTTTGGTCTTGTGTTTTGCTTGCATTGTAAAGCACTCTCCATGTTTGACCAGACTGTTTGATGTCTTAAGAGATGGTCCATTAAAAACAGAAAAGGTTTCATGCATTTCAATGGCAATCAATTCCATTGATCAGAAGGCATTCTTATCACAGCCAGCCCACCATTTAAAGCAGCCTTTGGTGATTCTTAATGGGATGGGTTTCCTACAAAGAGGCAGGGCTTTCAAAATGTTTGAACCCTTGGGATTCTGGGGTGGTTTGATAAAGAAAAGCAAAAACCTGGCCTAAATTCAAGATCATTTTTACTTATTTATTTGATCTTTATTAAACCAGGAAATAGTAGTAAGTGCTTCCATAAAGAAGATGTAAAATGCCAACAGCATATCACACACACACACCTCAGCCAGTTCAAATATTACATCATCAAAACCGTTATCTGCTGGGTTACAAAAAGTGTTAAAACAGATACAGCCTTATCTTTCTGAGTTTGAGATCTCAGCAGAATCAAAACTATTGAGAAACCCAGGTAATTTCTTGTAAAATAAATACATAAAGTAAATATATACAGAGATTGAAAATTAAGGGCCATTGTCCCCAATGGAATCAAAATCATATGTGAAGTAACTAGCTGTCTTCCAGAATGTGATACTGGGGTTAAACAAGCAAGCAGGGATCCTTTTGAGGAACAAATGGGGGTCTATTTTAATGATCTAAGCCCTGGCAATGGTCGGGCAGTGGTCAAGTAGCTTCTCAACATGCACAACATATCATGTGTATGGTATATATATTTACAACACTGCCGTCTGCAAACTTTGTTGAGAAGTTCATTGTGAAGAAAAAAAAACTATTTTTTCCACATATCGCTTGTTTATATATAGGTAAAAATTGAGATATCAAACATAAGAAGCCTACATGCTAGTATTGAAATCATTTTTACAAGCCATGGATATTAAATTAAGAGTATGTTTCCATTGACTTCTGGTTAGATGAATCAGTAACTATTTACAAACTTAGATCTGATTCACATAGCCTACTGTGTCCTATGATTTTCAGCATACAGCTCACCCTTTAGTGAATGTATCAAAGCTAGGACCTCGACAAAGCTGGCTTTCTAATAAACTGGAATCCCATATCTCTACACAAAATTGTGCAACCCAAACAAGTGTAAGAGGTATAGAAAAAGCTACCCCTTGAAATGGGTCAGCATTCTCGGGACCCCTGCTTACAGAAGATAGATAGAAGTTTGGTTCTAGTGGTGATCATGGCACTTCAGGCATTACGCCTATTGAAAAATAGTTACAGATAAGAACACAGGTTAACTTTGTGTTGGGCAATGGTCAAGTAGCTTCTCAACATGCACACATGCAACGAAACGAGGGAAAGTTTAATCACAAAACAATTTCAAACAAATACCAAACGCATGTTCTTGAAAATGAAGCACTACGTTCTAAAATAAATAAATAGCACAAAAAAGATACTTAGTAGGTTTTGTAGATAGCAAATAGATAATAACACAACTTTATTTGCGACCTAACTTCAAGCAACCCAGGTAAGCACCGGGAAGCATTATTCCTTGTTCTGATAAGGAAATACAGTATTGAAACTGTTTGAAATATTAGGGTTAAAGTGCAAGTTGCTTCCAATGAGTTTTTTTTTTTATATATATAACCTGGGACAGTGCTTTGAAAAGCCCAGCCCGGGTAGTGGGTTTCCATGACCACCCCTCAACGAGTGTCAGACTGGCAGCTATGGAAATTCACCAGCCGGAATGAGGAAATGCAAGAGGAATTCAAAGTCCTGGCGGCTTCAATAAGTGGCTGGGCTTTTCAAAACACTTCAAAATACCGTTCTGGGTAAAAAAAACAAAACAGAAATACTTGAGCAATGGCAATCATTGGAGTCATTGTATTTTATCTTGCTCTTAAGTCTGTTGTGTTTATTTCCCTAGATGTTAGTGCCAAAATCAAGATGAAAGGCGTAGAATACATTTGCAAATGTTAAGATCATTTCGAGTTGAAGTTTACAGCTCCAATTGATCTGCGGTTGTAGTTGAATGACTGACTGTGTTCCACTCCCCCTCTCTGTCTATCATTCCCCCTCTCTGTCTCTGTGTTCCACTCCCCCCTCTGTCTCTCATTCCCCCTCTCTGTCTCTCATTCCCCCTCTGTCTCTCATTCCCCCTGTCTCTCTCTCATTCCCCCTCTCTGTCTCTCATTCCCCTCTCTGTCTCTCATTCCCCCTCTCTGTCTCTCATTCCCCTCTCTGTCTCTCATTCCCCTCTCTGTCTCTCATTCCCCCTCTCTGTCTCTCATTCCCCTCTCTGTCTCTCATTCCCCCTCTCTGTCTCTGTGTTCCACTCCCCCTCTCTGTCTCTCATTCCCCTCTCTGTCTCTCATTCCCCCTCTCTGTCTCTGTGTTCCACTCCCCCCTCTGTCTCTCATTCCTCCTCTCTGTCTCTCATTCCCCCTCTCTGTCTCTCATTCCTCCTCTCTGTCTCTCATTCCCCCTCTCTGTCTATCATTCCCCCTCTCTGTCTCTGTGTTCCACTCCCCCCTCTGTCTCTCATTCCCCCTCTGTCTCTCTCTCATTCCCCCTTTATCTCCCTGTCTCTCATTCCCCCTCTCTGTCTCTCATTCCTCCTCTCTGTCTCTCATTCCCCCTCTCTGTCTATCATTCCCCCTCTCTGTCTCTGTGTTCCACTCCCCCCTCTGTCTCTCATTCCCCCTCTGTCTCTCTCTCATTCCCCCTTTATCTCCCTGTCTCTCATTCACCCTCTCTGTCTCTCATTCCCCCTCTGTCTCTCTCTCATTCCCACTATATATCTCTGTGTTCCACTCACCCCTCTGTCTCTCTCTCATTCCCCCTCTATCAATTCAATTCAATTCAAATTCAAAGGTGCTTTATTGGCATGACCATTATTCACAGTATTGCCAAAGCAATGTACACACAGTACATCATCTGAACATTAAATAGACAATAACACTGATGAGAATAATAATAATAATAATAATAATGGTAAACAAATATAAATAATAACCACGTTATTAATAAGTTAACAATAACAACAATGAAATATAACAAGACTTGAACTAATGTAGAGTGCTCACTGTCTGTCCCTCAGGCTGTGACAGGCAGCTGTGTACTGGGCTGCCAGTTGGACACAGCTGGACTCCTCTCCGAGTAGGATTGGGAGTTTTTGAGGGTCTGGCAGGTCTGGGAATGTTTTGCAGAGATTTTTTATTTGTGGGAAGAAAGTTTCCCTTATTTCTGTGTATTTTGTACACTGCAGTAGAAAGTGCATCTCTGTCTCTACTTGTTGGAGTTGACAGTGATGACACAGCCGGTCCTCTTTGGGCAGCCAGGTCTGCCTGTGTCGGCCTGTTTCTATGGCCAGGCTGTGCTCACTGAGCCTGTATTTGGTTAGGATCTGCCTCTGCTTGTTGTCTTTCACCCTGCTCAGGTATTCAGCCAGGGTGTAGTGTCTTTTTAGGGCCCGATAGCACTCTAATTTGCTTTGTGTTTTTGTGTGTGTGTCCCAATAGGTGAGGTAGTTTTGTTTGTGTTGTGTTATAATTTGGTTTACTCGAATTGTCTGTGTTGGAGCAGTGCTGTCCTGAGGCTGTTTGGTGTTAGTGTGTGTTAGTGCAGTGAGCTTCAGGACCAGCTGGCTGAGGGGACTCTTCTTTTGGCTCAGTTCTTGGTACTGCAGGGCTTTACTGTGGTAGGAGTTTGGGTTGCTTTGTTTTAGATGAAACCAAAATTTAATTGCTCTTTTTTGTATTGAGATCAATAATGGATATTGACCTAGTTCTGCCCTGCACGCGTTGTTTGGTGTTTTTCTCTATATTTGCAGGATGTTTTTGCAGAACTCTGTGTGCAGGGCTTCTATTGGGTGTTTATCCCATTTAGTGTAATCCTGCTCTGTGAGCGGACCCCACACTTCACTGCCATAGAGGGCAATGGGTTTGATAACACTTTCAAAAATGTTGAGCCAAATTCTAATGGGGAGTTTTATATAAAGCTTTTTCTTTATGGAATAGAAAGCCCTGCGGGCCTTCTCTCTCAGTGCATTCACTGCCGGGTTAAAGCTACCTGATGCGCTGATGTTTAGGCCCAGGTAGGTGTAGTGCATGCAGTGTTCTATTGTGGTGTTGTGTAGTGTAAAGATGTATCTACTTTCCTGATATCTGGGTTTTTTCTGAAATATCATGATTTTAGTTTTGTTCATGTTTACTGCCAGGGCCCAGGTCTGACAGTACTGCTCTAGCACTGACAGGCTCTGCTGCAGCCCCTGCTCTGTGGGCGACTCTCTCTGTCTCTATCTCTCTGTCTCTCATTCCCCCTCTCTGTCTCTCATTCCCCCTGTCTCTCTCTCATTCCCCCTCTCTGTCTCTCATTCCCCCTCTGTCTCTCTCTCATTCCCCCTCTATCTCTCTGTCTCTGTGTTCCATTCCCCCTCTCTGTCTCTCATTCACCCTCTCTGTCTCTGTGTTCCACTCCCCCTCTCTGTCTCTCATTCCCCCTCTCTGTCCCTCATTCCCCCTCTGTCTCTCTGTGTTCCATTCCCCCTCTCTGTCTCTCATTCCCCCTCTCTGTCTCTCATTCCCCCTCTGTCTCTCTCTCATTCCCCCTCTATCTCTCTGTGTTCCATTCCCCCTCTCTGTCTCTCATCCCCCCTGTCTCTCTCTCATTCCCCCTTTATCTCTCTGTCTCTCATTCACCCTCTCTGTCTCTCATTCCCCCTCTGTCTCTCTCTCATTCCCCCTATATCTCTCTGTGTTCCACTCCCCCTCTCTGTCTCTCATTCCCCCTCTCTGTCTCTCATTCCCCCTGTCTCTCATTCCCCCTCTCTGTCTCTGTGTTCCACTCCCCCTCTCTGTCTCTCATTCCCCCTCTGTCTCTCTCTCATTCCCCCTCTGTCTCTCTCTCATTCCCCCTCTCTGTCTCTCATTCCCCCTCTCTGTCTCTCATTCCCTCTCTGTCTCTCTCTCATCCCCCCTCTCTGTCTCTCTGTGTTCCATTCACCCTCTCTGTCTCTCATTCCCCCTCTCTGTCTCTGTGTTCCACTCCCCCTCTCTGTCTCTCTGTGTTCCATTCCCCCTCTCTGTCTCTCTGTGTTTTGCCTCTGTTGCTGTCTTGCCAAGTCTCTGTTACAGGAGGGGGGGTTGCTAATAAAGCTGTTTCCCAGGACTGTCACAGGCCCCAGCGGTGTCCTGAACTCCCGCTGCCCAGACAGCCTGACGCAGCCGTCCTGCCAGCTGGGGCAGACTGCTACATGCCAGAGCCTTTCAGTCCCAAATCACTGAGCCCACGGGGGCGCTGGCTTCACTCTGCACGAAGGGGCTCACTGCAATGCCCCAGAGCAGAGGCATGAAATCTGCATTCACTCTCCCACAAAAGGAGACTGATTCAGTCACTGGGGCTCTGTTTAGTCAGCTTAACCTGGACAGGCATTGCTGGAGACAGCCCAGGCTGGAGCTGAGGGACTAGTGGTTAGAGCTGCAACTGTAAAAGAAGATATTAGAGCTGAAGGACTGTGAGGGAAGCTGTGTGGCTTGGTTGTTAGAGGTGAAACCCTGCAAAGGAAGCAATATGACTGAGTGGTTAGAGCTCAAAGGCATTAACGGAAGCAGTGCGGCCTAGAGGTTAGGGCTGAATGACTGTGAAGGCAGCACTGCGGTCTAGCGAGTCGAACTAAGAGAGTAAGGCAGCACTTCCTAAAACAGAGAGTTTACTTACATGTGCATTGACTCTAACACTAAACGCATGGGGCCCCACCCTGGCTGTAAAACTAGTGACTACCTTCAAAAACAAACAGTGGGCATCTCACCAGGAATGGACTCCATCATAATGTCAATTACACTCCAGGAATGACAAGGCCTGTTCTGTGCCTGGACCTGTGTTGAGTTAGAAGCAGCACACTTGGGTACTGGGTTCCGGAACTGAAGGGGTAAAGAGACTGGAGAAGCAGGCAGTGTAACCCCCCCACACCCCTCGTCCCACTGCACCCCCAGTAGAACACCCCAGCTCAGCATGATTGGGACCTGGTGAAGGACGCCCCCCCTTTTCTCTGTGTCGCCTCTACGGTTTAAGAAACAGCCCTGTTCAAATCCAGACTGCGTGTCCAGTCATGGTGAAACTTGCTAAGGGCATTCTTTAGAACAAGTTTTTGAGTGTTTCAGACACTGGGTGTGTGGAGGCTGTCTGTCTGTCTGGGGCTACAGGGGCTGTCCCATAAGAAACAAACTTTTAACAGGGAGTATTGTTATCCTAGATGGCTTTGATATCTTTTAATATAAAATCCCCAGACAGACATCTAGAGAAGCACTTAACCAGTTGTGATGAAACTTGACCTTCTATAGAATTGAGTCTGGCGCTCTGTCTGTGTGTCACTGTTAGATTGTTACCTATATCTCCCGCTTATGCAACAATGATCACTTTTGAAAAGGGCATTCTTCAGCACAGGTGTGAGAATTACTTGTGGATGACCAAGCTTTAGTTCTTCACTTTAAGATTCAAATACAAAGAAACGTATTAAAAGTTTCTGCGTTCTGCTACTTAATCCCTTCCTGCCCTTTAACTCAGATAAATCAAACAGCGTTTCCGATCAGCATGTTGCTCCCTTCTTCCTACCCTGGGTTAGATCAACCGGGTTCTGGTTGAGATTAATATTTCTCACCCGTCTTTGTCTCTTTCTAAACGTTGGTCTTGTATTAAAATATAAACATCGTAATGGTTCTTGCAGCTTGCAAACTTTAGTAAGCTGCTGTAGGTTTGATTTTTTAAGACTCATAATGCTCTACAGCACAAATCTGAATTGCTTCCCTAGTCACATAGCATTACAGTGTTTGCATCACTGGCAGAAGAGAGCTTGACTCTACTTGTCTTTATGTTTTTGCAAACAGTGTAAAAAATGGTTCTTATTCACTGTGTTTATAATGGCAACAGGATTCCTGGATGGGTATTCACAGAGACAGACACTCTCTGCTGGTGTTTACATTCTTACAGGGAGGTCTTTTAGGGTTTGGCTATGACTGGAAGTCAGACAGCTTCCCCCACACACACTCACACACACACACACAGACAGAGACACACACAGACAGAGACACACACACACACACACACACACACAGTCATTCACACACACACACACACACAGAGACACACACACAGACAGAGACACACACACAGTCATTCACACACACACACACACAGAGTCAGACACACACACACACACAGTCATTCGCACACACACACACACACACACACACAGTCAGACACACACACATATACACACACACACAGTCAGACACACACACATATACACACACACACACACAGTCAGACACACACAAACGCACACACACAGTCAGACACACAGAGACACACACACACACAGTCAGACACACACACAGAGACACACACACAGACAACTGTGACACAATACAGTGCACCCTTAAAAACATATCCCATAGTAATAGCACAACAAATATTAATAAAGCATCATGAAAGCATGGTAAATCACAGGCAGCCATTGTAAAGAACATCACGGTATGGTAAAGCATATTAATAAACATGGCAAACCAGGGTAACCATGAGAAAAGCAGGCTAAATCTGCAAAAATACTGTAATTACTCTAAATACACTTACCACAGACACGAAAAAAGGTCAATTCCATGGGAAAAAATGCTGGTTTTGGGTTGCATCTCTAAGCAATGTGACCCTAGGTGAAAATACAGAGGAGCAGCTACAGTTGGTTTTCTGTCTTCTAAAATACCCTACTGTACCCATTCTCTTATGTTCATATTGTATGTTTAGGGTCAAGTAATGGGCAGTCGTATGCCCTGATCATGTCAGTCACACTCCATGGTGAACACAATATCAACCAGCCTTGTATCCTACACTCTGTACATAGTTGAAACTCAGCCCAGTACAGAGAAGAAGTCATAATTACGCTATGCATTCAGTTAGACTTCAGTGAAAGTGCATTAAACTGGTACAAGATACAGTGGAATGTGGCTGGGCTGTAGTTTAGGTGCAGTGTAACAGTAGGGTGTTAAACAGCAATGGTGTTGTACTGCTGTAACTCTACGCAGAGTCTACCTGTCAAACTGCACGCCCTTTATAATTACAGCAAACCTAATGCTTATAGAGCTTCAATGCTATTTTACTGTTTTTGTTAATACTGTTGTTTTTTTTTTATGATCGCTGGATTTCTAAAGGGAGTCGGGTGCATAACTGTGATTCTTAACAGTGTTTTAGAGATTTTCCATGAACCAACTCACAGTTGCAGAGGGGCGATAAATAACAGTTGTTTATTTTCTAAAATCGACCTCGCTACGGAAAGTTTTGGGAGTCTTTTCAGAAGCGACCCCTCTGGAACAACAGGGACATGAGTTAAATAAGGATGAGAAACATCAATAAAAACAGAACGCACATCATAGGATATTAGATATTCAGGAAATGTAGAAAGATATCGTTTTCATATTGGAACAAAAGGTAGCTGAACCCGTGAGTTTCACAATCCGTCCTTGGGAATGGAGCCTCATTCCTGTGTGCTAGCTGAGGGGGTCCTGATGACTCAAGACACTACAGTGCAATTCAAAAATGAAAGAAGAAAAGAACAAGGGGAAATAGTTCTTTGTATCACTGGCAAATATCAGAGAAAAACATCCTTTCATTACTGTGAGTCAAAGGAGTCTTACAGGAGTATCGAATTTCTGGCTCTCCCCCTCCCTCCACACACACACACACACACACACACACACACACACAGACTCACACACACACTGCACACACACTCACTCACCCACACAGACACACACTGCACACACTCACCCTGAGACACACAGACACACACGCACACACACACACTGAAACACACACACAAACTCCCTCCCCCGCCACACACACACACACACAGACTCACACACACACACACACACACACACACAGACTCACACACACACTGCACACACACTCACCCACCCACACCGACACACACAAACACACTCACCCTGCGAAACACAGACACACACGCACACACACACACACACTGAAACACACACACAAACCCCCCCCCCCCCCCCCCCCGCCACACACACTCACTCACTCACTCACTCACTCCCACACACACCCTCTCCCAGACAAGAAAGGCTCAGTGGTTTCAGTTACCTTGCTGAGTTGGTAGAGTGGGGCCTCTTTGACTTGGGCAGCCAGACTGCTTTCCAAAGGCCTGGGGAGGAGCACCCTAACCTGGGAGAGAGGAGGGGGGCGGAAGGGAGGCTTGCTGATTGAAGACAGACTTCGGCTCCAGTTTCTCCTGCAGCATTTTGAAACCGTGGACCCATAATGAACCCCCTGGATCAGTGCACACAAAGGGCTGGATTTACTCGGATTTCGCTCCACTGCATTTTTTTTTTCTTTTCTAAAAGTTTTCCATCGGAATGGAAAAGTAACCACACTCCCAATTGTCTTCCAAAAGGAATGGACAGATGAACACATGCTTCATAAAGTCAAAAGAAACCTGCTGAATAATGTTATGTTAACCTATTGAATTGAATTACACACTGCTTTTGTATTTTCCATATTGAAAAATTTGACATTACAAAATCAGAACATGAAATTCTGCACTACTATTAGACTTTTGCGATATCACTTTGTAGTGTCTTTGATTACATGATGTTAAATAAAAGATCTAAATGATGTTCATATAGTTGTTTTTTTTAATTATGTCTTAATCCTAAAATTCTAGGTGATGCAAAACTTTTGGCCACAGCTGTACATGTATTGACAGATGAATGGGATAAAGTATGTCAGTACTACTGCAATCACTCATGTAACCTTCCTCAGTCCTACTTCCACAGAGAACAGCTTCACTAGTATATGACACAATTATCAAACACACAGTTAGCAAAGCACTCACTGCAGATGATTATTGGATAATCCAATAACTGTGCACATTAAAAAAACACACACTCATGAACAGCATTTTGTCATACGCATCATAATGCATCCAGTTCAAGACTCTTGTACTAGCCTACAGATACCTTGACCAGACTGCACCCAGCTACCTCCAGACCATCATCTCTCCCTACACCCCCACTCGACCTCTCCGCTCCGCCTGCACTAGAAGACTGGCTCTACCTCCTCTACGCTCCTTCTCCACCCTCGCCCCGCAGGGGTGGAATGACCTTCCTACAGATGTCAGGACTGCCCAGTCCCTGACCACCTTCCAGCGCCTCCTCAAGACTCACCTCTTCAGACAGCACCTGTAGAACTCCTCTTTTTTTCCCCCTGGACACTTATCACTCTTCCTTAAATGCGCTTTACTTGCTCTTATCTGCCCCCTATTTTACAGCATTTAATCCTGTACTTTAGTGTACTGTAATCTGTCAGGTGTTATTTAATCTGTAGTATTTTGTATTTAATCATATCCTGATGTAACTATCACTGACACTGTTATCTGCTCCATTATTGAATCGTATTTTGTCATACTTGTACTTGCTAGAACCAGTCGTTGTATTTATCTTGCTCTTAATTGTATTAATACTTGTACTGTGATTCTTGAAATGTATTTTTGTTTACGACTGTAAGTTGCCCTGGATAAGGGCGTCTGCTAAGAAATAAATAATAATAATAATAATAATTAAGAAGTGGCACACATATGTAGTAATACAGGTAGAGGTTAAAGGGCAAACATTTCTATGTATACTTTATTGTTTACTGCATTATTACAGAAAACGTTTTAAATTAAAAAAACAAAAAAGAAAACACACACAAAATGAAATCTGTCAGCTTCCCCTAATTACACTGATGAAGGCATTATGAGAAACTATTGTCTTCTTGACTAGCTTGAGCAAGCTGAAATGTGAAAAGCCAGTCATTTGAAACAAAAGGGTCAGGATTAGCCCCGGGCTGTGAACACAATCCTCCCCTTTAAGGTGTAATTGGGGGCTTTGATTCTAATGAGATATAGCTAAAAATGTGAATGAGTATTTAATGACGTGATAATGAGTATCCAGCAATTAATCAAGCATGCAGGAAATGTTTAATTAGCGTCTGACAAGCAATTTGAAACGGAATTCACAACCCCAAAACAAACAGCTTTTGTGTTTTGTTTTTGAAAATGTATTCAGGCTTAGCATGTTAAGTAACATTATCAGTGAGATTCTACAGTAATATTATGAATACTAAGCTATAATGTTTTTCTGCGACTTCGTGTGCTGTAGGTCAATTCCACTCTAATGGTCTACAGCCATTAGAATCTCATTAAACATACTTGCCAAGATTATCAGAGATTCTGAAAGCAGGCATATCTATACAAACAGCCAACCTTCAGCACAGGAAGTGACTAAACAGCAGTTGATGCATTTTTTTGAGCTGTCAGGTTTAAAATAATGAATAGATACACCTGTCTATGAACGAAGTGTGTCTTGGGGGATGACTGCAATTCATTATCCATAATCCACAATTGCTGTAGCTACAAGTGCCAGGTGCTTCAATTTGAAAGTCATTATCTGTGACACTTGTATTGAATTTATTCGATAGAGATGCTACGGTGAAGCTATTAATCCATTATGATCTTCATGGCTTTTATTTTGAGAGCCTCATTATTACACATTCATTAATCGATTAATCACCCTGGTGCCCTACTTGGATCACTGCGATCTAGCTAGCTTCTAAAGCTCTGTGAACACGAAGTCACTTTTTCAGGAACAGTGGCTTGTAACCTGGCTCCAGGAGACCGGGAGACCTAGTTTGAGGTTGCTGTATCAAACCCCAAGTCTCCCCTGGTGTGCCGTGCAGTGGCCTGAAACCTCGTCTCCTGAAACCGAGTTCCAAACCACAAAGCGGTTTCATGTTTTAATAGAAACACACGCTTTATTTGCACGAAATCTCTTCCGTTTGTATTTGTTTTGAGATGAGAAATGGCAGAATCAAATGAAAAAAATGAATGTCTTTTTGCTTTTTAATAATGCACACATAATATATTACTAATTACATAATCTGCATATGCATGATATTATTATTATTATTATTATTATTATTATTATTATTATTATTATTATTATTATTATTATTATTATTAATTTCTTAGCAGACGCCCTTATCCAGGGCGACTTACAATTGTTACAAGATATCACATTATTTTTTACATACAATTATCCATTTATACAGTTGGGTTTTTACTGGAGCAATCTAGGTAAAGTACCTTGCTCAAGGGTACAGCAGCAGTGTCCCTCCACCTGGGATTAAACCCATGACCCTCCGGTCAAGAGTCCAGAGCCCTAACCACTACTCCACACTGCTGCCCTGTTTACATTTCTTTTTTGGTGAAGTCTACGCGTTTTATTGTAGTTTCAGCTCACCAGCTTCATGCTTCAATAAAGTAAAGAATACATAAAGCAATTGAAGTTTAAAAAATATATATATATATATTTTAATTTAATGATTATGCGGTACAGTACACCTGTTTCCTGTACCGACACGCAATTCCATTTTCACTGATTGTAATAAATTCAGCTGTTACTATATAATTATATTAATACATTATAATTATATTATTTAATTAATGGTGGTAACAGCTGTATTATTACCAGCATTCCAGCACTCACAAACACCACTTACTGTAATTGAACACCTTTATAACGCTGAACCAAATCGTATCATATTTCAACACTGTATTTTACCTACCAAGCTATAAAATCCTACTATTGTCTGCCACATTTTTAAGCTTATTTACAAGCACGCAAGAAAAAGTTGAGCAACAAAAATGTCAGTCAAGCAAAGCATATATTTTTCAATACACTATGTTAAATACAGAGCTAGAGAATTAAACGTTTCTGCTACTCTCACTTCCCTCCAATGGTCAAGCTTCAATCAGACCAGAATCTCTGTGTGTTATTTTACTAATGTCTTCAGTGCGGTGCTTTTGCTGGGTCAGGTAGTTCAAGGTTAGCGCTAATCGGAGTCTTTTTAAATAAAAAAATAAAATAAATAAAACGGGGACGGTGATAAGGTTGTTTGTATATATATAAAAAAATTATAAAACTGGTTTCAAGTCTTGTGTGTCGCCCGTTTAAAATGTTGTCCCTCAATATTTTTGTACATCTAAAAATAAAGGTACCGCTTAACTAGTCTTACAAACTGTGGGTTAGAATGCTGTCACACTTTCCTCGCATTCCCAAAGCTGTATATCTCTTTTCCCTATGAAACCTGATTATGCCTACAAGAGTCAAACAGCCTAATACATTATATTTTCAAACTCGGTTATAGCACAAAAAACAAAACAAGAAAATTAGATTTAGTTTGACACTGAGTATTTTTAGAAGTATGACACCGTTTCCCCAGCCAATCCATCTGCTATGGTAGTACAGGAATACAATATGGCACACCATTAAAATGATTTCCATGTATTTGCCGTTGAGATCAAATCAGCGATGAATTTGAAAACGGGTATTTTTGCATTTCGAGAACATGGGATGTTCTAAAACTAACAACAAAACCTGTTTTACTTTGGTGCCCTGAGCAAAACATTGTATATAATTGTATATAACTTTTTTTTTTTTATTGGACTAACTAAACAAAGATTTATTGTGTAGAAGGTCTCTTATTCAGGTGAAAGTCGGAAAATATTTTTTCAAATGTTTCATATCTGTATGCATGTGGATAAAGCAGTGAATAGAAGCTGGGCATTGAGAAGACAACGAGGAGTGTTTCTTTGAGCACTGAACGCTGTATCTCTAGCAGCGAGTGTGTTTACAAAGGGGGTGAATGCGCGTCTGTGATTCCTGCGCGGAGGAGTGAACGCTGCTGCCCTGTCTCTTTAAAAGCACGAAAAGTTTTCGCATCTGGTAACTGATCTCATTACGCTGTGGTTGACCGATCCTGCCCGGGGCTGGTCCCGCTGCCTCATTGGATTGGCTGGGAAAAATTTTTGCGAAGGGGCTTTGGGGAGGGAAGTCTGTTTTAAGACACCCCGTTCCCTCAGCTCGATGGGACTGCAGCGGCGCTGGGGAGCTTGAAACGGTCTAATTTGGATGGTGTGAGTTGCACAAAGGAAAAAGTCATGCAATCTCTTGAAGGAAAGCAATCGGACTACAAGGAGTGCGTTAACAGCTGCCATCGATCTGACTTTTTTTGTCACTGTAAGAAAACTATACAACTGTTGCCACATGTGCTTGGATTAAAACGGTGCGTTTTACCTTATTTTTTATCGATTCTATAGAACATATGTATTAAAATAAAATAATTTTTAAAAAAAAAGTTTAGGAGAAATGACTTTGCAAAGAAGTCTGTTGGGATTTGCTTGTGTGACGCTGCTCCGGCACTTGATTCCTGTCTCCGCGAAGTTCGGGGACCGGGGGATGTCGGTCCCGGATCACGGTTTTTGCCAGCCAATTTCGATACCGTTATGCACGGATATCGCTTATAATCAGACCATCATGCCGAACCTGGTCGGACACACCAACCAGGAGGACGCTGGCTTGGAAGTGCACCAGTTTTACCCGCTCGTCAAAGTGCAGTGCTCGCCCGAGCTCAAGTTTTTCCTCTGTTCCATGTACGCCCCGGTTTGCACGGTGCTGGAGCAGGCGATCCCCCCGTGCAGGTCGATCTGCGAGCGGGCCAAGCAAGGATGCGAGGCCCTGATGAACAAATTCGGCTTCCAGTGGCCTGAAAGACTGCGGTGCGAGAATTTCCCCGTTCACGGAGCGGAGCAGATCTGCGTGGGGCAGAATCAATCTGAGGGCAGCGGGCCCAGTACCCCTCCAGCCCCGCCCAATCGCAACCCCGCAATGATCACCGCCGGGTCACCGATAAACAAATTCGCCACTCCGGATCACCCTTTTCATTGCCCCACTGTGTTACAGGTACCCCCCTACTTGAACTACAAGTTTATGGGGGAGAAGGACTGTGCGGCGCCCTGTGAGCCATCCAGAAGCAACGGCTACATGTTTTTCAGCCAGGAAGAAATCAACTTCGCCCGCATTTGGATTCTCATCTGGTCCTCCCTGTGTTGCGCGTCCACTTTATTCACCGTAACCACTTACCTGGTCGACATGCAGAGGTTCCGATACCCAGAGAGGCCAATTATCTTCCTGTCGGGCTGCTACACCATGGTCTCTATCGCATACATCGCCGGGTTCATCCTGGATGACAAGGTTGTGTGCAATGAGCGCTTTTCAGCGAGCAGCTTTAAAACAGTGGTCCAGGGCACGAAAAAGGAGGGCTGCACCATCCTCTTCATGATGCTGTACTTTTTCAGCATGGCCAGCTCCATTTGGTGGGTCATTCTTTCGCTTACCTGGTTCCTGGCAGCAGGGATGAAATGGGGACACGAAGCGATTGAATCCAACTCTCAGTACTTCCATCTAGCTGCCTGGGCTGTACCAGCTGTCAAGACTATCACCATCCTCGCCCTGGGCCAGATAGACGGAGACATGCTGAGCGGCGTGTGCTTTGTGGGGCTCAACACCCTCGACCCGCTGCGGGGTTTCGTCCTGGCGCCGCTTTTCGTCTACTTGTTCATGGGGACCTCGTTCCTGCTGGCTGGGTTTGTCTCCCTGTTCCGAATCCGGACGATCATGAAGCACGACGGTACCAAGACCGAGAAGCTGGAAAGGCTAATGGTGCGAATCGGGGTGTTCAGCGTCCTGTACACAGTGCCGGCCACCATCGTCATCGCATGTTACTTCTACGAGCAGGCTTTTCGGGAAAACTGGGAGAAAAGCTGGATCAACCGGAACTGCAAGAGCCTGGCCATCCCGTGCCCGAGTCAGTACACCCCACGGATGAGCCCGGATTTCACCGTGTATATGATTAAATACCTGATGACTCTCATTGTGGGCATCACCTCGGGGTTTTGGATCTGGTCCGGCAAGACCTTGCAGTCGTGGCGCAAGTTTTATACCAGACTAACCAACAGCAAACAAGGCGAGACAATGGTTTAATGTAACCAGGTACACCGTTACACGGCCCCCAGCTCCCCCCGTTGAATCCCCGCTGCAGTGGCTACTGGACTGGCGACATACCGGAGCGCTCGCTAGTGGTGCTGTATGCTGCAAAGCAGAGACTGTAGGGTGGAAACGGAGGATATTACAGCAATGTGCTACATATTACCGGAGCTGTTTATTAAGACACTGTTTAAAAATAAGGAGAGGCTGTTTAATATTGCATTTGGATGAGCCCAGAACAAGCACTCGTAACCAATATTAAGAGACGGGCCATCTATGAAGAATTTCACAAGGGGAGACTTTTTTTTTTTTTTTTTCTTACAGAGGGTTATAAACGTCTTATGGTGCATTTAAAAAATGAACTGTAAAAAAAAAAAGTTAATTATATATTTGTATTTAAAGAGGGTTTTATTTTCTTGTTGGAGCCTTTAGAGTGTTTGAAAACGGTTTTTCTATACGGTGACACAACAGCCAGTCGAACTTGCCCTGAAAGCCAGATCTGTACTCCTTTCCTGTGATGTATCAGGTTAAGGAACTAAATAAAATCATACTGTGAGCCGATATAACAAGGGCCCTGTTTGGAGACTCAAAAAAAAGTCTTAAAAGTCTCAGAATATCTTTTATTATTTCTCAACTAAGTAAAGGAGAGAGAGAGAGAGAGAGAGAGAGAGAGAGAGAGAGAGAGAGAGAGAGAGAGAGAGAAAGCACACTAACAAAATTGGAGGCACAAGAAGATACCATTTGAATGTTTTTTTTTAAACATGTGAAAGACGAACCAAGGAACTAAATACACAAAGGACTGTGTTCAAATTTGCAGCGTTGTACTGATGTGTTTGTAACTATGCACAAAATATACAATTATTTTTTTGTAAAGATACAGGGTATGCTATTTTTTTACTTGTTTTATTACAATTCTATTTTAGAAAGAGGTCTTTCATTTTTAAACGTGAGGCCTTTTAAATTATATATTATTATTATTATTATTATTTTATTTTTTTGGAGCATCTAAAGTATGTTCTTAAACAGTTAACCTTCACACAAAGATGTGTTTACATTCTGATTGATTCATTCTTCCACATTTGTTTGCGTATCAGCAGTGAAATACATCAGAGATTTAAAGTGCATTACAGTCATTGTAATTGGATGAACGCATTGGGTGGTCGATTTGATCAACACTAACCCTGTCAGTATAAGCAGCAGCCGCATTTTGTCAACTTGGATGACCAAACGCAATTTTTTTCATGTGGAAGTAAACTATTTATGTTATCAAACTAGTAACACACGAGTTTGAAACATCATTTCAAAACTGAAAGTGTTACATTGTGTGTTAATAGTTTTCTAACATTAACACGTTATCCTTTCACGAAGAATAATTCACATTTCATTTTGGTTTGATTAATGTGACCCAGACTCTCTAAAACACCATATTTTCAAAGCGTTGACTCCTGTCTTTAATTAATTCCTATTTTTTGTGGGGGAAACAAATTGTTCATTTTACAAAACTGGAACGGAACTGCCGTGTTATATATTCGAAGTTCTCTTCAGCGCTCTCAGTGTGTGTTTTTTTTTCATTTTGTAACATAAACGTGACTTTTTCTGCTTTTAAAGAACACAGTTAATTACAGAATGAACTGAAGAGTGTGGTCCTGGAGCGATGAAGCACCTGTTTATACATGTAACTCACAGGAACGCCTCCCGATCGTGCGTGTGCGTGCGTGGTTGCGTGCGTTCGTACGTGCGTGCTGTAGTTAAACCTACAACAATCGCCAGATCAGTAGAAGGATCTACATTAAAATATATATTTTTTCTTTAGGTTTTCTAAATAAAGTCTTCTACTGAACTATTGCGGAATCCAAGGGTTGTTCTTTACATTTGGTACTTATTAAAAACGTGTTATTTTTTTTGTTTTTGTACCACAGCGATCAAACCCCTCTGCTCAGAATAAGTGTTTTTTTAAAGAGCAACTTAACACAAACTAAACTAAATGGACTGTCAGCAAGGCCTTCTCATACAATAGAATACACAGACACTTTTCAGGAGCATTAAATTTGAAAAAATGTAAATATTATTACAAAACTATAAGAAGTGGCATCTTCTTTCTTTGGTACCTTTAGAGAGTAAGTGGCAGCCTTTTATGATATTTGCAACCATTTGGAGTGGTTTTATTGTTTAGTTTATTCACTTTGTCCCCACAGGTACATCTAAACCCGCTTAGGGGATTGATTTAAGGAGCTAGCGCCATCTAGTGATCTGCCACTATAATAATAATAATATCTTATATAGCGCCTTTCACAGTGGACCACCATCACAAAGCGCTTTACAGAGGTAGGCCGTGAACTGTGCATGCAGAGTCACTTACAATTGGACATTGATTTAACATCTCATTCGCAGGATGGAGCACAAGGAGGTTAAGTGACTCGTTCAGGGTCACACACAGCGAGTCGGTCAGTGGCAGGGGTGGGATTTGAACCGGTGGCCTGCTGGTTATAAGCCTTTAACCACTGGACCACACTGCCACTATGATTTTTTTCTTTTGTTTGTAGGTGATACACACTATAAAGACACTGGCTGGCCTTGCCTACGTTACAAATGTCTGCGTTTGTACTTTACAGGAAGGCTTGCTGACAGTCCACTTAGTATACATTCTCCACACCCCTTAAAACCTTCTTCCCACAATATTACTTTGTAAGCTAAATATGCACCTATACCTTGTACCACTAAGAGGTTCAATTTTTTTTGTTTTTTAACTTCTCCTTTTTATGATGCTGGCAATCATTCTGAGGGGTTCTTATTGCACTTACATGAACTGGTTGTCATGTCAACCCTAGAATAATAATAGAACCCAGATTCGAATCACCTGCTCAAGAGTGTTTCCTGCACTGGCTCTTATAGCCAAGAGGGACAAAAAACAAAAGGTCCAAACTGACTGCCGTTTAATGACACGCCTTTCTGTCATCAAGGCAATTCAGTGTCACGCTTCCTGTTCTACATCCATACCAGTTATGTACAAAACAAATCCTATACTGTGCAAATTCCTCTTCTAACTTGTTCATCCTCATTTTATTTATAGCTAATATTACACACAAATACTGCTACATTGTGAAAGAGAAATAAAACAAACTGTCAGTATTACACAACTGGTACCAAACTGAACACGGAGTCCTTGAATGGAGCCTGCAGGTTAATGATTTGTTTTGTAATATTAACAGTTCAACAAGAAATAGAGCAAATTGTATTGTGTTGTAAAGCCCCTGATGCATGAGGCCAGTGTGTTTGTGGTGAGCACTGTGCTGTTACCCTGAAAGCTCCCGTGGTCAGTTTGCAGTTTCCCCATGCGTGCGTCCTCCCTTTCCCATAGCTTGCTATAGCAGCTCCTTCTGCATACACTCACGAGAGTATAAAGGGTGAAATGCACATGCATTATTATTATTATTATTATTATTATTATTATTATTATTATTATTATTGGTAAGCAAGTCTGAGAGGTTTTGTTACTCCAGTGTTTTTGTTTGAGTTATGAGTGGCACATGTTCTTACACTGACAACAAATAAAACAGAGACCAGGTGAAAAGTGCAGTTCAATATAAATGGCAAGAAGGTCAGTCCATGGATGCTTAGAACTAACTGAAAGATAATAGCTAAATCATGAGAGTCAGGAGAGCCGTGGGAGTCTTTTAGAACTGCGATTGCTACATGAAGGAAATGTTGCTGTGATTAACCCAATATACATTTGCAGGGAAGCAGAAGGAACCAAAACCAAAAGCATAAGCGAGACAACCAACTGTTGAAAAAGGCAGTTAGCTACAGCAGTGACTGGAAACCTGCTGTCCAGGTGTGTAAAAATAGACACAGATTATTCTGGTAAAACTAACAGTACAGGAAATATTCATTTAGAGCTGAGAGCATCAAACACAAATAGAGTTTAACCCTAGTGCTGGACTTTGTGCTGAAACTGAGAGAGAGAGAGGAGAGGAGAATGGCTCTGAGCACTGAGCAAGCTCTGGCACTGCTACTGATCTTAAACAGCGCTCACCTCACAGCAGGTAAGTGATTCCCTTAGAGCAGTGCTTCACAACCTCTACTAAAGTAGGGGGCACATTGCTGTTTAGGGATTTCCCTACAGAGCACTAACAGCTTTGGACAAACACAAACACTGTTATATTACAAACTACACAGGGAACAGCATTTTACACTAACATGTTGTTTGTAAGACGATTATGGATCTAACAGTACTCCACAATATTTTAAACTGCAACAAACTCTTCTCTTAGGTAAAATGGACTTGTAATTGCAAAAGGCAGCATTTAATTACATTTTAGCATTGAAAGAACAAACGAGTCAGGTACAGTAATGAAGGCACTAGCCAAAATGCCTGTCTACTTGACTTAGGCTCTTGTAGGTTTTAACTTCTATAATTGTAAACTGTAACAATTCTAATGCAGCAATCAGAGATATTTATAACAGTATGTAGATTGTATTCTTTGTCATGTCATGTTCCTTATGGGTACAAATCATTTTGGAGCAGACGTTTCAGAAATAGATACTTCAGGTTTGAAATATGAGAGCAATGTGATACTGACAGCAAAAGACAAAATCTGTCTGTTTATTCATGTTGTTCTTTCTTCATGAAGACATTTCTAAGATGTTTTGTACAGAGCCTTCAGTTATTATGCAGGGTCCATCTAGATAGTCTCATAAGGATTTTTGTCCCCAGTATAAAAGGTTCATATATAGCAACATATTAGCAGGAAGGGGTTTGTATTAAGATTTAAAGCACACTAGCCAAACTGGGCTTATTGTTCCAATACTGAAAATAACACTAGAAATGTATCCACAGCAATGTCATATTTCTTCATTTTAAGTCAGTTTTAGTAATATCCTGCAACCGATGAGCCAGCAAATATTGCAGAAGTAACAGTAACAGGCGGCTCCCAGGACTGCATTCTTTCCCATGTGGGTGGCATGCATTGCATTGATCACTCAGTAACTATTGCAAGTGAACTGTGACGGCTTTGTAACCCAGATATAGAGATGCAGCTCCGACTACGCCACATATTGTTTAAAGAAAATAAGGAATTCTATTTCATTGTTCTAGATTATTCTAACGTTATTAATGACTGAGAACAAGACAGTAATCGATCAATTAACAGTATATCCAAACACTTTAATAAATCAATTATGCAACAAGGTTAATCAATTTGATTAATAACTTGATTTAGTTAATATTGAAACATACTGGCAGCTTCAAATTAGTCACACAAACATGTTAAATCATAGGCATTAATTGGATTTTTGAATGCATGTTATCAAGTACAGAAGTTAGTATGAAAATGTTTCTATAAAAACACACGTCTGCTTCTCAAAACAGCCCATAGTACAAATGTATTCAATACAACTCATAAGCGAAAACGTATGGATCATAAACAGCATGTATTCATCAATATGACTATTAATGCAAAAAGCACCCACAGTTATTCAGCATATCCATATTGAATAATTGAACAATTTGATTTAAAGTTTTATGAAGTGAATTTTTTTTTATAAACTAAATATAATAATAATAATAATAATAATAATAATAATAATAATAATAATAATAATAATAATAATAATAATAATAATAATAATAACAAGACCTTTTAGAGAAGCACACAGGAAGTGGTTAGGGATGTGATGTGGGTAACACTACTATACATCTATATGCTGATGATCCTCTTTTGTATGCGTCAGGACACTCTGCACAGGCAGTACAGAGGGAGCTGCAGGCTGCATTTAATATTGTACAGCATAGACTTTTTCAACATAGATTAGTACTCAATGTATCTAAGACTAAAACAATGCTGTTTGCTGTAACAGGAGGAAGATCTGACTTGGGTTATTGCTACATTACATGGAGAATTACTAGAGAAAGATTCCTTTTAGAAATATCTAGGCATATGGATTGATGAGCACCTTTGTTTTTATTACCATATTAATATATTGGTATTAAAATTAGGACCTAACATCGTCTTTCTCTTCAGGAACAAGAAGGCTTTCTCTCAGTCTAGTAGGTGAAAGTTAGTGACTGCCACTATTCCTCCTGTTTTGATGATGGTGATTATATTGACAGTTTGCTTGTAAACAGTCTCTGCATAAACTTGATGTGTTGTACAATTCTTGCTGCAGATGTGCTCTAGACTGCCCCCTCCTGACACATCATTGTCATGTGTGTATAAAACTAGGCTGGCTCTCACTTGCAAATCGGAGGCTTTTTCATTGGTCCTGTTTTATATTGAAGGTGTTTAAAGGCTTGGTCCCGTCTTACCTGAGTGCGCGTGTGCGTGGATTGGGGGGGGGGGGGGGGGGGGGATTGGGTTGGCAGGGAGTAACGAGTCCTGCCAGTAATGCTGCCCTGTCACAACGTTGCTGACTGAGTCTGAACCACATGTTTTTATTGTGTTGCTTGTGTTGTATTTGTCCTTTATTGTTTTCCAGGACCACCTTATAAATGAGGCCTCGGTCTCAATGGGTAAATCTCCTGGTTAAATAAACAAACAAACACAAAATAATTGGGAACCAGGAAGCAGCAGAAACATCGACAGCGTTGTCTTTGAAAGATCTGCAACGTCAAAAATACAAGGAAACAACTGAAATATCATCAACAGAAGAATGTAGGTGTTTATTCCATTGAGTTTATTGTCTCTCCTCTCTCTTATAGCAAATTGCCCTCAAGACCATGTTGATGTCTCTGGCTCAGCTGAGGGGAGAGCAGTGCTGCCCTGTTCTTACACCCCCACCCCTGGGCAGGATGTAGAGGTCACATGGCATGCATATCCAGATCAGGGAAAAGCTGTTCTATTAATCAACTCAAAGACCCCCTCAGCACACATCCCTGCGCAGTGGAGCGGCCGAGTGAAGCTGTCTGATGAAGTCTCCTCTGGAAACGCCTCTTTGCTAATCTCTGAGCTCAGACTGCAGGACACTCGGGATTACACGTGTACAGTGCAGATCAATGGGATATGTGTCACTTACAGGAATGTTAAACTGACAGTTCAAGGTAAATATAATAAACATGTTCTGGTTGGTGAGTACTTGTGTTAAAATGAAGAATATATGCTGAACTGCTGAAACCACTCAAGGTCCTGTGTGTGACTACATGAACACCCTTCCTTGTTTTCAGCACACACAGACAATGGGGTTTGTTTAAGGGTCATTTTCCTGCTGGTCAGTTACGTTACAGCTCTCTTGTTTTGTTTTTTTCTTGCTGAACAAAATGTTCTTCTGCTCCACTGGCATTTGGACCTCTGCTAGGCAGATTTCAGCTGCAGTCCTTACTGACAACTTACTGACTGCTTGGGTTTAGATTTTTGATTTCTTTTGATTGGTTGTTTTGTGTAATGTATTCACTGTGGATTAACACACAGGGGGTTTCTGGTAGAATCATAACATGCAGTATAATTTGAAATAACATCCACACATTCATAACAAAAGCAAACTAGAATACAGAACCTGAGAAGGGCTGCCAACACCAAACCCTTGTGTTTATCATTGAAGCTGTGTGTTCAAAGTCCCTACATTATCCCATATTGTAAAGCTCACAGATCTTCTCAGTCAATCGGTTTCAAAGCACAGCGAGTTCAGTCATTATCCCAGATGTAAATTAAGCTAATGGGACCTTTAAAAGCTAAACGTCTAAAGCGACTGGGGCTGTAGAATCCTGAAACTCACTTTTAAACAGCGACAAACACTTCAAACAGCTTAAAACACATTTAAATGCACACAATGTCTAGAACAGCATTAGTACCCTTTGCAACGGCCATTACCTGTAGATAACTGACTTTGGGTCTGATTCACAGAATGTTTTTGTTGGCGTTGGTACCATTTCTGTCTTAATATCAGTGCTGATACCCTTCAGCAAATGATGTAACCCACACAGCTCAGAGTGTGTGCTTGAATTAGTGACGTAGTAATAATGTGGTGTAGTTTTCAAGACGCTTCTCATTGTTTTAGTGTCCTGTCCGGCCAGGTTTGTCCTGGTCCGGTTTCACCCACTCCCTGTTTTAATATACAGGTACAGTTTGTCTTTGGCGGTAGTCAATTGCCCATATGGTGCTGGCTGCTGTGTCAGATATTAAGGCATCATTTGTATGTGAATTAAATTGTGCTTACAGGACCTCCAAAGAGAGATTCAACTACTTCAAGAACAACAACGACCACAACCCCGACAACTAGAGCATCAGCAACCCCGACAACTAGACCATCAGCAACCCCAACAACTAGACCATCAGCAACCCAGACAACTAGACCATCAGCAACCCCGACAACTAGACCATCAGCAGCACATCCTTCCCAGCAGAGCGCTGCCGCTATCCTCTCTGCAGAAGGTCCAAAGAGAGATTTAACTACTTCAGGAACTACAATGACAGCTCCCGCTATCCTCTCTGCAGTAGCCGTCTCTGCTGTCATCGGCATCATAGGTGTTGCAGTCTTTGTCATTTTAAAGTACAAAAGGAGAGCAGGTAACAGATTAAGCTTTTCATTTGTTTTACCACAACCTACAATGGGAGCTGTTTAAACCCTGCCCTGGATCTCCCAGCTCCGGTCTAACGGGACTCTATTGAGACAACACCTCCTCCACCCTGCTTGTAAAGGCACAGTCTCACCTGTAGGGGGCAGTTTAAAGCAGTTCAAACCCTGCCCTTGGTTTCTTGGCCCTTGCCTAACTGGACTCTATTTCCACAACACCTCCCTCTGTTTGTAAAGATTATTGACTCTTGTTTTGTTTTCCTTTCCATTTTCAGCGAATGCTAATGGGAATAACCAGAATGCTGGAGATGCGGTAGGTACATGACACGCTTTCATGGACAGTCTTCCTGTTTACTGTAGGGAGTAGGACTTGCTATAGAATGCAATGGTTTTGAGATGTTTGCCATGTAAATAGCAGAGAAAAACATGAGAACGTTTGGGAATGTTAAACCACAGGGACCCTTCTAGAATGTACTGTGGTATAGCAGGGTCTGTGCACAGCACAGTGTAGTAAAACACTGTGAAAGCATGGGACAGTAAAATACAAGCAAGCATAGTAAATAACAGGAATAACATGGTGAAGCATCCTGAAACATGGCTAAGCTCTGGAAATGCATGTGGAAAGCACAGGAAGCTGTGATTGTACCAGGGGGCACTCTCTTAACTTGCTGGAATACAGTCCTAAAGATGGGAAGCTTGAGAGGAGGGGTTACAATATTTCTGAACAGTTTTCTGGTACATAGATAATGTTTTCTGTTTCTGATGTATGTATTGAAACTGTACTGAGGAAACCTGTTTGTGCAGGTTGTGTCTTTGAATGTAATACAAATATGAGAAAATAATGGGATATACAAACCAACATATTGCTTTATTGTGGTATTTAATGAATGGCAGATATTAAAGAAAAGCTTTTTATTAGCTTGGAATTACTGTTTGGAGAAATAAAAACAAATCCTTTTAATTGAACACGCCCATTTCACAATGTTAACTAACTTAATAAAAGTGAAGCTGTTCAACGGATCACTGGAAATGTGAGGCAGAGCCTCCCCTGGTGGACAATACTTACACTACAACATTATCAGCAATACAGGTGACATCATACTTTAAATGCAAAATAATGGATTGGCCATGGAAACCAGTCCCCCTTGTGGCCGGTCAATAGTAGTGCGCATCTCTCTATTCAAGCTGTGTTGAACTGGCTGTATGATGCTGTCTTATTAATGTGCTCTCTTATTAATGAGCATGATGGGACCTTATCAATTTGTCTTCCACACAGAGCTCAGACTTGCTTACCTACGCTGTAATCGATCACACGACACAGCCGGGAGGAGCCCCAGTGCGGTCAGGGGTCAGTGCTGTGGACAATACGGAGTACGCTACTGTCCGGATCCACTGATAGGACACGTCTCACCCAGCCACCAGGGATACAAGAGAGCTTCAACAACAAGATGAACCAAGGACTTGACTAACATTGATTTACTGCAGCGCTTCAATGAATCATACCAACTCTGATGAGAACAATAAACACAGCTAGCCACTAACAAGCAACCACCTGACATTCTTAATTCGATCTGAACCATTTCACTGCCACTGCTAATAGTCCACACCAGTCCCAAGCTGAGCTCCTGCAGGTGGTGTGATCCCAGCCTCAAAGAAGAGAAGCCAGTCCTCCTCATTGCAGTGTTCATCCACATTGTTAACGAGAGCCTTTACAGCAGGAGATCGCTCACCAGCACAGAGATGCGTCATGAAAGAGGCCCCAGGGGCTCTGCTTCATGACTGCAAGCCCTTGAATGCATGCGCGTGTAGCAGGGAGGGAATAGGGGGGAGGTTAGGTAAGCAGTTGAATTCAGGTCCCGAGCCTCACATCCTTTTGCACCTGCTCTGAGACAGGCTGCTGTGTGTAAAACTTGACCGGTCTGCTGGATTGGGGAGTAAAGCAATACTTCCACATTCAAACTCATCTCTCATCCTTGTGGCAGCTGTGATGTACCTTTAATGCTTATCTCATCAGACCATGTGGAATATTAATAAACATCGACATCGCTGCTTTGAACTGGGGTTACGTTGCTGTTCTTCTATAAAGAAAAAGTACATGGTTTTTATTTAAGCCAAAGGGGGCTGAATGGCTGAGCAAGCTGCGGGAATGCCTTGTTTAAAAACAAGCACTACGTTAACCCAGGTTTTCCAGGACGTTTAAGTCTGTTTTTGCAACAGTTACGATTTCAGTGGTAACGTAAATGTAGCCTTTCCCATTTCTAGTACTGTTTCAAAGACTTTAGAACTATAACACTATGAGTATTGCTTCACTGTGCTGTATCCTTGTATTATTCACCAGATCGAGGCTGTAGATAGCAGGTGCACACATTTATTAAAAGACGATTCTCTGCTCAGGGCTCCTAAGATATGTATTGATATTTAAGGGCTATGCACACCGGAAGTGAACGACGCGAGCGATCGAATTCGAGTCGAATAAAGTCTGCAGCGCGCGAGCCAAGCGAACGACTCGAATACAGCGCGAGCTCATAAAAAAGACGAGACTGCAGCGCCATGAAAAGAAAATACTGTCTCCTTTTGTGAGACGAAATCAAATAAATAAAACAATGAAGGAGAGTCTGGGGACACAACACACTACAAAAAGGAAATGCAACAGAGACTGTTTATATGTGATCTGGATTAACATGTAAAGCATTCAAAAAGAATACATCTGCATATATTTATTTGGAAATACTGAAGACATTAGTTTAATATAATATACTTTTATTGATTTTCAGTTTGAATAAAATCTTCTCAGTTATTGCGTGAATGTGATTATTATTATTATTGGTCAATATTATTAAAAAGAAGCGTAATTTTACAGAAATCCGAAACCAGTGTGTGGCGCTCCCCGTCACTTTGAAATTGAGGTGAAATAAAGAGAGATAGACATGCCATGAATTTTCAAATGTTCGGCTATTTCTTCTCATATGGCGTCCTTCTTTTTATTGTCTTTATAACCACTGACACTGGCATCATAAAGAGCATTATATTTTTCGTCTTTAATAATTACATTCTCATTGATGTCATTTTTTTATTTCTGTGGTAATCTCTGCGTGATCGAGACAGTGACAGTCTGACAGCCGCTCCCTTTGATCTGATTTCTGATTGGTGCATTGCGACGCCAATAGCTGGTGTCGCGAATAGAAATAAAACACATTGATTTCTAAATTCGCTCGCTTCGTTCGCGCCGCTCGCTACGGCTGCGCTGTGCATCGCTCCATTTAAATCAATAGCTTTCATTATTTTTTATTTGCTCGCTCGCGTCGTTCGCGTCCGGTGTGCATAGACCTTTAGTGATATTTAAGGGATACTAAAATATTTTATTTCGCTGCGCCCCTACCATACATCTATGGAGGATAATTTGTGCCAAAATTAATAAATAAATAAATAACGAAATAAATACATAAATAAGTAAAAAGTGAAATATATTTAATAATTTATCTATTTATTTATTTATTTCGTTATTTATTTACGTATTTATTTCGTTTTGTATTTATTCATGTACTTATATATTTATTTATTCATTTCGTTTTTTATTTCTGTATTTATTTCGTCTTTTCATTTTGGCACAATCTTTTCGAGCTCCCGTCAATCATGCTCGATGGGCGGGTCAGTAAGTGACTCGGTGCTCTCCTAACTCTGCCTGGTGTAGTAGTGCGGAGAGGCGTGCAGGCAGGGCTGCAGTTTCAATGCAGTGAATATTCCATACGTTACAAATGTGTGCAACATGACTTATAGGAGTCTTATCCTGGGAAAGATTAGGGAGCTTTTAATTCAAGTTGAATGTGACAATGACGACTTTATTTTGTGTCGAGTAGATTGGCTGTTGGAAAGAATAGGGCAGATATTGGCATGTACTGATGAAAATATTGATGAAGGTGCCAGAACTAACTTGCAGATAATTCGCCATCAAATTCTACGCAGTACCAGTGACGACAGTATAGCAGAAGAGTCCGCAGCGGTAGCCAGACTGGGACGGGAAAATCTGGACGTCCCAAGATATTTTTACTCAGGGAGTCCTCTCTGCACTAGTGATGTGCAGTTCGCGAATGAATCCTTCTTTTTGAATGACTCACTCAGGTGAACGATGGGAATCGGATCAGAGCCCCCATTGAATCGGTTCTTTTGATTCACCCCATGAACAAGCTGCGTGGCGCACAGGAGTCGAGTTACCAGCCTATCAAAACTCATGAAGTGATTCCTTACCTCTCGAGTTTGGCTGATTTGTTCGTTGTAACAAGCAAACCGGGTTATCTCTCAACTCGTTGAGTGTTATGAAACTGAAGACCGTATGTGCCATGTTGGATCCAAATTCCCGCTTACTTAGTGCATGATAAGAACTCTGTGTGAGCCAAAATGACGTCAGTTACATCCTCCAGACCAGAGCTATATATCTCTGATCCAGACGGTGTGTACTTTCTAGAGTGCTGCTTCACGCTGTCAGAAACTCAGATTACAAGTTTGTGCACCAGAATTATTATTTTTTGTACAGTTCTTCTTCGTTTACTATGTGCGTAAGTCTGCCAAACAAATAAATAATAAAATGAATCACTACTAGTTGTAGTTGCACAAATTATGATTAATACTTCTAAGTCATCTTGAGTAAAGTCAGCCAAATAACTTAATAATAATAATAATAATAATAATAATAATAATAATAATAATAATAATTGAGATATACACCTAATTTCCAAAATAAATAAATACAAACATCTACTGGTATTGTAACGTTATTGTACCCAAGGCTTAATTATATAACTTGTGATTACAAAGATTACATGACGATTTACAACTACGGTTAAATATTTTATAATTTAATTATGACGGCGATTCTCTTTAGTCCACAAGGTGAAACGTAGTATCAGCTACGATACCACGACCTTTTAGGAGGATATTGCACATTCTAACGGATGACGTTCTTACACGTCTATTGTATTTTACATTATTAAATATACATGTTCTAAATGTTATTTTTCTGTGGTAAATACTAAACATATACACGTTTAAACTTTGTTTATATAAAATGTACATGTTGCGGTTATGGGTGTGCTTCAACGTGTGATTGATCACATGACTAATCCCTAAAGGTTTACTGGATAGAAGAGGAATTGGATAAACAGCGTTTTGCTCTGTGCTGAATAAATACCACGGATTAGTTCCACAAATACCACTCGCTCGAGCCTCTCTTCTTTGTTGTTGTAAAAAAACAATGAGTGACTCCAAATGTATAGAAAAAAACACATAAGAAATGCAAATGACTATTTTTTTTAAAAGATTAAATTAAATTAAATTAAATTAGATTAGATTGATACTGATGGCTAAACAATGCTAATGGTTCAAACTGTTATGTTATCTCTAGGATTGTAAATAGATAATATTATTTTTTTGTCAAACTATATTTAATGTTTATGAACCCAGTCAACCAAATATAGATTCTCCCTCGCTTTTGTGATGTGCAGTTCATGAACGACTCGTTCTTTCCGGTTCAAATAAACCTACGTAAATAATCTTCATGCGGTCTACATTGATTGGTTTTCTGTCATTGAATCAGTGAATCAAATGAACGAAATGAATCGATTCACCAAACTGAACTGAATCAAATGAATGGAGACACTAAAAGGAATCGACCTGCCCATCACTGCTCCGCGCTACTACCAGGGAAAGATAGGAGATCACCGAGTCACTTACTGTCCCGACCATCGAGCATGATTGACGGGAGCTCGAAAAGATTGTACCAAAATGAAAAGACGAAATAAATAAAGAAATAAAAAAACGAAATAAAAAACGAAATAAATAAAGAAATAAATAAATAAATAAATAGATACATTATTAAATATATTTCATGTTTTTACTTATTTATGTATTTATTTCGTTTTTTTATTTATTTGTTTATTTAATTATTTATTTAGAATTGTATTTATTTATTTATTTATTTATTTATTTATTTATTTATTTATTTTTAATTTTGGCACAAATGATCCTACACGATAAAATAACATAAAAATACACGTGTTGTGTAAAATGTTTTTCTAAACCTCTCTATGTAATAATTAGCTCTAGTCGGCACTAGGACCCTAGACAGGTTCCACAGAACGAGCTCCTCGGTGCCAGCCATCCTCCCAGCGCTGGGGCTGTAAACCCTTCACACTGCTGCTGTAACGGGCAGTGTTGTGTGATCCGCTCCCGGGATGGATTCTGTCTCCTGCCGGTGAGATGAGAGATGAGGTTAAACGCTCGAAACCACGAATGCAGATCAGCCCGTCTCTTCTGCTTTGTGATTTAGACGTTTGCTGCATCTCCTAACCAAAAGCCATCCAGGACATCTCCAGTATGAGACAGCGGGAATCATTCACAATGCCTTCTCCTCTGAGTTATTTAAAGGGGCTGTGCCCCACATACAGGCTATGGGCACATCTGAGGCTCCACGAGTATCTACTGACACACTCTACAGCGCTTCAATGCATAAACTCATCACTTTCCTCAGAATGATCCCGCAATATTAAGAAATTAACTGCAACACACACACACATTTTGAAATATTTCCTTTATCTGTTAATATAACTACTTAGCCATTGCCCTCTATATAAATTTAAGGGAATTCCAATATACATATTGCTGCTTCTTCAGCTCTGATGTTTAATCCGAGTCGAATGTTGTGAAACTTCATTAACAGCAAACTGTGTCCGATTATACTGCTGTATTGCTCTTGATAATATCCACTAGGGGGCAGCAGTGCTTTTAGTTGAAGTCCAGTTCCATGTTAATAAACTGTCATTAGATATGCAATAGGGACTGTAACCACAGGAAAAAGACAACAGTAGTGGCTGAATTTCTTCACGATGTGAACTTATCAGCCCTGTAGGGCCTCCTTAGACAGAGAGGCCACAGAACAGCTCCACCGTGAACAGGAATATAGTCTGACACCCCACATTATGTAGGTGCTGGAAGCCTAAAAAAAGGAATTTCATACCTTCTGTAGCACACAGGCTCTCTAATGAGGCTGAGGATTGTACAGAGAAATGCCAAGACACAGGACACAGCTAAATATTTTATTATTCATAAGCAAAAAAGGAAAAGCAATAACATATTGTACTGTGCAATTAACATTTAATAGTAATCAGGAATAACTAAGTTATACTAAGCAAATAATTAACAAATGTACTTTTCAATCAGTAATATAAACCTGTCTTCACGTCACTAATATAAAACTGTTATTAACAGATATCTATAGCAAACAGCACCAACTAAGTTATACAAAAAATAAACTAATAGCTATCAGTGATGGATAGAGCCTAAAATATATCAAAATGCTAAAGCGCTCTTATTAAAATGATATAGAAATGAAGAGATGCAGGCACAGGCAGGATGCAGCGGGTTACAGTAACAGCAATACTCTTTCACAATGGACTATACTGGCATAGGGAACCAGCAGCAGCAACACACAGGAATAATTGAACTTCCGCTTAACTCACAACACTCACTAAATACAGGTACATGCAATCCAATTAGAATCCAGTTATCAAAGCGGTTTCATGCAGTACGATCTCCTCTGTGCTGCTGCATTCCCCTGCTGGGTTGGGCATGGGCTGGTTTTCTGGGTTGTTGCAGTAGTTGAGTCTCTCTTTGGAGGTCCTGTAAGCACAATTCAATTTACATACAAATGATGCCTTAATATCTGACACAGCAGCCAGTACCTTCTACACAATTGACCACCGCCAAAGACAAAGGGCCCAATTCACGTCCCAGTGGTAAAACTGGAGTGAAGACTGGAGGTGTGTTATTATCACTCCTCAAACTTCACTCCTTGCTCCTGCTGTAATTCACCAACGTCCTCATGGCACTTTGTTCTGTGGTGTTTGACCCGCCCTCATGAATAATTAATTTGCGTTAATACCACCCTTTATACCATGACAGTGAGATCATGTTTTTTTTTTCACGATGATGAATTCAAACAGCATTCAAACAATCCTTGATTTAGTTAAAGTGATTAAAATTTCACACGACAATTTATGTTTACCGCGATTTAGTGACATCTATCGGGATTTCTTATTTAAATAATAAAAAAAAAACGCATGCAAACGTTTTCAAATTAATGATAAAATACCGGTGTTGTTGTTTTTTTTCCAGTCATCTGAATTTATTACAAACCAGCGCCCAAATAAATAAATCCACAACATTGTATATCACAATTAACACGACTCGCACTGTTTTTATCCGCGCAGTTTAATTACACAGTGTTTATTTTAGGATAGTATTATGAAGTGTTAAGCTTGATCTCTGCAAAGTTTGTAAGCTTTTGTATTTCAGCACATTAAGCCACGTTAATCGCGTCTCACATTATTAAGCAGGTTATTTTAGGGCTTAACGTGATTATTATAGTGTGGATTGTAGCGAACCTCAGTTCCCGCAGGCAGGCGCCTCACACCGGGCGAGGCAGTCCACACACAGGCGGAGAGGGGGAGCAAAGCCGGGACCTCTCGCTCTAAAGCACAGCAGCCGGCTCTTTTGTACAGCGGTATCGGCGCTATGCTTTAGTGCGGGAGCTCCCGGGTTCACGTCTGTGTGTGGATTGCCTCACCCTGTGTGATGCGGGAACTGAGGTTCATTACAGTATGTTAATGAAACCCGCGACTAATTAGTATTATTAGATTTCAAGGGACTTACCTAGTTTCTGCTTGAGTGGAATTTATGCAGCTGACTCTTTTCGACGATCATTCGAAATCCCCTCCCCCCTGGCTGCACGTGGGTCTTGTTTCATTCGGGACAGCAGTCTCCGAATCCCCTCCCCCTGGCTGCACGTGGGTCTTGTTTCATTCGGGACAGCAGTCTCCGAATCCCCTCCCCCCTGGCTGCACGTGGGTCTTGTTTCATTCGGGACAGCAGTCTCCAAATCCCCTCCCCCCTGGCTACACGTGGGTCTTGTTTCATTCGGGACAGCAGTCTCCGAATCCCCTCCCCCCTGGCTGCACGTGGGTCTTGTTTCATTCGGGACAGCAGTCTCCGAATCCCCTCCCCCCTGGCTGCACTTGGGTCTTGTTTCATTCGGGACAGCAGTCTCCGAATCCCCTCCCCCCTGGCTGCACGTGGGTCTTGTTTCATTCGGGACAGCAGTCTCCGAATCCCCTCCCCCCTGGCTGCATGTGGGTCTTGTTTCATTCAGGACAGCAGTCTCCGAATCCCCTCCCCCCTGGCTGCACGTGGGTCTTGTTTCATTCAGGACAGCAGTCTCCGAATCCCCTCCCCCCTGGCTGCACGTGGGTCTTGTTTCATTCGGGACAGCAGTCTCCGAATCCCCTCCCCCCTGGCTGCACGTGGGTCTTGATTCATTCGGGACAGCAGCCTCCGAATCCCCTCCCCCCTGGCTGCACGTGGGTCTTGTTTCATTCGGGACAGCAGTCTCCGAATCCCCTCCCCCCTGGCTGCACGTGGGTCTTGTTTCATTCGGGACAGCAGTCTCCGAATCCCCTCCCCCCTGGCTGCACGTGGGTCTTGTTTCATTCGGGACAGCAGTCTCCGAATCCCCTCCCCCCTGGCTGCACGTGGGTCTTGTTTCATTCGGGACAGCAGTCTCCGAATCCCCTCCCCCCTGGCTGCACTTGGGTCTTGTTTCATTCGGGACAGCAGTCTCCGAATCCCCTCTCCCCCTGGCTGCACGTGGGTCTTGTTTTCATGTTCTTAAAGCTGCCGTAGCAGCTTGTACCGATATTGAGCAGAACATTATCTTGTAATGGCCCGGGTCTTTTCATTCCAAGAAAATATAGAAAACTTTAAGAAATATTTGACGACGGGCTCAGACAGTGCAATCGCGGACCGCATTTGGACCGCGGGCCACACTTTGCGAACCAATGCTTTAGACATTTAGGTTTTAAAAGTTAAATTAGCTTAATTTACATCTGGGATAATGACTGAACTCGCTGTGCTTAGAAACTGATTGACTCAGAAGATCTGTGAGCTTTACAATATGGGATAATGAAGGGACTTTGAACACACAGCTTCAATGGTAAACACAAGGGTTTGGTGTTGGCAGCCCTTCTCAGGTTCTGTATTCTAGTTTGCTTTTGTTAGGAATGTGTGGATGTTATTTGAAATTATACTGCATGTTATGATTCTACCAGAAACCCCTGTGTGTTAATCCACAGTGAATACATTACACAAAACAACCAATGAAAAGAAATCAAAAATCTAAACCCAAGCAGTCAGTAAGTTGTCAGTAAGGACTGCAGCTGAAATCTGCCTAGCAGAGGTCCAAATGTCAGTGGAGCAGAAGAACATTTTGTTCAGCAAGAAAAAAACAAAATAAGAGAGCTGTAACGTAACTGACCAGCAGGAAAATGACCCTTAAACAAACCCCATTGTCTGTTTGTGCTGAAAACAAGGCAGGGTGTTCATGTAGTCACACACAGGACCTTGAGTGGTTTCAGCAGTTCAGCACATATTCTTAATTTTAACACAAGTACTCACCAACCAGAACATGTTTATTATATTTACCTTGAACTGTCAGTTTAACAGCCCTGTGAGTGACACATATCCCACTGATGTCCACTATACACGTGTAATCCTGAGTGTCCTCCAGTCTGAGTTCAGAGATTAGCAGAGAGGCGTTTCCAGAGGAGACTTCATCAGACAGCTTCACTCGGCCGCTCCTCTGCGCAGGGATGGGTGCTGAGGGGGTCTTTGAGGTGATTAATAGATCAGATTCTCCATGATCTTGATATATATGCCATGTGACTGCTACATCCTGCCCAGGGGTGGGGGTGTAAGAACAGGGCAGCACTGCTCTCCCCCCAGCTGAGCCAGAGACATCAACATGGTCTAGTGGAGGGCAAGCTACAGGAATAAGAGGGAAGAGACAATAAACTCAATGGAATAAACACCTACATTCTTCTGTTGATGATATTTCGGTTGTTTCCTCGTATCTTTTACGTTGCAGATCTTTCAAAGACAACGCTAGCGATGAAAAGTTTCTGCTTTACTTGCCCTTATGGAAAGAACACATATTTTCAATATATTGTAAATATATGCAATGTAACCATTTAAAATTCATCACATATCAATATATTGATGTACATCAGTGGCAGCTGGTGGTCCATAAAAATGGGGAGACAGTAAAAAGGCAGAGGTGTTGGGGTCCCCTTAAGCCCCCAGCAGCAGAAGAATCATATGATTCTATTGTGACTGTCAACACTTTTCATATCTTCTTAACGTTTTACCCCAATTCAAAAACCAAAGCCCATCGTAATTTATTCTAATAAACGTATCTGTGACACTCTAACAATGTGTGTTTAAAGTGCAGCATTTATAGCATTTCCATTTCAAGACCGCCTCACTGTAACATGCTTTGCTTACAATGCTTTCTAAGCAAAGTTGTTAAAGCAGGTGAAAGTCAGACACAAATCAAGCACATCCTGTCGACTTCATTTGTTAAACTTAATAAGCGGCCAACAAAATAATCTGATACCATTCTGTACATCCGAAACGTACCTACTCAATATAAAAGAAGCAACCCTGGAATAAATATTAGATTTTCTATCAGTTAGACACAGGGCCATATTTTCAAAGTGTTTACTGCAGTCTTTATTAACTCCTGTTTATACATCTTGTGTTGTCTTTTCTGTCAAATCCTAGGAATTTATTTATTTATATGTAAAGTGCTGTATTTTATTTTCTGGTTACAGTGTGTAAGTATATACATGTATGTATCCATGTGTTATATAAATCATGTGTATATTCTAATCTGAATTTACACATTTCTCTTAATTGGATAATATATGAACATATGGGGTCATTTGTATAAAACATTTACCAAATGAAGGGGTATATTTGCATTATAAAAAACATGTAGAGTATAAAAACACATATATTTAAAGTATAGAAACACACACACACATTTCAATTATAAGAAAATATATATTTAAAGTATAAAAACAGATTTAGATTATAAAAACATATTTAAAGTATAAAGACACATATATGGAGAGCAATGTATGTTACATATACTAACACTTAAATCCTTATATTGAAAATACTATAAAATCAGGTCCATTTTATAACCAATCCGCATATAATATATATGAACATATATGTATACACATAAACACCAAACAGAAAAATAAGAGCCATATTAGTGTAACATACATTGCTTTTAATATATCTAAAATATAAGATCTTTCTGTATGGGTGTATAGTTTGTGGTACAAAAATGTTTGTTTGTGTTTGTCCAAAGCTGTTAGTGCTCTGTAGGGAAATCCCTAAACAGCAATGTGCCCCCTACTTTAGTAGAGGTTGTGAAGCACTGTTCTGAGAGAATCACTTACCTGCTGTGAGGTGAGCGCTGTTTAAGATCAGTAGCAGTGCCAGAGCTTGCTCAGTGCTCAGAGCCATTCTCCTCTCCTCTCTCTCTCAGTTTCAGCACAAAGTCCAGCACTCGGGTTAAACTCTATTTGTGTTTGATGCTCTCAGCTCTGTGACCGCACTAAATGAATATTTCCTGTACTGTTAGTTTTACCAGAATGGTCTATGTGTGTATTTTTACACACCTGCATAGCGTACTGACCACCTGAATTCACACTTTTCCAGTCACTGTTGTAGCAAACTAACTGCCTTTTTCTCATGAGAAAAGTTAGTTGTCTTGTTTATGGCAATCGCAGTTCTAAAAGACTCCCACGGCTCTCCAGACTCTCATGATTTAGCTTTTATCTTTCAGTCAGTCCTAAGCATCCATGGACTGACCTTCTTGTCATTTATATTGAACAGCACTTTTCACCTGGTCTCTGGTTTTATTTGTTGTCAGTGTAAGAACATGTGCCACTCATAACTCAAACAAAAACACTAGAGTAACAAAACCTCTCAGACTTGCTTACCAATAATAATAATAATAATAATAATAATAATAATAATAATAATAATAATAATAATAATAATGCATGTGCATTTCACCCTTTATACACTTGTGAGTGTATGCAGAAGGAGCTGCTATAGCAAGCTATGGGAAAGGGAGGACGCAGGCATGGGGAAACTGCAAACTGACCACGGGAGCTTTCAGGGTAACAGCACAGTGCTCACCACAAACACACTGGCCTCATGCATCAGGGGCTTTACAACACAATACAATTTGCTCTATTTTTTGTTGAACTGTTAATATTACAAAACAAATCATTAACCTGCAGGCTCCATTCAAGGACTCCGTGTTCAGTTTGGTACCAGTTGTGTAATACTGACAGTTTGTTTTATTTCTCTTTCACAATGTAGCAGTATTTGTGTTTAATATTAGCTATAAATAAAATGAGGAAGAACAAGTTAGAAGAGGAAATTGCACAGTATAGGATTTGTTTTGTACATAACTGGTATGGATGTAGAACAGGAAGCGTGACACTGAATTGCCTTGATGACAGAAAGGCGTGTCATTAAACAGCAGTCAGTTTGGACCTTTTGTTTTTTGTCCCTCTTGGCTATAAGAGCCAGTGCAGGAAACACTCTTGAGCAGGTGATTCGAATCTGGGTTCTATTATTATTCTAGTGTTGACATGACAACCAGTTCATATTGTGTGTGTGTTGCAGTAATATTGTATCCTGATGTATCTAACTTGTGCTCAGTTTATGGTGCTGGCGTTTAGTGTCCTGGGAAGTCCTATTGAATTCCCACGACACCTTCCTCCAAACCAGGACGATCCAGGAAATCAGGGACACAGGGCAACACTACTGGGAAGTGTTGCTTCAAGATGTCCTCCGTCATATCTTTGTTTAATATTAGTAGGTGTTTCTGTATAGAACGTAAAGCTTGGTTAAATTGCATGGGGTTTTATCTTTGTAACTATAATCGGCGGTCTGCTTATATTTTTAGGTATGGAGTTTTTTGGGTTGTTATAAATATATTCTGTCACTTAATATAATGTGTATTTATTGTGATTGCATGCACTTTACAACTGTGTTCATTTGAATGTTTTTACTTCAGTGTATTGGTTTGTATTGTTTTGAGAGAGTTACATTGTGCAATTCTGTAATCCTTGTTAAAGTATTGCTACAATATATTTAAATGTGTATTTCTTCAATTCTGAAGTGTACATTTAAAGATAATATGGAGACTATACGCTATGTGGATGCTATATGGGTTTTTTGAACAGCAATGCGCTTTTGGACATGTGGATAACCTAGCCTACATTATTTATAATATAACTTGCATTATATTGTTAATCAGAGCTTTAAAAACAGCAGCTCTACTTCCCGTTACAGGTATTTGGGTAAGTTTCATTAAAGTGTTAGTCCCATACAGATTCACCGCCATGCAGCCCAATTCACTTGATAGGTATTCAATGTGCAGTTTTGTAAGAACATGTTGTAGCACTCGTGGATTTTCATTTAAAACATGCTATCTGGTACTACAAGAAGTTAAAGAAATCTCTGTTTACAAGGCATGCTTTCAGATGGTCTTGTACTTCCTGAATCATTTCACCTGGAGGGTAAAATTGTCTCCACCCCTTCACTGGCTTCTTTCCTGTCAGTAACCAATCACCTGCTTCCCTAATTACTGACATGTACTTAACCTGGTATAGTACCAGACGTCATGTTTGAAAATCAAAATGTATGTTTGCTTAACTATGTGTTTCTGTCAATACTGCACACTGAACCCGACACAGTGAATACATGTGCAAGACAGGTAAGAAGTGATAAAGCAATAAGAAGGCATATACATTTAAATGAGCAATGAATGATACACGTTAAACATGCATTTCTGTTAAAGGTGAAATTGGGGTTTATAAAAGGTCATTCTTTTTTCTTATCCCTGTCATTCATGTTGTTTCATTTCCGATTCTGTGTTGCTTCTGTTTGTTCTAAAGGTTTAGACTCGCCGGTGTTCTTGAAGTCCAATACAACACGTCTTTTCATTTGAATTATTGACATTTGCTTTAAGTTGCTGGCTTTGCAGCTGCACATTAAAAAGATGCTTTGTCCAGAATGTTCCCAAGTTTCATCCCGGCTGGATAAGCGGGTTTCCAGATGGATGCCACTCTGCCACACTCCACTACATGTTGGTGCTCCTTGCTGCTGGGTGTGTGAAGTCTGAGTGCTGTGCCAATGCAAAGGTGATCATGCTGGGCTGCAGGCACTGGAGCATGTGAGTGCCAAGCAGAGGACAGCTGCCAAAATCAACACAAGGAATAGGAAACAATGGCATGGATTACACAGCTCTGATGAATGAGATGCAGAAAAGGAGGTCTGGCTTATTTGATGCAAGATTAGTGATTTGTCTTTTTATACCTAACATTTAAAAAAGAAATGCAAAGAGGAAGTAGCTTCAGTCTCATTTTTGTTCTGTCCCTTTACCTTGTATCATGTTTTTCACTGCATTTAATAATTTAAGTGCAAATAAATGTCCACTATTCTTTCAGATATGGGGAAATCGTGAAATCCGTGATCACTGTGAAAATAATACAGCCTAATAGTTCTGACTCTGACTAAAACAGAAACTGATTAGTAAGTAGCTTTTTTTCATTCTGTTTGCAATGCTGGTTCTTTATAGCAATTTATTTTGACAAGTCTGTGTCTGTGTCATCTCAACCTCAACTTCTGCATATCAGATCTCCTTTTCTTCCTCCCCACTGCTGATCTCTCTATCTCTATTCCTCTTGAATCCACCCCCCTCTCTCCCTCCTCATCCACCAAGAACCTCGGTGTCACCCTCGACCTCTCCCTCTCCTACTCTCAGCACATCTCTACTCTGGCACGCTCCTGTCACTTCTTCCTCAGCAACATACGCAGAATTCTCCCCTTCCTCACCGACTACTTCACCCAGCTCCTAGTCCAGCCCCTGGTACTGTCCCGCCTTGATTACTGCATCTCCCTCCTGGCTGGCCTCCCTGCCTCTGCTTCCCATCCACTCTAGCTCATCCAAACTCTGCTGCTCGCCTTGTCTTTTCCCTTCCTCGATTCTCCCACGCTACACCGCTGCTCCGCTCTCTGCACTGGCTCCCTATCGCCGCTATGCAGAAGAGCAACCACTATACAAAAGAGCAACACATGCGTGGTGTGAATATGTTGCATGATGTGCTTACAGAGCTCTGAACCTCATCTCACCGCCAGGGCTCAGAATACGTAAGGACGCTGCAGCACACACTGCACACACACACACACTACACACACACACACTGCACAGCATACACACTGCACACTACACACACACACTGCACAGCATACACACTGCAGACACACACTGCACTGCAGACACACACACACCTGCACAGCACAAACAACTGCAGACTGCACACACACACACACTGCACAGCATATACTACACACACACACACCGCACAACACACACACACACACACACAACAGGGACTGATGATGTTTCTATGGAGACTTCATCCACTTCTAACCTGATATAAGACGCTCATGGTTTGTATGCAGAAATAAATACAAGCACAGGTTCCGATCCTGAGGCATAATTAGCAGCTATCTCAGTAGAATGTGGGATCACACAGGTCATGTACAGCAGTGGTGAAAATCCAGATGGAAAACAGCAAAGAACAACTTGCAATTGGTTTTATATTTCATATGTTATTGTTATATTTCATACATTATTTTTTGGGTGATACAATTTTGCTTAATCTCCCTTTGTAACAGTGTTCAGAATCAGATTGCTCTGTGCCCTGTGCTGCTCTGAACAAAACAGACACTTCTGGATAGACTTCCTGTGTCAGAAACAGCAACGGAGAGCTTTTAAAGGGCTGATGATTAAAAACTGAGAATGTTTAACCGTGAGGAATTTGCACAGTACTGCTGCAGTTTACTGTGCTTCACCATGCTTTTGAATCCCTCTTTGCCTCTCATTTACCACACAAAACTGTTCTTGATCTTTGCTGAGCTTTCATATGGGCAGGTAGACAGAGAGGGATCATGCTGGGTTTATTCCATAGCAATTCATTGCAAACTCACTTTCACTAAGTTGATGAATTCAAGTTTAAATATACTTTCACACAGAACTGATGGTTGATTCTAATATTATCACATGACGTGTGTCCTAAACGTTTAAAGCAGATGACGTGAGGCTTAAGCTGACCACACTGTGGCTGAGGCGTACTGCAGAATGTGTGAAGCTTGAGATAAAGAACTTGTTTCACACCTTGTATGGAGATAGAGCCGAGACAGCTAATATAATATCTCATGTTAATCACACCCCCTTCACCTCTTAATGCTTAACAGCACACAAGAAAAGCTTCATGAATTACCAACGCACCAATTAATTGTGTGTGTTAATTATTAGTATTTAAAACAAACTTGACAAATCAATTCCCATTATTTATATATATGTGTGTGTGTGTGTGTGTTGTGTATATGTGTGTGTGTGTGTGTGTGTGTGTGTGTTGTGTGTTGTGTGTGTGTGTGTGTGTGTGTGTGTGTGTGTGTGTGTGTGTGTGTAACAATTGAATGCACTTACCCGTCACACGCGATTTCCGACTCCTTCACCAGTTTTCTGATACAAAGCTCATCTCTTCAATATTACAATTTATTTGATTATCCGTCACAGCATGCTTTTTTTTAACATTCGCAAATCAGTCTGTCTTTATTGTACATTAGATACCATGAGGTATATTTTTTTAAGCTGTGATCTTTAGTTGCTTTTGTGCATTTTCATTTGCAAATGAACCGTGACATTAGGGCCTTATCAAGCACTATATTCTGCAACTTTCAATACTGACTTTGGATACGGTTTTAATTGTGGAAACAGTTTTTTTGCTAATTGCATTTCCTTTTACGTTGTCCGCAGTTCTGTGCATGGGTAACATTATTATTATTATTATTTATTTCTTAGCAGACGCCCTTATCCAGGGCGACTTACAATCGTAAGCAAATACATTTCAAGTGTTACAGTACAAGTAATACAATAAGAGCAAGATCAATACAATGATAAATACAATGACATTTTGATTTCATTTTGCTGTTGGGTCGTCAACAGGTCATTTTACATACTGGTACAATACCTACCGGATTTAAAAGTATGTACTGTATTACAGTCCACGTGTCCACAGTCGTCTCTTTGGCAAGTAGGATATTTTTAGAATCATATCGCTCTGAATTAAAATACTACTCCTGTTGAAAATATAGTACTGTACCAACAAGACCACCTACAGAACATCTAACTGGAAGCCCACTTATTTTAAAACACAGTCCTTTCAGCTGTGAATTTTTGACATTGTATTCCCTGAAAAACAGACAAGGGTTGGAATGGGACAAAATGAAATACAGTAATCAGATATGCGTCACACGCGTTTAACCGTCACTGAAGGCAAAATGTTATAGGGTGGGATATGTGAGTGCTGACTGTATAGGGTTTGTTGATGGTATTGATCTGGAAATAAATAAACATCCAGCGATTTTCAAAAATAAAGAAGTCTTTAAATAACTAACAACATTTGTGAAAACGACCCAGATAGTCAAAAAGTAAAAACGTGAAATCCTTCTTGGAAAATATACTTTCTAAATCCAGTCCATAACTAAACCAAAGCAAATTAAAAGACTTCGATTAAATGTAGATTTTTACATTTACATCCATTTTGAAACCCATGCTGTTTGTGTCTTACTGAAACCACAGACAACACTGAGAACTGGAGGTGGTCAGACCATTCTGATAAAACAAACAGTACAGGAAATATGCATTTAGTGCGGTCACAGAGCTGAGAGCATCAAACACAAATAGAGTTTAACCCGAGTGCTGGACTTTGTGCTGAAACTGAGAGAGAGAGGAGAGGAGAATGGATCTGAGCACTGAGCAAGTTCTGGCACTGCTACTGATCTTAAACAGCGCTGACCTCACAGCAGGTAAGTGATTCTCTCAGAGCAGTGCTTCACAACCTCTACTAAAGTAGGGGGCACATTGCTGTTTAGGGATTTCCCTACAGAGCACTAACAGCTTTGGACAAACACAAACACTGTTATATTACAAACTATACAGGGAGCAGCATTTTACACTAACAAGTTGTTTGTAAGACGATTATGGATCTAACAGTACATCTAGCAGTGTAAAATATGTGAAATGTCAGGGAAGACTCCACAATATTTTAAACTGCAACAAACTCTTCTCTCAGGTGAAATGGATTTTTAATTGCAAAAGGCAGCATTTAATTACATTTTAGCATTGAAAGAACAACTGAGTCAGGTACAGTAATGAAGGCACTAGCCAAAACGCCTGTCTACTTGACTTAGTCTCTTGTAAGTTTTAAGGTTTTAACTTCTGCAATAATTTATAAGTTGCAAACTAACAATTCCATGTAGATTGTATTCTTTGTCATGTCATGTTCCTTATGGGTACAAATCATTTTGGAGCAGACGTTTCAGAAATAGATACTTATGGTTTGAAATATGAGAACAATGTGATACTGGCAGCAAAAGACAAAATCTGTCTGTTTATTCATGTTGTTCTTTCTCCATGAAGACATTTCTAAGATGTTTTGTACACAGCCTTCAGTTATTATGCAGGGTCCATCTAGACCAGTGGTTTTCAACCTTTTCATCTCAAGTACCAGTGTTTCCAACACCAGGTGTACCAGTAACTGTGTGCAATCTTAAACTGTGTGCAATCTTACAGCACACTTCCTAATTACAGTACCAAGTATTTCTGTGCGTTCTGCTTTCACATTTCTTAAAATGGTCAGTTTGAGAAATAAACTTTGTTTTCCCTGCAGCAGCTGACCCTGCTTTAGTACAAAACTCCCGCGGCATTACTGTTTATCATTATGGTGACGTCACCGTGCCTGCTTCATTGCTAAAGAGATATTATCAGCTCATCATCCAACTGGGGAATCTGCTGCGCAGTTAAATCATGCTTAAACTCCTGACGCTAAACAATGTAACCAAATCTATTATATCTGGGTGTGGCAAAGTGCCCGCCCCTGTGTGTATTTTGTGTGTTATGTGTTGTATGTTGCGTGTGTTAATGTTGGTGTATAGATTGGTACACGGGATATAAACGGGTCTGTGTTTCACGTGTATTTAAAAAGTGTAGATTTGTATTTAGGCACGAGGAGGGCACAAATCACTTCACGTGCTGGTTAAATGTAATATGTGAGCACGGGGTTGCACAGAATTAATTCACGTGCTGGGATTCAAGTGAATAATTAATTAGTAATTGAATCCCAGCACAACAGTATAAATAGGAACATTTTTAGTCACTCGGGGTTAGGTGTTCGGAAGAGGAGAACGGGAGAGAGAGAGAGAGAGAGAGAGAGAGAGAGAGAGAGAGAGAGAGAGAGAGAGGAGAGAGAGGAGAGAGAGGAGAGAGAGTTAAAGATCGTAAAAGTAAAGATAAGTGTGTGTACTCACCGTGTTTGTTTGTCTCCGTGCACCGTTTGTGTTTAGTGCGTTTTTGTTTGTCTTTTTACTTTGGCGTATAGTGCCGTGTCCTGTTTTGTGTACCGTTTCAAACCTTTTATTTGTTAATAAACGCTGAGTGCAGCCATTGCACTCAGCTCATCACAACCACCGTCTCTGTGTTTGAATTCCTTTCTGGTCTGACGCAACCCACTCTGGCCGTCTTTGAGACACGTGGTGTCAGAAGTGGGATAGCCGCGCCTCCAAGCGTCAGACCAGGAGGGGTTTTGTTTAAAAAAAATATATATATATATATATATATATATATATATATATATATAATGGCAGAAGACGCCACAAAATGGCGGGACTGGTTCCTGGAGAATGCTGGGCTGGAGGCCCAGTCTCTGCCCATAGTCGTCCGGGCCCTGTGGATGATGGACTGTGAGAGATGGGAGGCCTATCAGCAGGAACACACCCCAAACACCTTGCAGGAAGGTGTGGAGTTTGTCCTCAGCTACCTGGAGGCAACCATAAACGGAACAGTAGCCCAGGTAGCAGGACCACCAGCAGAGGAGTACCTGCTGTCCCCATCTCCACCAGCAGAGGGTGAGTACCTGCTGTCCCCATCTCCACCAGCAGAGGGTGAATGCCTGCTGGTTTTGCCTTCACAGCCCAAGCGGGAGGCAGAGACGGATAAAGAGGTGAAGGACAGGGAGGAGGAGTGCCGCCTAAGGGCCAGGCATCCACGGCGATGTAACAAGCCATCGCCGGGGTGCCTCCTCTGCGACCAGGATCACCTGTTCGCCCACTGTCCCTTCCGCAGTTATGGGGAGGAGCCTGAGCGTCCACAGCCCAAGCGGGAGGAGCCTGAGCGTCCACAGCCCGAGCGGGAGGAGCCTGAGCGTCCACAGCCCAAATGGGAGGAGCCTGAGCGTCCACAGCCCAAATGGGAGGAGCCTGAGCGTCCACAGCCCAAATGGGAGGAGCCTGAGCGTCCACAGCCCAAATGGGAGGAGCCTGAGCGTCCACAGCCCAAGCGGAAGGAGCCTGAGCGTCCTACGCCTGAGTGGAAGGAGCCCGAACATCCTACGCCTGAGTGGGAGGAGCCCGAACGTCCTACGCCTGAGTGGGGGGAGCCCGAACGTCCTACGCCTGAGTGGGAGGAGCCCGAACGTCCTACGCCTGAGTGGGGGGAGCCCGAACGTCCTACGCCTGAGTGGGAGGAGCCCGAACGTCCTACGCCTGAGTGGGGGGAGCCCGAACGTCCACAGCCCAAGAGGGGGGAGTCGGTGCGTCCACAGCCCAAAAGGGAGGAGTCGGTGCGTCCACAGCCCAAAAGGGAGGAGTCGGTGCGTCCACAGCCCAAAAGGGAGGAGTCGGTGCGTCCACAGCCCAAAGGGAGGCAAGTCGAGGCTTCCACAGCTCTGGGACCCAAGCCACCAGCAGAGGGAAAATGCCTGCTGGTTCAGCCCCAAGAGCCGGAAGGGGAGGAGTTACAGGCCCAACCCCCTGAAAATTTTTGGGGGGGAGAGGGGCAGGAGGCTGGTGTCCCCCAGCAGCCTCTATTCATGCTGCTGAAGGCAGCATGGGGCGCACCAGCCCAGCCGCCACAGCGGAGGGATCCAGCGCCGCCAGGAGCAGAGGAGCTGCCTCTGCCTCCGCCACCTCCACCGGCAGGAACAGAGCAGCAGAAGCTGCCTCTGTCTCCGCCACCTCCACCGGAAGGAGCAGAGGAGCAGGAGCTGCCTCTGCCTCCGCCACCTCCACCGCTTCCTCCACTAGGAGCAGAGGAGCAGGAGCTGCCTCTGCCTCCACCACCGCCAGGAGCAGAGGAGCTGAAGCTGCCTCTGCCTCCACCACCACCACCGCCAGGAGCAGAGGAGCTGGAGCTGCCTCTGCCTCCACCACCGCCAGGAGCAGAGGAGCTGGAGCTGCCTCTGCCTCCATCACCGCCAGGAGCAGAGGAGCTGGAGCTGCCTCTGCCTCCACCACCACCAGGAGCAGAGGAGCTGGAGCTGCCTCTGCCTCCACCACCGCCCGGAGCAGAGGAGCAGGAGCTGCCTCTGCTGCCCGTACCTCCACAGGGAGTACGGTGGCCGGAGCCCCAGAAAGGGGAGCTGCCGGCCACGAAGAAGGGGGACGAGGTCTGGAGACCACTTTCCCCAGCAGCAGTTTCGCTGCAGGAGTTCTTGTGGCCGGAGCCCCACAGGAGGGAGCTGCCGGCTACGAAGAAGGGGGAGGTCGGGGGACCACCTGCCCCCGCAGCTTTTTCGCTGCAGGACGGGACCAGCATGCTGTCAGCCGTGCCACTACCGGCAGGGGAGCTGACAGCATTTCCAGCCATGGGCCCACTGAAGCCTCCCTTCCCAGCCCGAGACTTTGGCCTGGACTGCTGGGTATTTAAGGGGGGAGGTGGCCGTTGAGGCCATGTGTGCTTTGCACAGGGGGGGGTATATGTGGCAAAGTGCCCGCCCCTGTGTGTATTTTGTGTGTTATGTGTTGTATGTTGCGTGTGTTAATGTTGGTGTATAGATTGGTACACGGGATATAAACGGGTCTGTGTTTCACGTGTATTTAAAAAGTGTAGATTTGTATTTAGGCACGAGGAGGGCACAAATCACTTCACGTGCTGGTTAAATGTAATATGTGAGCACGGGGTTGCACAGAATTAATTCACGTGCTGGGATTCAAGTGAATAATTAATTAGTAATTGAATCCCAGCACAACAGTATAAATAGGCACATTTTTAGTCACTCGGGGTTAGGTGTTCGGAAGAGGAGAACGGGAGAGAGAGAGAGAGAAAGAGAGAGAGAGAGAGAGAGAGAGAGAGAGAGAGAGAGAGAGAGGAGAGAGAGTTAAAGATCGTAAAAGTAAAGATAAGTGTGTGTACTCACCGTGTTTGTTTGTCTCCGTGCACCGTTTGTGTTTAGTGCGTTTTTGTTTGTCTTTTTACTTTGGCGTATAGTGCCGTGTCCTGTTTTGTGTACCGTTTCAAACCTTTTATTTGTTAATAAACGCTGAGTGCAGCCATTGCACTCAGCTCATCACAACCACCGTCTCTGTGTTTGAATTCCTTTCTGGTCTGACGCAACCCACTCTGGCCGTCTTTGAGACACGTGGTGTCAGAAGTGGGATAGCCGCGCCTCCAAGCGTCAGACCAGGAGGGGTTTTGTTTAAAAAAAATATATATATATATATATATATATATATATATATATATATAATGGCAGAAGACGCCACAAAATGGCGGGACTGGTTCCTGGAGAATGCTGGGCTGGAGGCCCAGTCTCTGCCCATAGTCGTCCGGGCCCTGTGGATGATGGACTGTGAGAGATGGGAGGCCTATCAGCAGGAACACACCCCAAACACCTTGCAGGAAGGTGTGGAGTTTGTCCTCAGCTACCTGGAGGCAACCATAAACGGAACAGTAGCCCAGGTAGCAGGACCACCAGCAGAGGAGTACCTGCTGTCCCCATCTCCACCAGCAGAGGGTGAGTACCTGCTGTCCCCATCTCCACCAGCAGAGGGTGAATGCCTGCTGGTTTTGCCTTCACAGCCCAAGCGGGAGGCAGAGACGGATAAAGAGGTGAAGGACAGGGAGGAGGAGTGCCGCCTAAGGGCCAGGCATCCACGGCGATGTAACAAGCCATCGCCGGGGTGCCTCCTCTGCGACCAGGATCACCTGTTCGCCCACTGTCCCTTCCGCAGTTATGGGGAGGAGCCTGAGCGTCCACAGCCCAAGCGGGAGGAGCCTGAGCGTCCACAGCCCGAGCGGGAGGAGCCTGAGCGTCCACAGCCCAAATGGGAGGAGCCTGAGCGTCCACAGCCCAAATGGGAGGAGCCTGAGCGTCCACAGCCCAAATGGGAGGAGCCTGAGCGTCCACAGCCCAAATGGGAGGAGCCTGAGCGTCCACAGCCCAAGCGGAAGGAGCCTGAGCGTCCTACGCCTGAGTGGAAGGAGCCCGAACATCCTACGCCTGAGTGGGAGGAGCCCGAACGTCCTACGCCTGAGTGGGGGGAGCCCGAACGTCCTACGCCTGAGTGGGAGGAGCCCGAACGTCCTACGCCTGAGTGGGGGGAGCCCGAACGTCCTACGCCTGAGTGGGAGGAGCCCGAACGTCCTACGCCTGAGTGGGGGGAGCCCGAACGTCCACAGCCCAAGAGGGGGGAGTCGGTGCGTCCACAGCCCAAAAGGGAGGAGTCGGTGCGTCCACAGCCCAAAAGGGAGGAGTCGGTGCGTCCACAGCCCAAAAGGGAGGAGTCGGTGCGTCCACAGCCCAAAGGGAGGCAAGTCGAGGCTTCCACAGCTCTGGGACCCAAGCCACCAGCAGAGGGAAAATGCCTGCTGGTTCAGCCCCAAGAGCCGGAAGGGGAGGAGTTACAGGCCCAACCCCCTGAAAATTTTTGGGGGGGAGAGGGGCAGGAGGCTGGTGTCCCCCAGCAGCCTCTATTCATGCTGCTGAAGGCAGCATGGGGCGCACCAGCCCAGCCGCCACAGCGGAGGGATCCAGCGCCGCCAGGAGCAGAGGAGCTGCCTCTGCCTCCGCCACCTCCACCGGCAGGAACAGAGCAGCAGAAGCTGCCTCTGTCTCCGCCACCTCCACCGGAAGGAGCAGAGGAGCAGGAGCTGCCTCTGCCTCCGCCACCTCCACCGCTTCCTCCACTAGGAGCAGAGGAGCAGGAGCTGCCTCTGCCTCCACCACCGCCAGGAGCAGAGGAGCTGAAGCTGCCTCTGCCTCCACCACCACCACCGCCAGGAGCAGAGGAGCTGGAGCTGCCTCTGCCTCCACCACCGCCAGGAGCAGAGGAGCTGGAGCTGCCTCTGCCTCCATCACCGCCAGGAGCAGAGGAGCTGGAGCTGCCTCTGCCTCCACCACCACCAGGAGCAGAGGAGCTGGAGCTGCCTCTGCCTCCACCACCGCCCGGAGCAGAGGAGCAGGAGCTGCCTCTGCTGCCCGTACCTCCACAGGGAGTACGGTGGCCGGAGCCCCAGAAAGGGGAGCTGCCGGCCACGAAGAAGGGGGACGAGGTCTGGAGACCACTTTCCCCAGCAGCAGTTTCGCTGCAGGAGTTCTTGTGGCCGGAGCCCCACAGGAGGGAGCTGCCGGCTACGAAGAAGGGGGAGGTCGGGGGACCACCTGCCCCCGCAGCTTTTTCGCTGCAGGACGGGACCAGCATGCTGTCAGCCGTGCCACTACCGGCAGGGGAGCTGACAGCATTTCCAGCCATGGGCCCACTGAAGCCTCCCTTCCCAGCCCGAGACTTTGGCCTGGACTGCTGGGTATTTAAGGGGGGAGGTGGCCGTTGAGGCCATGTGTGCTTTGCACAGGGGGGGGTATATGTGGCAAAGTGCCCGCCCCTGTGTGTATTTTGTGTGTTATGTGTTGTATGTTGCGTGTGTTAATGTTGGTGTATAGATTGGTACACGGGATATAAACGGGTCTGTGTTTCACGTGTATTTAAAAAGTGTAGATTTGTATTTAGGCACGAGGAGGGCACAAATCACTTCACGTGCTGGTTAAATGTAATATGTGAGCACGGGGTTGCACAGAATTAATTCACGTGCTGGGATTCAAGTGAATAATTAATTAGTAATTGAATCCCAGCACAACAGTATAAATAGGCACATTTTTAGTCACTCGGGGTTAGGTGTTCGGAAGAGGAGAACGGGAGAGAGAGAGAGAGAAAGAGAGAGAGAGAGAGAGAGAGAGAGAGAGAGAGAGAGAGAGAGGAGAGAGAGTTAAAGATCGTAAAAGTAAAGATAAGTGTGTGTACTCACCGTGTTTGTTTGTCTCCGTGCACCGTTTGTGTTTAGTGCGTTTTTGTTTGTCTTTTTACTTTGGCGTATAGTGCCGTGTCCTGTTTTGTGTACCGTTTCAAACCTTTTATTTGTTAATAAACGCTGAGTGCAGCCATTGCACTCAGCTCATCACAACCACCGTCTCTGTGTTTGAATTCCTTTCTGGTCTGACGCAACCCACTCTGGCTGTCTTTGTGACACTGGGATAGCTGCGGCTGCTAAAGAAGCAACAGAAGATAAAACATCTGTTCGTGTATCTATAAAACTTTATTCAGACACTCTACGATTTGACTGGCGAAAGATAACGTTGGTTCACAAAGAAAACAGACACTATTTTTTTAATGTATACTGTGTTCAATTATAGTTTCGGTTATGGAGGATATTTTATGATCTTTTGAAGCTGCGTGTTTCTGACTTGCCGTTGTTCCTTTTTTCATATGGGGGGGGGGCACAGTATTTCATAATGAAAATTGGTGCGGGGGGGAGGGGGGACCCAATCTTCATAGCATACACTATGAAAATGAGTCTGGGGCGACCACTTTCCAATGGGGGACCATTTTTCGCGTGACACTTGTCTTTCGTGCAATATTTGGACACACAGAGATACTCTTCCAAACTCTCCAGTCTCTGGATCTCAGGAAATCGTTTGATCGACTCGACAGTCCCCTACATGCACTGAAAGAACTCGGGGAAGATGCCAAGTTTGAGGGATTTTATGAAGAAACTGTACAGCTCCGAGGCCATGGAGAGGAACGCAAACGAGAAAGACTCCGCCGTGGCTAGGATGATTGTGAACAAGGGCTCAGCTGCTTTAATGATGACACCGACCCAAACACTTTGGAGAGACACCCGCGCCTGCATGTTGAAGTCCTGGATGGAATCATTTGTCAGCTATCAGAGAGGTTTGCTGACATGAAAAAGCTCCACTTCAGGATTGTAGATCTTGGACTCTCTAAAGACTTCTCAAAAGCAAAGGGGTTCCCTGTTGATGAGACAAAGATGCTGTTTCACACAAAGGTTGAAGAATGAACTGCACGCTATCTACGAGGATGCAGCTTTCCATAAACCACCAGGAGCGCTATTGCAATTCATCACGGAGAACGACCTTTCACAAACCGCACCACAAGTGTGGAAGCTGCTGAAGTTCATGCCAACCATTCCAGTGACTAGCGTGGCAGCAGAACCTTCATTTTCATGCTTGAAGAGAATGAAAACCTACCTGCGGAATACAATGGGGCAAAACACACTGTCTGCATTGGCCTGTATGTCAATGGAATCAACCTGACTTCCGGAGCTCAAGAGCAAAGGCTGTTTCCATGGCAGCGTGATTGACAGTTTAGCGAGGATGAAAGATGGACGAATGGGATTGTTATGAAAGTAATCGAGATAAGGAAACGCTGTTGTTGTTATTGTTCAGTTACCAGCAATAATATTGTGATACTGACACACAGTTAAACTGCATTTCATGTTATTTCTAATTCTTTATTAATATTTGGGTTTACATACACACAGGGAAAGGCACAGGGGCTGCAGTCATTGCTTCTATTTCACTGGTTTCCTACGAGGGCTTGAGAGGAGGCGAAATTGGGAGTGAGATATTAAGAATGAGACAAGATGAAAGCTTAGGAAAAAGTGTTTCGGGTCCGTTTAGGAGAGACGAAAACAGAGAAACCCCGCCCTCTCTCGGGTCGGGGCCCGCTTGGCAGGTGGAGGCACGGCCTCCTGCATGAGGGGGCTGAAATGGTCCTGGACCTGAAATGGAAGAGAGGAGATGGGACAGCAAGGTTGAGGCCTGGAAGGCTTAGCGCATAAGCAGCAGAAGAATAGGATGTGGCCGGTGGACCCCTCAGGCCGGCGAGGAGCAGCCGGGCGGCAGAGGTTGAGACGAGAGGCCGACCCGGACAGCCGGGGGAGTGAGACTCACTTCCCCCCAAAAGAGGACCCCCGGCTCCCCGCAAGAACCACACCGTGGGATAGAAAAGAGATCGCAGAGCCGCACACATAGACAAAAGCTAGAAGAAAAGAGAAAAGACAAGAGATGTTAGTAGACAACCTATGCCTATAAGCCGTCCACACTGTGGAGAGGAAACCCCCCCTGCAGGGAGGAAACCTCTGGTGGGCCTGGCGGAGAGGGCGCCCCCACTCCGGGCAAGCTAACGACTGCTTGGTGAGCTGTGGCGATGTCTGCAGAGGATGATCTAATATAAAGTTCAACAGCTGAAGAGATCCAGCGCCCCATAGACTTAATCAAGTGTTGATTGATTCCTGCCCTGGCCGCGGAGACAGCTGCTCCGATCCAGAATGAATGGGGGGAGAAATAGTTTGAAGAAAGCCCGATCCGTGACGAGAGGGTGCATAAACGGGATGAGAACCAGTGTCTCGTAAGTATAGATCTGGAGCTGTCGATGAAGAAGGGATCCGACGGAAGATACTGAATCCTTGGTTTAATTGGACCGTTTTTGAAGATCTGATGTGGAGGATAAAGTGGCTTCCGGGGATTTGAGAGAGATCGGAGCGCTTGAGGCCTAGAGCTGGGAAGCAGGAAGTTGATGGAGTTGATAATTCTGCACAGCGGAAAAATCCAAAGGCGGCGGTCAGGCACAGGGTTTCCATGACGATGTCGTTGAATAGGTTGAAGCATCCTTGCGGGAGAGCAGTGATGAGACAAAGGAGAAGGTCAGTAGAGATTGATTAACTTGATGGAGAGGAGGGGAGCAGGCTTTTCTCCATACCTCTGAGCGTTCTCTCTAGAGATCCGCCATCTCTAGAACGGACGAGAGGAGATAGATTGAAGGCGAAATTGATACTGAATGCCCGCTAGGTAGCATCTAAATAGAGGAGGGGGCTAAACGTAGAGACAGCCTGAGGTGAGTGATGAAGGCAAGGAGGTGCTGTAGGTTGAAAGAAGTATGAGAGATCTGTTTTTGCTCGCAAATGTGAGTAAATGAAGACCAGGCAGTCGAGTAGGAGGAACAGGTAGATGGGGCGAGAGCGTTCTCCATGAATCCACATGCTGATTGAAGGAGGCCGGAGAGAGAGTTATTCAGATGAATATTGTCTTGCTGAAGGGTGGTACGAGACGAGGGTTGGGGTCTGCTCCTGGGACAAGGTTGCGGAACAGATTTCCAGTCTCGTACCATGTATTAAGGCTTGTAGTATCTGAGAGGATGAGCGGACATATGACTAAATTACTGAGGAAGTCAAGCTCTCCGTGTATATATATATATTTTAGATCCAGGTATTGGAGGAAATCTGAAGCGTTGGAAGCTCTAGAGGAGAGCAGTTGCAGATTTAAACAGTAAACTAAAGCCACTTTTGTATGCTGCAATAGAAGCAGATCTGAAGAGGGAGCCGAGATTTGCTGTAATGAGGAGATATTAACAGTAGAGGCGAGATCTGCTGAACGGGCAGAGATCTGAGGGAGTAAACGATGGACTGCTGTGAGTAGTGTGCAGCGGCTTGCTGTAGAGAGCAGAGAGCTGCTGAATGCGGTGGAAATTGGTATTTGAGAGTTAAGGCGTTTTTGGATGATGTCGGCGATGGGGCTGCCTTTGGGCAGAGATGAATGCATAGATCTGAGGCCGCTGCAGAACCTGAGAGGATAGGAATGCGTTGCTCGGAGGCTGCTGCAAAACCTATTGATTTGATCAGGAGCAGTCTAAGAGTGTATTGTCTATTGCGGGGTAGGAGGACGCTTGACTGAAATGTTAATAATCGTAGCACATAGTTTCCGTATGTGCCTGGAAGCTCAAATTGAATGAAATGGACTTTGAAAGTTATATTAAGTGTCTTAATGAAGTTGGGGGCAAATGAGGAAGTGCAAATCCGGGAAGAAGAAGGTTGCAGGAAAAGCCTGATGCAGGGAAGCTGTAAATGAATGTGACGGTGGATTCTTAACATCTCAGAAAGCTGATAAGCATGGCTTCATGACGAGGTCCTTCATGACGAGGTGATAGAAAGTTTGGAGTGTGCAAGATTCGCAGCAATCAGCAAATCAGTTTAAATTATGTAGAGCCTGTGGTGATATGCTGCCATCTAGAGGTTGCGATTGGAATTGAAACTATTGGCTTCAGTGAAGCAGGGTAGCATATATTTGGTTAATGCGATTAAAATCCTCGTCTATGTATAAAACATTTGCTTTAGAACAGTTAGTGATGATATAAGTAAGTTAACGTAGGTCTAGAAGAGGAGCCTGCAGTATATAGATGTCACAATTCGGCGAGTTGAAGCTCTCATGTTGCAAAAGCGCAGCAGCAGGAGCCAGAAGATTGCAGTCGTGAAGCACAGACTCGCATTGCCTGTTAAAGCTGCCTGGTCGCCATGGCAACTTAGCACTCCCAGGAGTGACTCGCTGAGGCGTTGCCGTGGTAACCACGGTCTGTGAGGCGCCGGCGGGACAGAGTTGCAGTGCAGCGGTGATGACGGAACAGTCTTTCTGATGGAAACGCAGAGCAAGCTGAGAATGACGCTGCGCTTTGAACGGCGCAGACTGAGCAGGAAGGAAAATAGCAGATACCATCTTGAGAGCGCTGAGCAGAGAAACGGCTTGCAGTGAAAGAAACGAACAACAAAAAACAAACACAGACAAGGAAGCGGAGATAGTGCTGGGTTAAAATAGAAAAAGAGAGAGAGATAGACAGGAGGGGCAGCCAATAACATACGTGGAGCAGCGCTGGCCCTGCCCTAATAACTGACGTGCCGAGCGCTGCGTTGTGTGATTGGCTGGAAATACTAAATGAGGCTGACCTGGGATCAGCTTCCACCCGGAAGAGATCGCGGACGCTACCGGGCAGGACGCCACGGAGGGAAGGAAAGACTAAAGAAAAGGATTTATGAAGAGAAAAAAGCATCGCAAAGCAGGAGAGAGCCCTCGACTTCACCCCCCGGATTACACCTGAAGGCTGACATTTAGTATCTTCCTCTCTGTGGAAACAATTGCTGCACTAAATGTAAACATTTCGGGTATTCTGGGGGATCAAACATACATGTGTGTAAAGTGCTTTATTTCAAATGTGCAACACTTGGGTTTCCGTCATAATTTAAAGTCTGATAATGCCGCGGTGTTATTGAAGTAAGCTTGTTGGTTGACAGTGAATTAGACTGATGTTTTTATCATAATCGTTCCCTTTGATTTTTTATAATAGGCACAGTAGTGTCTGATTTATTATTTATTATTATTACACGGTGTTGGTATTATCGTCTGGTTTCACGATTGCATATTCACTTATTAGCGCTTTGCTTTGTTGCTGTATCGTATAGTAAACAAACACAAGTGTTTATGTAAATGGCAGCATTTGTATTGAATAGCATCGTTTCAAATGTAAAAACAGGAGTGAAACAGTCGGACCCGCTGCTAATATTTTATGCCTCCCCAATTTCTGGGTCCCCCAGCCGCTCCCGCTGCCCTGTCACAATGCTGCTGACTGAGTCTGAACCACATGTTTTTATTGGGTTGCTTGTGTTGTATTTGTCCTTTATTGTTTTCCAGGACCCGCTTGTAAATGAGGCCTCGGTCTCAATGGGTAAATCTCCTGGTTAAATAAACAAACAAACACAAAATAATTGGGAACCTGGAAGCAGCAGAAACTTTTCAGCGATAGCGTTGTCTTTGAAAGATCTGCAACGTCAAAAATACGAGGAAACAATCGAAATATCACCAACAGAAGAATGTAGGTGTTTATTCCATTGAGTTTATTGTCTCTTCTCTCTCATTCCTGTAGCTTGCCCTCCACTAGACCGTGTTGCTGTCTCTGCCTCAGCTGGGGGGAGAGCAGTGCTGCCCTGTTCTTACACCCCCACCCCTGGGCAGGATGTAGCAGTCACATGGCATACATATCCAGATAAGGGAGAATCTAGTCTATTAATCTACAAGTCAAAGACCCCCTCAGCACCCATCCCTGTGCAGTGGAGCGGCCGAGTGAAGCTGTCTGATGAAGTCTCCTCTGGAAACGCCTCTCTGCTAATCTCTGCGCTCAGACTGGAGGACACTCGGGATTACACGTGTATAGTGGAGATCAATGGGATATGTGTCACGTTCAGGGCTGTCAATCTGACAGTTCAAGGTAAATACAATAAACATGTTCTGGTTGGTGAGTACTTGTGTTAAAATTAAGAATATGTGCTGAACTGCTGAAACCACTCAAGGTCCTGTGTGTAACTACATGAACACCCTGCCTTGTTTTCAGCACACACACACAATGGGGTTTGTTTAAGGGTCATTTTCCTGCTGGTCAGTTACGTTACAGCTCTCTTGTTTGTTTTTTTCTTGCTGAACAAAATGTTCTTCTGCTCCACTGGCATTTGGACCTCTGCTAGGCAGATTTCAGCTGCAGTCCTTACTGACAACTTACTGACTGCTTGGGTTTAGATTTTTGATTTCTTTTGATTGGTTGTTTTGTGTATTGTATTCCCTGTGGATTAACACACAGGGGTTTCTGGTAGAATCATAACATGCAGTATAATTTCAAATAACATCCACACATTCATAACAAAAGCAAACTAGAATACAGAACCTGAGAAGGGCTGCCAACACCAAACCCTTGTGTTTACCATTGAAGCTGTGTGTTCAAAGTCCCTTCATTATCCCATATTGTAAAGCTCACAGATCTTCTCAGTCAATCAGTTTCTAAGCACAGCGAGTTCAGTCATTATCCCAGATGTAAATTAAGCTAATGGGACTTTTAAAAGCTAAACGTCTAAAGCGACTGGAGCTTTAGAATCCTGAAACTCGCTTTTAAACAGCGACATACACTTCAAACAGCTTGAAACACATTTAAATAAACACAATGTCTAGAACAGCATTAGTACCCTTTGCAGCAGCCATTACCTGTAGATAACTGACTTTGGGTCTGATTCACAGAATGTTTTTGTTGGTGTTGGTACCATTTCTGTCTTAATATCAGTGCTGATACCCTTCAGCAAATGATGTAACCCACACAGCTCAGTGTGTGTGCTTGAATTAGTGACGCAGTAATAATGTGGTGTAGTTTTCAAGACGCTTCTCATTGTTTTGGTGTCCTGTCCGGCCAGGTTTGTCCTGGTCCGGTTTCACCCACTCCCTGTTTTAATATACAGGTACAGTAGTACGACTGAAAAAGTGTTAATTGTCGTGTGAAATTGTAATCACTTTAACTAAATCAGGGGTTGTTTCTCTGTGCCTCATCATGTAAGGAAAAAATCATTGACTATGGTTATCCACCAATCATACACAGCATCTAATAATACATTTCACACGACTGTTGCTTGAAAGTAACAGAAATACAACTTGAAAGAAAACCATTTTTTTACAAGTCTCTCATGTAATAAACTTCTATTGGAACATGAATGTTAAAATGTGCTCCCTTGTTGAGCCATTTTTAGTTAAATCAAAGGCTTTTTAATACAAGCTACATTATCCTGATGTGCCTCCAACCTTCTGTGCTGGAGGGAGCGTGTGGCAATTTATTAGGAGATAATAAGGTAAGAGTCTCACTATCATGATATAAAAGGTGGTATTAACAGCAAGTAACAATTCATGAGAGCACAGAAAAAAGTGCCATGAGGACGTTGGTGAATTACAGCGGGAGCAAGGAGTGAAGTTTGAGGAGTGATAATAACACACCTCCAGTCTTCACTCCAGTTTTACCACTGGGACGTGAATTGGGCCCTTTGTCTTTGGCGGTGGTCAATTGTGTAGAAGGTACTGGCTGCTGTGTCAGATATTAAGGCATCATTTGTATGTAAATTGAATTGTGCTTACAGGACCTCCAAAGAGAGATTCAACTACTTCAAGAAAAACAAAGACCATAAACAAGAAAACTAGACCATCAGCAACCCCGACAACGAGACCATCAGCAACCCCATCAACTAGACCATCAGTAACCCCGACAGCTAGACCATCAGCAACCCCGACAACTAGACCATCAGCAACTCCCGCTATCCTCTCTGCAGTAGCCGTCTCTGCTGTCATCAGCATCATAGGTGCTGCAGTCTTTGTCATTTTAAAGTACAAAAGGAGAGCAGGTAACAGATTAAGCTTTTCATTTGTTTTACCACAACCTACAATGGGAGCTGTTTAAACCCTGCCCTGGATCTCTCAGCTCCGGTCTAACTGGACTCTATTGAGACAACACCTCCTCCACCCTGCTTGTAAAGGCACAGTCTCACCTGTAGGGGGCAGTTTAAAGCAGTTCAAACCCTGCCCTTGGTCTCTTGGCTCTTGTCTAACTGGACTCTATTTCCACAACTCCTCCCCCTGCTTGTAAAGATTATTGACTCTTGTTTTGTTTTCCTTTCCATTTTCAGCGAATGCTAATGGGAATAACCAGAATGCTGGAGATCACAATGCGGTAGGTACATGACACGCTTTCATGGACAGTCTTCCTGTTTACTGTAGGGAGTAGGACTTGCTATAGAATGCAATGGCTTTGAGATGTTTGCCATGTAAATAGCACAGAAAAACATGAGAACATTTGGGAATGCAAAACCACAGGGACCCTTCTAGAATGTACTGTGGTATAGCAGGGTCTGTGCACAGCACAGTGTAGTAAAACACTGTGAAAGCATGGGACAGTAAAATACAAGCAAGCATAGTAAATGACAGGAATAACATGGTGAAGCATCCTGAAACATGGCTAAGCTCTGGAAATGCATGTGGAAAGCACAGGAAGCTGTGATTGTACCAGGGGGCACTCTCTTAACTTGCTGAAATACAGTCCTAAAGATGGGAAGCTTGAGAGGAGGGGTTACTATATTTCTGAACAGTTTTCTGGTGCAGAGATAATGTTTTCTGTTTCTGATGTATGTATTGAAACTGTACTGAGGAAACGTGTTTGTGCAGGTTGTGTCTTTGAATGTAATACAAATATGAGAAAATAATGGGATATACAAACCAACATATTGCTTTATTGTGGTATTTTATGAATAGCAGATATGAAAGTAAAGCTTTTTATTAGCTTGGAATTACTGTTTGGTGAAATAAAAACAAATCCTTTTAATTGAACACGCCCATTTCATAATGTTAGTTAACAAACTTTAAAAAAGTGAAGCTGTTCAACTGTTAACTGGAAATGTGAGGCAAAGCTCCTCCTGGTGGACAATAATTGTACTACAACCTTAATTTTAGCATTACAGGTGACATCATACTTTTAAATGGAAAATAATGGATTGCCATGGAAACCAGTCCCCCTTGTGGCCGGTCTATAGTAGTGCGCATCTCTTGTTTCAAGCTGTGTTGAATTGTCTTATTAATGTGCTCTCTTATTAATGAGCATGATGGGATCTTATCAATTTGTCTTCCACACAGAGCTCAGACTTGCTTACCTACGCTGTAATCGATCACACGAGACAGCCGGGAGGAGCCCCAGTCCGGTCAGGGGTCAGTGCTGTGGACAATACAGAGTACGCCACTGTCCGGATCCACTGATAGGACACGTCTCACCCAGCCACCAGGGATACAAGAGAGCTTCAACAACAAGATGAACCAAGGACTTGACTAACATTGATTTACTGCAGCGCTTCAATGAATCATACCAACTCTGATGAGAACAATAAACACAGCTAGCCACTAACAAGCAACCACCTGACATTCTTAATTCGATCTGAACCATTTCACTGCCACTGCTAATAGAACGCTGTGGCCATATTTGCAAAGCATTTCCTCCTGTTTTTGGAAAGTATAACATTCCATGTTAAAAGGGTTTTAAATCTTACCTGTTTATTCGCTATGCAGGTCACATGTGTAGTTTTGAAAGAAGCACATGTTATATAACAAGCGTGCTTTTTCCTTTTTTTAAAATGTTATCATACTGGTACCATACAGTCGTGTGCAAATGTATTAGAACACCAAGATGTGTAATTGATATCCTTCATATACGTACCTGCATGAAAACCTCTGGGGGTGAGAATTTCAATTTTCAATCAGTAATCGATGATACAGAAACGATAGACACTCATGTGTGAAAATGTTAGACCGCTTTGTGCTTCAATTAGGCATCTTAAACAACTTCTAAAAAGTCTCATGCATTTTATCATTAGCAGCTGTGTGTTCCTTTTCTCTTACTATGTAATTAATTGCATGTGTTGCCTATTAAAGGCATCAATTAAATTAGACAATCGCTGTCCGTTTTGACATTTTCCAGTGGTTTGATTTCCTATGCACAACAAATCCACACAGCAGAAGCAATGGGGTGTTGTAATGCAGGTGCGCACTGCTGTACTAGTTTGCATGCCTTACTTTGATAACACACACACCAGTCCCAAGCTGAGCTCCTGCAGGTGGTGTGATCCCAGCCTCACAGAAGAGAAGCCAGTCCTCCTCATTGCAGTGTTCATCCACATTGTTAACGAGAGCCTTTACAGCAGGAGATCGCTCACCAGCACAGAGATGCGTCATGAAAGAGGCCCCAGGGGCTCTGCTTCATGACTGCAAGCCCTTGAATGCATGCGCGTGTAGCAGGGAGGGAGTAGGGGGGGGGGGTTAGGTAAGCAGTTGAATTCTGGTCCTGAGCCTCACTTCCTTTTGCACCTGCTCTGAGACAGGCTGCTGTGTGTAAAACTTGACCGCTCTGCTGGATTGGGGAGTAAAGCAATACTTCCACATTCAAACTCATTTGATTAGATTGTATAGGCCTGTGTTCATTTATTTCACTTTGAACAAACACTTGTGCTTGCTAAGGTTTGCTAGCTGTCTTCTCTCATCCTTGTGGCAGCTGTGATGTACCTTTAATGCTTATCTCATCAGACCATGTGGAATATTAATAAACATCGCCATCGCTGCTTTGAACTGGGGTTACGTTGCTGTTCTTCTTTAAAGAAAAAGTACAGGGTTTTTATTTAAGCCAAAGGGGGCTGAATGGCTGAGCAAGCTGCGGGAATGTCTTGTTTAAAAACAAGCACTACGTTAAGCCAGGTTTTCCAGGACGTTTAAGTCTGTTTTTGCTACAGTTACGATTTCAATGGTAACTTAAATGTAGCCTTTCCCATTTCTAGTACTGTTTCAAAGACTTTAGAACTATAACACTATGAGTATTGCTTCACTGTGCTGTATCCTTGTATTATTCACCAGATTGAGGCTGTAGATAGCAGGTGCACACATTTATTAAAAGACGATTCTCTGCTCAGGGCTCCTAAGATATGTATTGATATTTAAGGGCTATGCGCACCGGAAGTGAACGACGCGAGCGATCGAATTCGAGTCGAATAAAGTCTGCAGCGCGCGAGCCAAGCGAACGACTCGAATACAGCGCGAGCTCATAAAAAAGACGAGACTGCAGCGCCATGAAAAGAAAATACTGTCTCCTTTTGTGAGACGAAATCAAATAAATAAAACAATGAAGGAGAGTCTGGGGACACAACACACTACAAAAAGGAAATGCAACAGAGACTGTTTATATGTGATCTGGATTAACATGTAAAGCATTCAAAAAGAATACATCTGCATATATTTATTTGGAAATACTGAAGACATTAGTTTAATATAATATACTTTTATTGATTTTCAGTTTGAATAAAATCTTCTTAGTTATTGTGTGAATGTGATTATTATGATTATTGGTCAATATTATTAAAAAGAAGCGTAATTTTACAGAAATACGAAACCAGTGTGTGGCGCTCCCCGTCACTTTGACTGAAATTGAGGTGAAATAAAGAGAGATAGACATGCCATGAATTTTTAAATGTTCTGCTATTTCTTCTCATATGGCGTCCTTCTTTTTATTGTCTTTATAACCACTGACACTGGCATCATAAAGAGCATTATATTTTTCCACTTTAATAATTACATTCTCATTGATGTCATTTTTTTATTTCTGTGGTAATCTCTGCGTGAGCGAGACAGTGACAGTCTGACAGCCGCTCCCTTTGATCTGATTTCTGATTGGTGCATTGCGACGCCAATAGCTCGTGTCGCGAATAGAAATAAAACACATTGATTTCTAAATTCGCTCGCTTCGTTCGCGCCGCTCGCTACGGCTGCGCTGTGCATCGCTCCATTTAAATCAATAGCTTTCATTATATAGACCTTTAGTGATATTTAAGGGATGCTCAGATATTTTATTTCCATGCACCCCTACCACACATCTATGGAGGATTATTTGTGCCAAAATTAATAAATAAATAAATAACGAAATAAATAAATAAATAAATAAAATTCGAAATAAATAATTAAATAAATAAATAAATAACGAAATAAATACATAAATAAGTAAAAAGTGAAATATATTTAATAATTTATCTATTTATTTATTTATTTCGTTATTTATTTACGTATTTATTTCGTTTTTTATTTCTGTATTTATTTCGTCTTTTCATTTTGGCACAATCTTTTCGAGCTCCCGTCAATCATGCTCGATGGGCGGGTCAGTAAGTGACTCGGTGCTCTCCTAACTCTGCCTGGTGTAGTAGTGCGGAGAGGCGTGCAGGCAGGGCTGCAGTTTCAATGCAGTGAATATTCCATACGTTACAAATGTGTGCAACATGACTTATAGGAGTCTTATCCTGGGAAAGATTAGGGAGCTTTTAATTCAAGTTGAATGTGAGAATGACGACTTTATTTTGTGTCGAGTAGATTGGCTGTTGGAAAGAATAGGGCAGATATTGGCATGTACTGATGAAAATATTGATGAAGGTGCCAGAACTAACTTGCAGATAATTCGCCATCAAATTCTACGCAGTACCAGTGAGGACAGTACAGCAGAAGAGTCCGCAGCGTTAGGCCAAACTGGGACGGGAAAATCTGGACGTCCCAAGATATTTTTACTCAGGGAGTCCTCTCCGCACTAGTGATGTGCAGTTCGTGAATGAATCCTTCTTTTTGAATGACTCACTCAGGTGAACCATGGGTATCGGATCAGAGCCCCCATTGAATCGGTTCTTTTGATGCACCCCATGAACAGGCTGCGTGGCGCACAGGAGTCGAGTTACCAGCTTATCAAAACTCATGAAGTGATTCCTTACCTCTCGAGTCTGGCTGATTTGTTCGTTGTAACAAGGAAACCGGGTTGTCTCTCAACTCGTTGAGTGTTATGAAACTGAAGACCGTATGTGCCATGTTGGATCCAAATTCCCGCTTACTTAGTGCATGATAAGAACTCTGTGTGAGCCAAAATGACGTCAGTTACATCCTCCAGACCACAGCTATGTATCTCTGATCCAGACGGTGTGTGCTTTCTAGAGAGCTGCTTCACGCTGTCAGAAACTCACATTACAAGTTTGTGCACCAGAATTATTATTTTTTGTACAGTTCTTCTTGGTTTACTATGTGTGGAAGTCTGCTAAACAAATAAATAATAAAATGAATCCCTACTAGTTGTAGCCTCTGTGTGTTTGTTATTTCTTATACACATACAACATTAATCATATCTATAGTTAACTATGTTGCACAAATTATGATTAATACTTCTAAGTCATCTTGAGTAAAGTCAGCCAAATAACATAATAATAATAATAATAATAATAATAATAATAATAATAATAATAATAATAATAATAATAATTGAGATATACACCTCATTTCCAAAATAAATAAATACAAACATCTACTGGTATTGTAACGTTATTGTACCCCAGGCTTAATTATATAACTTGTGATTACATATTGTGATTACAAAGATTACATGATGATTTACAACTACGGTTAAATATTTTATAATTTAATAATGACGGCGATTCAGTCCACAAGGTGACACGTAGTATCAGCTACGATACCACGACCTTGTAGGAGGATATTGCACATTGTAACGGATGACGTTCTTAAACGTCTATTATATTTTACACGCACATTAAATATACATTTTCTAAATGTTATTTTACTGTGTTAAACACAAAAAATACTAAATATATACACGTTTAAACTTTGTTTATATAAAATGTACATGTTGCGGTTATGGGTGTGCTTCAACGTGTGATTGATCACATGACTAATCCCTAAAGGTTTACTGGATATTATTATTATTATTATTTATTTCTTAGCTGACGCCCTTATCCAGGGCGACTTACAATTGTTACAAGATATCACATTATTTTTACATACAATTACCCATTTATACAGTTGGGTTTTTACTGGAGCAATCTAGGTAAAGTACCTTGCTCAAGGGTACAGCAGCAGTGTCCCCCACCTGGGATTGAACCCACGACCCTCCGGTCAAACAGCGTTTTGCTCTGTGCTGAATAAATACCACGGATTAGTTCCACAAATACCTCGCTCGAGCCTCTCTTTTTGTTGTAAAAAAACAATGAGTGACTCCAAATGTATAGAAAAAAACACATAAGAAATGCAAATGACTATTTTTTTTTTAAAAAAAGATTAAATTAAATTAGATTGATACTGATGGCTAAACAATGCTAAGGGTTCAAACTGTTATGTTATCTCTAGGATTGTAAATAGATATCTTTTTTTTGTCAAACTATATTTAATGTTTATGAACCCAGTCAACCAAATATAGATTCTCCCTCGCTTCTGTGATGTGCAGTTCATGAACGACTCGTTCTTTCCGGTTCAAATGAACCTACGTAAACAATCTTCATGCGGTCTACACTGACTGGTTTTGTGTCATTGAATCAGTGAATCAAATGAACGAAATGAATCGATTCACCAAACTGAACTGAATCAAATGAATGGAGACACTAAAAGGAATCGACCTGCCCATCACTGCTCCGCGCTACTACCAGGGAAAGAGAGGAGATCAGCGAGTCACTTACTGTCCCGACCATCGAGCATGACTGACGGGGGCTCGAAAAGATTGTGCCAAAATGAAAAGACGAAATAAATAAAGAATTGAAAAACGAAATAAATAAATAAATAAATAAAAAACGAAATAAATAAAGAAATAAAAAACGAAATAAATACGTAAATAAATAAAGAAATAAATAGATACATTATTAAATATATTCGATTTTTTTACTTATTTATGTATTTATTTATTTTTTTTAATTTTGGCACAAATGATCCTACACGATCAAATAACATAAAAATACACGTGTTGAGTAAAATGTTTTTCTAAACCTCTCTATGTAATTATTAGCTCTAGTCGGCACTAGGACCCTAGACAGGTCCCACAGAACGAGCTCCTCGGTGCCAGCCATCCTCCCAGCGCTGGGGCTGTAAACCCTTCACACTGCTGCTGTAACGGGCAGTGTTGTGTGATCCGCTCCCGGGATGGATTCTGTCTCCTGCCGGTGAGATGAGAGATGAGGTTAAACGCTCGAAACCACGAATGCAGATGAGCCCGTCTCTTTTGCTTTGTGGTTTAGACGTTTGCTGCATCTCATAACCAAAAGCCATCCAGTACATCTCCAGTATGAGACAGCGGGAATCATTCACAATGCCTTCTCCTCGGAGTTATTTAAAGGGGCTGTGCCCCACATACAGGCTATGGGCACATCTGTGGCCCCACGAGTATCTACTGACACACTCTACAGCGCTTCAATGCATAAACTCATCACTTTCCTCAGAATGATCCCGCAATATTAAGAAAACACTCATACAATTTTTAAATATTTCCTTTATCTGTTAATATAACTATCTAGCCATTGCTCTCTATATAAACTTAAGGGAATTCCAATATACATATTGCTGCTTCTTCAGCTCTGATGTTTAATCCGAGTCGGATGTTGTGAAACTTCATTAACAGCAAACTGTGTCCGATTATACTGCTGTATTGCTCTTGATAATATCCACGAGGGGGCAGCAGTGCCTTTTATTCAGGTCTGTTCAGAGGAACTGGAAGAGCCAGTATTAAGTCTATCTTACCCCTCGGGCCCTGAGTCTGAAACGTTTGTCTACCAGTATTTTGAAGTTATGGATGTCATGTAAAATATTGCCCTGCTCCTGCCTGTGCTGGACTGTTTCGTGACACACCGAATTGGCAATGGGCTAATGGCACACAGTATATGGCTACTACAACTGCAGCAATGATGGAGACACAAAACATCCATTCTGGGCTGCAGTCCATTCAGAGGACAATTGGGAGGATTCAGTGTGCAATGTTCAGAAGCCTTTTTACTCCTTTATTTAACGTTGCTGGGGGAAGCCCACTAGGGACCATGTGACAGAACTTTATTAGATATTGTATCTTTGAAACAGGGGTTTGTTTGTATGCTAATTAGACATTATGATGCCAAATATTCTTCAAATCTGGCTATGCTAACAAGTGCAATAGAATCTTAAAAAAAGGAATTTCATACCTTCTGTAGCACACAGGCTCTCTAACGAGGCTGAGGATTGTAGAGAAAAATGCCAAGACACAGGACACAGCTAAATATTTTATTATTTATAAGCAAAAAAGGAAAAGCAATAAGATATTGTACTGTGCAACTAACATTTAATAGTAATCAGGAATAACTAAGTTATACTAAGCAAAAAATTAACAAATGTACTTTTCAATCAGTAATAAAAAAAAATTAAGAAATTAATACAAATTACTAAACTGTCTTCTCATCACTAATATAAAACTGTTATTAACAATTATCTATAGTAAACAGCACCAACTAAGTTATACAAAAAATAAACTAATAGCTATCAGGGATGAATAGAACCTGAAATATATCAAAATGCTAAAACGCTCTTATTAAAATGATATAGAAATGAAGAGATGCAGGCACAGGCAGGATGCAGCGGGTTACAGTAACAGCAATACTCTTTCACAATGGACCATACTGGCATAGGGAACCAGCAGCAGCAACACACAGGAATAATTGAACTTCCGCTTAACTCACAACACTCACTAAATACAGGTACATGCAATCCAATTACAATCCAGTTATCAAAGCGGTTTCATGCAGAACGATCTCCTCTGTGCTGCTGCATTCCCCTGCTGGGTTGGGCATGGGCTGGTTTTCTGGGTTGTTGCAGTAGTTGAATCTCTCTTTGGAGGTCCTGTAAGAACAATTCAATTTACATACAAATTATGCCTTAATATCTGACACAGCAGCCAGTACCTTCTACACAATTGACCACCGCCAAAGACAAAGGGCCCAATTCACGTCCCAGTGGTAAAACTGGAGTGAAGACTGGAGGTGTGTTATTATCACTCCTCAAACTTCACTCCTTGCTCCCGCTGTAATCCACAGACGTCCTAATGGTGTTTTTTCTGTGTCGTTTGATCAGCTCTCATGAATAATTACTTAGCGTTAATACCACCCTTTATACCATGATAGTGTGACTCTTACCTCTTACAGACAGGACACTAAAACAATGAGAAGCGTCTTGAAAACTACACCACATTATTACTGCATCACTAATTCAAGCACACACACTGAGCTGTGTGGGTTACATCATTTGCTGAAGGGTATCAGCACTTATATTAAGACAGAAATGGTACCAACGCCAACAAAAACATTCTGTGAATCGGACCCAAAGTCAGTTATCTACAGGTAATGGCCGCTGCAAAGGGTACTAATGCTGTTCTAGACATTGTGTGTATTTAAATGTGTTTTAAGCTGTTTGAAATGTATGTCGCTGTTTAAAAAGCGAGTTTCAGGATTCTAAAGCTCCAGTCACTTTAGACGTTTAGCTTTTAAAAGTCCCATTAGCTTAATTTACATCTGGGATAATGACTGAACTCGCTGTGCTTAGAAAGTGATTGACTGAGAAGATCTGTGAGCTTTACAATATGGGATAATGAAGGGACTTTGAACACACAGCTTCAATGGTAAACACAAGGGTTTGGTTTTGGCAGCCCTTCTCAGGTTCTGTATTCTAGTTTGCTTTTGTTATGAATGTGTGGATGTTATTTGAAATTATACAGCATGTTATGATTCTACCAGAAACCCCTGTGTGTTAATCCACAGGGAATACATTACACAAAACAACCAATCAAAAGAAATCAAAAATCTAAACCCAAGCAGTCAGTAAGTTGTCAGTAAGGACTGCAGCTGAAATCTGCCTAGCAGAGGTCCAAATGCCAGTGGAGCAGAAGAACATTTTGTTCAGCAAGAAAAAAACAAAACAAGAGAGCTGTAACGTAACTGACCAGCAGGAAAATGACCCTTAAACAAACCCCATTGTGTGTGTGTGCTGAAAACAAGGCAGGGTGTTCATGTAGTCACACACAGGACCTTGAGTGGTTTCAGCAGTTCAGCACATATTCTTAATTTTAACACAAGTACTCACCAACCAGAGAACATGTTTATTATATTTACCTTGAACTGTCAGGTTAACATTCCTGTGAGTGACACATATCCCATTGATCCACATGTCACACGTGTAATCCCCAGTGTCCTCCAGTCTGAGCTCAGAGATTAGCAGAGAGCCGTTTCCAGAGGAGACTTCATCAGGCAGCTTCACTCGGCCGCTCCACTGCGCAGGGATGGGTGCTGAGGATCGTCTCTTTGACTCGATTAATAGAACAGGTCCTCCCTGATCTGGATATGCATACCATCTGACTGCTACATCCTGCCCAGGGGTGGGGGTGTAAGAACAGGGCAGCACTGCTCTCCCCCCAGCTGAGCCAGAGACATCAACATGGTCTGGTGCAGGGCAAGCTACAGTAATGAGAGAGAAGAGACAATAAACTCAATGGAATAAACACCTACATTCTTCTGTTGATGATATTTCGGTTGTTTCCTCGTATTTTTGACGTTGCAGATCTTTCAAAGACAACGCTATCGATGAAAAGTTTCTGCTGCTTCCTGGTTCCAATTATTTTGTGTTTGTTTGTTTATTTAACCAGGAGATTTACCCATTGAGACCGAGGCCTCATTTACAAGGGGGTCCTGGAAAACAATAAAGGACAAATACAACACAAGCAACCCAATAAAAACATGTGGTTCAGACTCAGTCAGCAGCATTGTGACAGGGCAGCGGGAGCGGCTGGGGGACCCAGAAATTGGGGAGGCATAAAATATTAGCAGCGGGTCCGACTGTTTCACTCCTGTTTTTACATTTGAAACGATGCTATTCAATACAAATGCTGCCATTTACATAAACACTTGTGTTTGTTTACTATACGATACAGCAACAAAGCAAAGCGCTAATAAGTGAATATGCAATCGTGAAAGCAGACGATAATACCAACACCGTGTAATAATAATAAATAATAAATCAGACACTACTGTGCCTATTATAAAAAATACAAGGGAACGATTATGATAAAAAAAAATTAGTCTTCAGAGCAGTGCTTCTCAAACTTTGCCCTGAGCTTTGCCCTGAGCTATGAAAAAAATACCTGCGCCTCCCCAGTTTACTGAAACAATATAACAAACCGAAAATCCTATATGTTGCAAAACAATGAATAAAAGAGTAGAAGGGATTTGATCAATATAGAGCAGTATGAGTTTCAGAAGTATTCATTCAAAAACAGAACCAATGGAAGCAGCTAAAATCTTATTTTGTTTTTTTTTTGGTCCTGTTAACTTTCTTATCTTAGTTGGTTTTAATGTAACTTCACAATTTCTGCTTCTGTATTATTAGGTGTATACTGTTGTTTAACTCTGTTATTTAAATGGTCTGCTTGTGGCAGTTGTATGTGTGACATGCTATTCAAATGTATTGTGGTTTGTATTTTTTTCTGCTATGTTCTGTACAGTGCTTTACGTTACTTTTGTGTAAAAAGCGCTATACAAATGCGATAAATAAATAAAGAAATAAACTCATAGCGCTTCCTGTGTAAAATCATGACGGGTTTAGATGCTAAGGCAGGGTTGTCGTGTTTCCAGATGCTGGTGTAGCTTGCAGGGCTGCATGCTGTGGTTTGCCAGGATTTCGCCGCACATTTGATTCCTCGGTGCATCGCTGGACCCGCTCCATGTAAAGCCCAGTTTTAAATATGCTTGTAATGATGTGCAGTTACATATCATGACCACAAGGTGTCACTACTAGATTTGATAGTAAGTTATGAGGTAGTTTTCCAGGATACAGGAAGTTTCGAAAAATAACTTAAGAAAGCATGTCAATAAAGGACTAGCACAAGCTAGCTGTTCATTAATAACAAATAGATTTCATTATTGAAACATTAGTGAACATAACAATGCGTCCTCATATTTTCTGCTTCTGTGTTTTGCTGGATCCTCTGCTGCTGTCCTCTCTTCGGTTTGTGTTGTTCGTTTTTCTCCGTTTGTCACAAAACGATCCGTTTTTCATTAAAGCTGTTTCTCTCTGTAAGCTGCTTCTTCTTCTGGTTAATCTATAGGGCGCATTCCATCTATTATTTTAGATGATTAGCGCCCTCTATCTGTAGTCCTTTGTCTGTCTTTGTTTTACTTTATTTTTCTGTCATCTTTATTTATTATAACTTCCCTTCTTTTCCTGTTTCCTTTATATATTTTCTCTCTGTAAGCGCGCTGCTCAGACTGTTTACAAGTTTACTGGGGGGGGACACCCAACGTACGTGTGACGTGTCACAGTTGCAAAGGAACATTAGCACGTTAAACCAACGTTTTTTGCGTTATTTTATTTGAGTTATTTTTAAATATAATACATTTAAAATATATAGTAATTTGTAATTGTCTTCAAATCATCAATAAAGGACACACAGCTCGCTCCTCCCTTGTCACGCCTCATGGTTTGAGAGCCGCTGCTTAGAGAGTCCAAGATCTACAATCCTGAAGTGGAGCTTTTTCATGTCAGCAAACCTCTCTGATAGCTGACAAATGATTCCATCCAGGACTTCAACACGCAGGCGCGGGGGTCTCTCCAAAGTGTTTGGGTCGGTGTCCTCATTAAAGCAGCTGAACCCTTGTTCATAATCATCCCAGCCACGGCGGAGTCTTTCTCGTTTGCGTTCCTCTCCATGGCCTCGGAGCTGTACAGTTTCTTCATAAAATCCCTCAAACTTGGCATCTTCCCCGAGTTGCTTCAGTGCATGTAGGGGACTGTCGAGTCGTTCAAACGATTTCCTGAGATCCAGAGACTGGAGAGTTTGGAAGAGTATCTCTGTGTGTCCAAATATTGCACGAAAGACAAATGTCACGCGAAAAATGGCCCCCCCTTGGAAAGTGGTCCCCCCAGACTCATTTTCATAGTGTATGCTATGAAGATTGGTCCCCCCCCCCCCCCCCCCATTTTCATAATGAAATATTGTGCCCCCCCTCCCATTATAAAAAGAACAACGCCAAATCAGAAACACGCAGCTTCAAAAGATCATAAAATATCCTCCATAACCGAAACTACAATTGAACACAGTATACATTAAAAAAAGTGTTTATTTTCTTTGTGAACCAACGTTATCTTTCGCCAGTCAAATCGTAGAGTGCCTGAATAAAGTTTTATAGATACACGAACAGATCTTCTGTTGCTTCTTCTTTAGCAGCCGCAGCTATCCCAGATATAATAGATTTGGTTACATTGTTTCGCGTCAGGAGTTTAAGCATGATTTAACTGCGCAGCAGATTCCCCAGTTGGATGATGAGCTGATAATATCTCTTTAGCAATGAAGCAGGCACGGTGACGTCACCATAATGATAAACAGTAATGCCGCGGGAGGTTTGTACTAAAGCAGGGTCAGCTGCTGCAGGGAAAACAAAGTTTATTTCTGAAACGGACCATTTTAAGAAATGTGAAAGCAGAACGCACAGAAATACTTGGAACTGTAATTAGGAAGTGTACTGCTGAGAAAAAAATGAAGGGAATTCAAATTGAAATGTACTGCAGATTACTCGATGGCAGAAGAACAAACGCCATTCACTAAATTTAGCTCTCAGATTGTACCAATGAAAATATCTAAAATATATGACAACGCGCTTGCTGTGGTGTATTTAATATCGTAAATAGCAGAACAAACACGCTGCGATTTAAACATGTTTTTACTGAACAATAAACAGTAACATGTTTTGGCTAGTGCCTTCATTACTGTACCTGACTCAGCTGTTCTTTCAATGCTAAAATGTAATTAAATGCTGCCTTTTGCAATTACAAATCCATTTCACCTGAGAGAAGAGTTTATTGCAGTTTTAAATATTGTGGAGTCTTCCCTGACATTTCACATATTTTACACTGTTAGATGTACTGTTAGATACATAATCGTCTTACAAACAACATGTTAGTGTAAAATGCTGCTCCCTGTGTAGTTTGTAATATAACAGTGTTTATGTTTGTCCAAAGCTGTTAGTGCTGTGTAGGGAAATCCCTAAACAGCAATGTGCCCCCTACTTTAGTAGAGGTTGTGAAGCACTGCTCTGAGAGAATCACTTACCTGCTGTGAGGTGAGCGCTGTTTAAGATCAGTAGCAGTGCCAGAGCTTGCTCAGTGCTCAGAGCCATTCTCCTCTCCTCTCTCTCTCAGTTTCAGCACAAAGTCCAGCACTCGGGTTAAACTCTATTTGTGTTTGATGCTCTCAGCTCTAAATGAATATTTCCTGTACTGTTAGTTTGACCAGAATGATCTGTGTGTATTTTTACACACCCGGACAGCAGGTTTCCAGTCACTGCTGTAGCTAACTGCCTTTTTCAACAGTTGGTTGTCTCACTTATGCTTTTGGTTTTGGTTCCTTCTGCTTCCCTGCAAATGTATATTGGGTTAATAACAGCAACATTTCCTTCATGTAGCAATCACAGTTCTAAAAGACTCCCACAGCTCTCCAGACTCTCATGATTTAGCTTTTATCTTTCAGTTAGTTCTAAGCATCCATGGACTGACCTTCTTGTCATTTATATTGAACAGCACTTTTCACCTGGTCTCTGTTTTATTTGTTGTCAGTGTAAGAACATGTGCCACTCATAACTCAAACAAAAACACTGGAGTAACAAAACCTCTCAGACTTGCTTACCAATAATAATAATAATAATAATAATAATAATAATAATAATAATAATAATAATAATAATAATAATGCATGTGCATTTCACCCTTTATACTCTTGTGAGTGTATGCAGAAGGAGCTGCTATTGCAAGCTATGTGAAAGGGAGGACGCACGCATGGGGAAACTGCAAACTGACCACGGGAGCTTTCAGGGTAACAGCACAGTGCTCACCACAAACACACTGGCCTCATGCATCAGGGGCTTTACAACACAATACAATTTGCTCTATTTTTTGTTGAACTGTTAATATTACAAAACAAATCATTAACCTGCAGGCCCCATTCAAGGACTCCGTGTTCAGTTTGGTACCAGTTGTGTAATACTGACAGTTTGTTTTATTTCTCTTTCACAATGTAGCAGTATTTGTGTGTAATATCAGCTATAAATAAAATGAGGAAGAACAAGTTAGAAGAGGAGACTGCACAGTATAGGATTTGTTTTGTACATAACTGGTATGGATGTAGAACAGGAAGCGTGACACTGAATTGCCTTGATGACAGAAAGGCGTGTCATTAAACGGCAGTCAGTTTGGACCTTTTGTTTTTTGTCCCTCTTGGCTATAAGAGCCACTGCAGGAAACACTCTTGAGCAGGTGATTCAAACCTGGGTTCTATTATTATTCTAGTGTTGACATGACAACCAGTTCATATTGTGTGTGTGTTGCAGTAATATTGTATCCTGATGTATCTAACCTGTGCTCAGTTTATGGTGCTGGCGTTTAGTGTCCTGGGAAGTCATATTGAATTCCCACGACACCTTCCTCCAAACCGGGACGATCCAGGAAATCAGGGACACAGGGCAACACTACTGGGAAGTTTTACTTCAAGATGTCCTCCGTCATATCTTTGTTTAATATTAGTAGGTGTTTCTGTATTGAACGTAAAGCCTGGTTAAATTGCATGGGGTTTTATCTTTGTAACTATAATCGGTGGTCTGCTTATATTTTTAGGTATGGAGTTTTTTGGGTTGTTATAAATATATTTTGTCACTTAATATAATGTGTATTTATTGTGATTGCATGCCAGAACACTACCTTATTAGGTTTAGGAACACTGCAGATCCTGGGTCTTTTTTGTGCCACTATCTCCTCATCAGAGCAAGATTCTTCAGAAGTCTGCTCAGGTGAATACCTTACTGGCTGCTTTAGGGCTCTCTGCCCCTTGCCACTCAGACTGTCATATTCAATGTCATCTATTTGTGCATCTAACCACTCCTTTTCTTTTTTTTAATGCATCTTAGGTTATCTGTAGGGATGAAAATGACAAATGAATAAGAAGGGTCTTATCGATTAGCTTAGAAATAATTTTGTAACTTTTTTATGGAATTCACGTTAAGTAGGTAATAAGAAAAAGTAGTTGTGAGCAGGTAATAAGAAAAAATAAATTAAACATTAAACAATTTTATTGAAGAGATCTGAATACGTTAACACTGGACCTATATAGAAGCAATAGGAAGAAAATAATAGATAGTAGACGTGTATACATCATATTATACATACAACCACTAATATGTAAACGATAGTAGCACTTTAAGTGTATGTGCTTTTTTATTAAAAAAAATATAAATTTAAAAACAAAGTTTTTAAAAATACATAATATGGGGGGAGAAATAGATAAATACGAAAGCACTGTATGTGTTTGTAGCTGTGAAGTTGCTTCAGAACAGTTCACAAGATAGCGTCTCAATTTACACATCAAACTGACGTAATGTCCTATCTCGTGTTTATATATCGATGGCTACTTGTGCTGCCAGCAAGTGGGTTGGTCGAGGGTGGAGCTCGGAGGCGTTACCGTCCAGAAAATGGGGTTGGTTGATCCTGGGGTTTGGCGGAGTAATATAAAGTCAAGGATGAGAGGGAGTCAGTGCGAGTTTGTTGTCACAAATTGTTATTCATAATATTTGTTTATAAAAACCCTGTATTCACAAACTTAATGCGTCTGTCTAATTTATTAATCTATACAATTTATAGTTAAAACGTACTTACCACTGACGGACTCAGGCCGGGTTCGATTTCCATTCATCTTTTGGTTCCTTTTTTTTTTTTTAATCCATGAATCAAGTCCAATTCTCTCAGGATCAGAGAGGAGATTTCTGTCCTGTACAAATCTCTCTTCACTGATACTAATTTCCTTTGATTTGACCCAGAATATGAGAACATACCGGTGGTGTTTATTTTCTATTGCAGACATTTGAACTGTTTTAACCGTTAGAACTACAAAGAACATATCCTATTGAAATTGGGTCTCGAGGTCTGATCAGGCTAGAGCGAAAACACGTGGTGTTCTGTAAACTCATTGTAATAATACTAGGCTTATTTTAATTTATACCTGTATTCTTAGTTTTATTCTTTATTGTATCCATTATTATAATTTTTTAACTTAACATGTTTTTATTTGATTAAACAAGTTGAATTTGCTGTAAGAGTTTATCACATATCAGATGTAAAATGGTATAATCACATGTGATCAGCAAATATTCACGTGCTTAAATGTGAATTGTATATTCACATGTGATCATCAATGATATTTCAATGTGGTCACATATGAACACATGTGAATAATTATTTTCACATGTGATAACATGTGTTTCCCATGTGAATCACATGTGTTTTTTCCGTAAGTGTGTTTATATGTGATCTGGATTAACATGTAAAGTATTCAAAAAGAATACATCTGCATATATTTATTTGGAAATACTGAAGACATTAGTTTAATATAATATAGGCCTACTTTTATTGATTTTCAGTTTTAATAAAATCTTCTCCGTTATTGTGTGAATGTGATTATTATTATTATTGGTCAATATTATTAAAAAGAAGCGTAATTTTACAGAAATATGAAACCAGTGTGTGGCGCTCCCCGTCACTTTGACTGAAATTGAGTTGAAATAAAGAGAGATAGACATGCCATGAATTTTCAAATGTTCTGCTATTTCTTCTCATATGACGTCCTTCTTTTTATTGTCTTTATAACCACTGACACTGGCATCATAAAGAGCATTATATTTTTCCACTTTAATAATTACATTCTCATTGATGTCATTTTTTTATTTCTGTGGTAATCTCTGCGTGAGCGAGACAGTGACAGTCTGACAGCCGCTCCCTTTGATCTGATTTCTGATTGGTGCATTGCGACGCCAATAGCTCGTGTCGCGAATAGAAATAAAACACATTGATTTCTAAATTCGCTCGCTTCGTTCGCGCCGCTCGCTACGGCTGCGGTGTGCATCGCTCCATTTAAATCAATAGCTTTCATTATTTTTTATTTGCTCGCTCGCGTCGTTCGTGTCCGGTGTGCATAGACCTTTAGTGATATTTAAGGGATACTAAGATATTTTATTTCCATGCGCCCCTGCCACACATCCTCCCTTATACACATAAATAAAGAAAAACGATAACAAAATACACGTGTTGTGTAAAATGTTTTTCTAAACCTCTCTATGTAATAATTAGCTCTAGTCGGCACTAGGACCCTAGACAGGTCCCACAGAACGAGCTCCTCGGTGCCAGCCATCCTCCCAGCGCTGGGGCTGTAAACCCTTCACACTGCTGCTGTAACGGGCAGTGTTGTGTGATCCGCTCCCGGGATGGATTCTGTCTCCTGCCGGTGAGATGAGAGATGAGGTTAAACGCTCGAAACCACGAATGCAGATGAGCCCGTCTCTTTTGCTTTGTGGTTTAGACGTTTGCTGCATCTCCTAACCAAAAGCCATCCAGGACATCTCCAGTATGAGACAGCGGGAATCATTCACAATGCCTTCTCCTCGGAGTTATTTAAAGGGGCTGTGCCCAACATACAGGCTATGGGCACATCTGTGGCTCCACGAGTATCTACTGACACACTCTACAGCGCTTCAATGCATAAACTCATCACTTTCCTCAGAATGATACCGCAATATTAAGAAAATAACTGTAACACACATACAATTTTGAAATATTTCCTTTATCTGTTAATGTAACTCCCAAGCCATTGCCCTCTATATAAACTTAAGGGAATTCCAATATACATATTGCTGCTTCTTCAGCTCTGATGTTTAATCCGAGTCGAATGTTGTGAAAGTTCATTAACAGCAAACTGTGTCCGATTATACTGCTGTATTGCTCTTGATAATATCCACTAGGGGGCAGCAGTGCTTTTAATTAAGGTCTGTTCAGCGGAACTTGAAGAGCCAGTATTAAGTCTATATAACCCCTCGGGCCCTGAGTCTGAAACGTTTCTCTACCAGTATTTTGAAGTTATGGATGTCATGTAAAATATTGCCCTGCTCCTGCATGTGCTGGGCTGTTTCGTGACACACCGAATTGGCAATGGGCTAATGGCACACAGTATATGGCTACTGCAACTGCAGCAATGATGGAGACACAAAACATCCATTCTGGGCTGCAGTCCATTCAGAGGACAATTGGGAGGATTCAGTGTGCAATGTTCAGAAGCCTTTTTACTCCTTTATTTAACGTTGCTGGGGGAAGCCCACTAGGGACCACGTGACAGAACTTTATTAGATATTGTATCTTTGAAACAGGGGTTTGTTTGTATGCTAATTAGGCATAATGATGCCAAATATTCTTCAAATCTGGCTATGGTAACAAGTGCAATAGAATCTTAAAAAAAGGAATTTCATACCTTCTGTAGCACACAGGCTCTCGCAATGATGCTGAGGATTGTACAGAGAAATGCCAAGACACAGGACACAGCTAAATATTTTATTTTTCATAAGCAAAAAAGGAAAAGCAATAAGATATTGTACTGTGCAATTAACATTTAATAGTAATCAGGAATAACTAAGTTATACTAAGCAAATAATTAACAAATGTACTTTTCAATCAGTAATATCATATAAAAATTAAGAAATCAATAATAAATTCTAAACTGTCTTCACATCACTAATATAAAACTGTTATTAAAAATTATCTATAGTAAATAGCACGAACTAAGTTATACAAAAAATAAACTAATAGCTATCAGTGATGGATAGAGCCTGAAATATATCAAAATGCTAAAACGCTCTTATTAAAATGATATAGAAATGAAGAGATGCAGGCACAGGCAGGATGCAGCGGGTTACAGTAACAGCAATACTCTTTCACAATGGACTATACTGGCATAGGGAACCAGCAGCAGCAACACACAGGAATAATTGAACTTCCGCTTAACTCACAACACTCACTAAATACAGGAACATGCAATCCAATTAGAATCCAGTTATCAAAGCGGTTTCATGCAGAACTATCTCCTCTGTGCTGCTGCATTCCCCTGCTGGGTTGGGCATGGGCTGGTTTTCTGAGTTGCTGCTGGTCTAGTTGTCGGGGTTGCTGATGGTCTAGTTGTCGGGGTTGCTGATGGTCTAGTTGTCGGGGTTGCTGATGGTCTAGTTGTCGGGGTTCTGGTCGTCGTTGTTCTTGAAGTAGTTGAATCTTTCTTTGGAGGTCCTGTAAGCACAATTCAATTTACATACAAATGATGCCTTAATATCTGACACAGCAGCCAGTACCTTCTGCACAATTGACCACCGCCAAAGACAAAGGGCCCAATTCACGTCCCAGTGGTAAAACTGGAGTGAAGACTGGAGGTGTGTTATTATCACTCCTCAAACTTTACTCCTTGCTCCCACTGTAATCCACAGACGTCCTAATGGTGTTTTTTCTGTGTCGTTTGATCAGCTCTCATGAATAATTACTTAGTAATACCACCCTTTATACCGTGATAGTGTGACTCTTACCTCTTACAGACAGGAAACTAAAACAATGAGAAGCGTCTTGAAAACTACACCACATTATTACTGCGTCACTAATTCAAGCACACACACTGAGCTGTGTGGGTTACATCATTTGCTGAAGGGTATCAGCACTGATATTAAGACAGAAATGGTACCAACGCCAACAAAAACATTCTGTGAATCTGACCCAAAGTCAGTTATCTACAGGTAATGGCTGCTGCAAAGGGTACTAATGCTGTTCTAGACATTGTGTGTATTTAAATGTGTTTTAAGTTGTTTGAAATGTATGTCACTGTTTAAAAGCGAGTTTCAAGATTCTAAAGCCCCAGTCGCTTTAGAGGTTTAGCTTTTAAAAGTCCCATTAGCTTAATTTACATCTGGGATAATGACTGAACTCGCTGTGCTTAGAAACCGATTGACTGAGAAGATCTGTGAGCTTTACAATATGGGATAATGAAGGGACTTTGAACACACAACTTCAATGGTAAACACAAGGGTTTGGTGTTGGCAGCCCTTCTCAGGTTCTGTATTCTAGTTTGCTTTTGTTATGAATGTGTGGATGTTATTTGAAATTATACTGCATGTTATGATTCTACCAGAAACCCCTGTGTGTTCATCCACAGGGAATACATTACACAAAACAACCAATCAAAAGAAATCAAAAATCTAAACCCAAGCAGTCAGTAAGTTGTCAGTAAGGACTGCAGCTGAAATCTGCCTAGCAGAGGTCCAAATGCCAGTGGAGCAGAAGAACATTTTGTTCAGCAAGAAAAAAACAAAACAAGAGAGCTGTAATGTAACTGACCAGCAGGAAAATGACCCTTAAACAAACCCCATTGTCTGTGTGTGCTGAAAACAAGGCAGGGTGTTCATGTAGTCACAAACAGGACCTTGAGTGGTTTCAGCAGTTCAACACATATTCTTAATTTTAACACAAGTCCTCACCAACCAGAACATGTTTATTATATTTACCTTGAACTGTCAGTTTAACATTCCTGTAAGTGAAACATATCCCATTGAACTGCACTGTACACATGTAATCCTGAGTGTCCTCCACTCTGAGCTCAGAGATTAGCAGAGAGGCGTTTCCAGAGGAGACTTCATCAGACAGCTTCACTCGGCCACTCCACTGCGCAGGGATGGGTGCTGAGGGGGTCTTTGAGTAGATTAATAGAACAGCTTTTCCTTGATCTGGATATGCATACCATGTGACTTCTACATCCTGCCCAGGGGTGGGGGTGTAAGAACAGGGCAGCACTGCTCTCCCCCCAGCTGAGCCAGAGACAGGAACACGGTCTGGTGCAGAGCAACCTGCTATAAGAGAGAGAAGAGACAATAAACTCAATGGAATAAACACCTACATTCTTCTGTTGATGATATTTCGGTTGTTTCCTCGTATTTTTGACGTTCCAGAGCAGTGCTTCTCAAACTTTGCCATAGTGAGCCTCCCTGAGCTATGAAAAAAATATCTGCGCCTCCCCAGTTTACTAAAACAATATAACAAACTGAAAATCCTGTATGCTGCAAAAAAATGAATAAAAGAGTAGAAGGGATTTGATCAATATAGAGCAGTATGAGTTTCAGAAGTATTCATTCAAAAACAGAACAAATGGAAGCAGCTAAAATCTTATTTTGTTTTTTTTGGTCCTGTTAACTTTCTTATCTTAGTTGGTTTTATTGTAACTTCACAATTTCTGCTTCTGTATTATTAGGTGTATACTGTTGTTTAAATCTGTTATTTAAATGGTCTGCTTGTGGCAGTTGTATGTGTGACATGCTATACAAATGTATTGTGGTTTGTATTTTTTTCTGCTATGTTCTGTACAGTGCTTTCCGAGAGAAAATAAATAAAGAAACTCATAGCGCTTCCTGTGTAAAGTCATTACGGGTTTAGATGCTAAGGCAGGGTTGTCGTGTTTCGAGATGCTGGTGTAGCTTGCAGGGCTGCATGCTGTGGTTTGCCAGGATTTCGCCGCACATTTGATTCCTCGGTGCATCGCTGGACCCGCTCCATGTTAAGCCCAGTTTTAAATATGCTTGTAATGATGTGCAGTTACATATCATGACCACAAGGTGTCACTACTAGATTTGATAGTAAGTTATGAGGTAGTTTTCCAGGATACAGGAAGTTTCGAAAAATAACTTAAGAAAGCATGTCAATAAAGGACAAGCACAAGCTAGCTGTTCATTAATAACAAATAGATTTCAGTATTGAAACATTAGTGAACATAACAATGCTTCCTCATATTTTCTGCTTCTGTGTTTTGCTGGATCCTCCGCTGCTGTCCTCTCTTCGGTTTGTGTTGTTCGTTTTTCTCCCTTTGTCACAAAACGATCCGTTTCTCATTAAAGCTGTTTCTCTCTGTAAGCGCGCTGCTCAGACTGTTTTCAAGTTTACTTGAGGGGGTGGGGAGTGGGGAACGTTATTTGAGTTATTTTTAAATATAATACTTTTAAAATATATAATAATTTGTAATTTTCTTCAAATCATCCAACGACTCAAATAAATAATGAATTAAATAAATAAAAGGACACACAGCTCGTTCCTCCCTTGGCACGTTGCCACGCCCCATGGTTTGAGAGCCGCTGCTTAGAGAGTCCAAGATCTACAATCCTGAAGTGGAGCTTTTTCATGTCAGCAAACCTCTCTGATAGCTGACAAATGATTCCATCCAGGACTTCAACACGCAGGCGCGGGGGTCTCTCCAAAGTGTTTGGGTCGGTGTCCTCATTAAAGCAGCTGAGCCCTTGTTCATAATCATCCCAGCCACGGCGGAGTCTTTCTCGTTTGCGTTCCTCTCCATGGCCTCGGAGCTGTACAGTTTCTTCATAAAATCCCTCAAACTTGGCATCTTCCCCGAGTTGCTTCAGTGCATGTCGGGGACTGTCTGGCATTTAAACATCTACGTGTTTTCAAATAAAACACACATCTTTCTGTCTTGCTGTAACAGTATGTTTATAGCTTGTTTAGTATTTTTAAGTGGCCTCAGTTTTTTCCAGTGTGGCTGAAAATGAAGTTCGTTACTTTAGCCACAGTGCCTAACTAAATAAAAGCCTTAGAGGGAACGTAATATCTATGTATGCATGTATTTATTTCATTTTGGCATAAAATATCCTCCAGAACCGAAACTATAATTGAATACAGTATACATTAAGAAGCTAGTGTATGTTAAAATGATCTCTCTAACTTTCTATCTTCTCTCCTTTCTCCGTGTCTCATGAAACGCGCCTGTTTTGTTTTCTCCGGCTTTACTGCATTTCAACCCCACCTGTCCATTGACACAGAAAAGTGTTTCATTGCTTTCCTTGTGTTTGTGTTTCCCATTATATATCACATGGAAAGGGTTTCTGCTCCTCTTGGTCTTTGTGTGGAATGCAGCGCTTTTCATTATTATTATTATTATTATTATTATTATTATTATTATTATTATTATTATTATTATTATTGTATTTTATGTATATGCTTTTATTTTTATATCCTTATGTATTAATACAATCCAATTCAAATCTGTTTCATTTTATGATGGAAACAGCTTTAGTGATCCGCTTTAGGTTTGTGTGTTGCACGCGTGCCGTTAACAAAATGCCCCGGAAACTTAAGATGAAGAAAATCATTTAAATGAAGGGATGTAAACAGCAAAAAAAAACTGAACAATTTAAACAAAAGACAGTGAAAAGGTTACCGTTCCAAGATGAAAAATGTTTTCTTTGTGAACCAACGTTATCTTTCGCCAGTCAAAGCGTAGAGTGCCTGAATAAAGTTTTATAGATACACGAACAGATCTTCTGTTGCATCTTGTTTAGCAGCCGCAGCTATCCCAGATATAATAGATTTGGTTACATTGTTTCGCGTCAGGAGTTTAAGCATGATTTAACTGCGCAGCAGATTCCCCAGTTGGATGATGAGCTGATAATATCTCTTTAGCAATGAAGCAGGCACGGTGACGTCACCATAATGATAAACAGTAATGCCGCGGGAGGTTTGTACTAAAGCAGGGTCAGCTGCTGCAGGGAAAACAAAGTTTATTTCTGAAACGGACCATTTTAAGAAATGTGAAAGCAGAACGCACAGAAATACTTGGAACTGTAATTAGGAAGTGTACTGCTGAGAAAAAAATGAAGGGAATTCAAATTGAAATGTACTGCAGATTACTCGATGGCAGAAGAACAAACGCCATTCACTAAATTTAGCTCTCAGATTGTACCAATGAAAATATCTAAAATATATGACAACGCGCTTGCTGTGGTGTATTTAATATCGTAAATAGCAGAACAAACACGCTGCGATTTAAACATGTTTTTACTGAACAATAAACAGTAACATGTAATCATAAGAGCTGTCTGTGTTACATGCTGTCAGATCAGGACTTCACTAACACTGAGCATGGGAGCTGCTGTTTCCCATTACAACTGTACACAATTAAAGGCGCGATCACCAATTCCATACACAACACCTGCAAAATATATCAAATATAAACATGCTGAGTTCATTGCAGTCATCAGCTGCATAGATGAACCATTCAGCAGAATGAGGCAACAAACAAGTGAGTACAGACTCAACACACCTGGCTGTAAGATTGCACACAGTTTAAGATTGCACACAGTTACTGGTACACCTGGTGTTGGGAACACTGGTACTGGAGATGAAAAGGTTGAAAACCACTGGTCTAGATGGACCCTGCATAATAACTGAAGGCTCTGTACAAAACATCTTAGAAATGTCTTCATGGAGAAAGAACAACATGAATAAACAGACAGATTTTGTCTTTTGCTGCCAGTATCACATTGCTCTCATATTTCAAACCATAAGTATCTATTTCTGAAACGTCTACTCCAAAATGATTTGTACCCATAAGGAACATGACATGACAAAGAATACAATCTACATACTGTTATAAATATCTCTGCTTTCTGCATTAGAATTGTTACAGCTTACAATTATAGAAGTTAAAACTTACAAGAGACTAAGTCAAGTAGACAGGCGTTTTGGCTAGTGCCTTCATTACTGTACCTGACTCAGTTGTTCTTTCAATGCTAAAATGTAATTAAATGCTGCCTTTTGCAATTACAAATCCATTTCACCTAAAAGAAGTGTTTGTTGCAGTTTAAAATATTGTGGAGTCTTCCCTGACATTTCACATATTTTACACTGTTAGATGTACTGTTAGATACATAATCGTCTTACAAACAACATGTTAGTGTAAAATGCTGCTCCCTGTGTAGTTTGTAATATAACAGTGTTTGTGTTTGTCCAAAGCTGTTAGTGCTCTGTAGGGAAATCCCTAAACAGCAATGTGCCCCCTACTTTAGTAGAGGTTGGAAGCACTGCTCTGAGAGAATCACTTACCTGCTGTGAGGTGAGCGCTGTTTAAGATCAGTAGCAGTGCCAGAGCTTGCTCAGTGCTCAGAGCCATTCTCCTCTCCTCTCTCTCTCAGTTTCAGCACAAAGTCCAGCACTCGGGTTAAACTCTATTTGAGTTTGATGCTCTCAGCTCTGTGAATGCACTAAATGCATATTTCCTGTACTGTTAGTTTTATCAGAATGATCTATATGTGTATTTTTACACACCTGCATAGTGTACTGACCACCTCCTTCTCAGTGTTGTCTGTGGTTTCAGTAAGACACAAACAGCATGGGGTTCAAAATGGATGGAAGTATTAAAAATCTTTAATTTGCTTTGGTTTATTTCTGGACTGTTTTAGAAAGTATGTTTTCCAAGAAGTATAAGTTATTTAAAGACTTACTTCTTTCTTTTTGAGAATCACTGGATGTTTATTTATTTCCAGATCAATACCATGAACAAACCCTATACAGTCAGCACTCACATATCCCACCCTATAACATTTTGCCTTCAGTGACGGTTAAACGCGTGTGACGCATATCTCATTACTGTATTTCATTTTGTCCCATTCCAACCCTTGTCTGTTTTTCAGGGAATACAATGTCAAAAATACACAGCTGAAAGGACTGTGTTTTAAAATAAGTGGGCTTCCATTTAGATGTACTGTAGGTGGTCTTGTTGGTACAGTACTATATTTTCAACAGAAGTAGTATTTTAATTCAGAGCGATATGATTCTAAAAATATCCTACTTGCCAAAAGAGACGACTGTGGACACGTGGACTGTAATACAGTACATACTTTTAAATCCGGTAGGTATTGTACCAGTATGTAAAATGACCTGCTGACGACCCAACAGCAAAATGAAATAAAAATGTTACCCATGCACAGAACTGCGTACAACGTAAAAGGCAATGCAATTAGCAAAAAAAATAAATAAAACTGTTTCCAGATTTAAAACCGTATCCAAAGTCAGTATTCAAAATTGCAGAATATAGTGCTTGATAAGGCCCTAATGTCACAGTTCACTTGCAAATGAAAATGCACAAAAGCAACTAAAGATCACAGATTAAACAAATATACATCAGAGTATCTAACACTGTTCAATGATCAACTGTTTGACATTACAGTAGCTGGTCTCGTTCACTTTGTTGTTACTAATAATTAACACACACAATAAAATGGTGCGTTGGTAATTCATGAAGCTTTTCTTGTGTGCTGTTAAGCATTAAGAGGTGAAGGGGGTGTGATTAACATGAGATATTATATTAGCTGTCTCTGCTCTATCTCCATACAAGGTGTGAAACAAGTTCTTTATCTCAAGCTTCACACATTCTGCAGTACGCCTCAGCCACAGTGTGGTCAGCTTAAGCCTCACGTCATCTGCTTTAAACGTTTAGGACACACGTCATGTGATAAAGCTTTCCGTTGCTGTTTCTGACACAGGAAGTCTATCCAGAAGTGTCTGTTTTGTTCAGAGCAGCACAGAGCAATCTGATTGTGAACACTGTTACAAAGGGAGAGCATATGGGGGGAAAAAAGATTAAGCAGAATTGTATCACCCAAAAAATAATGTATGAAATATAACAATAACATCTGAAATATAAAATCAATTGCAAGTTGTTCTTTGCTGTTTTCCATCTGGATTTTCACCACTGCTGTACATGACCTGTGTGATCCCACATTCTACTGAGATAGCTGCTAATTATGCCTCAGGATCGGAACCTGTGCTTGTATTTATTTCTGCATACAAACCATGAGTGTCTTATATCAGGTTAGAAGTGGCTGAAGTCTCCATAGAAACATCATCAGTCCCTGTTTACCAATGAAAGGGCTCTGCCCATCATCAATAGTTCTGTGCAGTGTGTGTGTGTGTGTGTGTGTGCTGTGTGTATGTGTCCTGTGCAGTGTGCTGTGCAGGTGTGTGTGTGTGTGTGTGTGTGTGTGTTTGTGTGTGCAGTGTCTGTGTGCAGTGTGTGTGTGCTGTTTGTGTGTGTGCTGTTTGTGTGTGTGTGCAGTGTCTGTGTGTCTGCAGTGTGTGTGTGTGCAGTGTGTGTGTGTGCAGTGTGTGTGCAATGTGTATGCTGCGCAGTGTGTGTGTGTGTGTGTGCAGTGTGGATGCTGTGCAGTGTGTGTGTGTGTGCAGGGTGTATGCTGTGCAGTGTGTGTGTGTGTGCAGTGTGTGTGTGTGCAGTGTGTATGGTGTGCAGTGTGTGTGTGTGCAGTGTGTGTGTGTGTGTGCAGTGTGTGTGTGTGTGTGCAGTGTGTATGCTGTGCAGTGTGTGTGTGTGTGTGTGTGTGTGCAGTGTGTGTGTGTGTGTGTGCAGTGTGTATGCTGTGCAGGGTGTGTGTGTGCAGTGTGTGTGTGTGTGCAGTGTGTATGCTGTGCAGTGTGTGTGTGTGCAGTGTGTGTGCAGTGCAGTGTGTGTGTGTGCAGTGCAGTGTGTGTGTGTGCACCGTCCTTTCGTATTCTGAGCCCTAGCGTTGAGATGAGGTTCAGAGCTCTGTAAGCACATCATGCATCATATTCACACCACGCATGTGTTGCTCTTTTGCATAGTGGTTGAGACGCTCGCTTGTGGTGTGTGTGGTTACTGGTTTACACCCAGCCTCTGTCATGTTGTTTAATGCTGTGAATCGGATTCAATGATGAAAGGAAATACTGATTTTGATTTAATTTGTATAACATTAACGCCCTTGTGAGCAGCCATGTTCTTACTGTCAGCGCTGCACTCTAGGGACTGTCTACCAATTATAACACTGTTAGTACTAGAGGCGGTCTATCAATTACAACACTGTTAGTGCTAGGGACTGTCTATCAATTACAACACTGTTAGTACTAGGGAATGTCTACCAATTACAGCAGTGTTAATACTAGGGACTGTCCAACAATTACAACACTGTTAATACTAGGGACTGTCCAACAATTACAACACTGTTAGGACTGTTAGGTCGAGTGGGGGTGTAGGGAGAGATGAGGGTCTGGAGGTAACTGGGTGCAGTCTGGTCAAGGCATCTGTAGGCTAGTACAAGAGTCTTGAACTGGATGCGAGCGGTGATCGGGAGCCAGTGGAGCGAGCGGAGTAGTGGAGTTGCGTGGGAGAAGAGAGGCTGAGAGAACACCAGGCGGGCAGCGGAGTTCTGGATGAGCTGGAGCGGACGGGTGGCGGATGCAGGGAGGCCAGCCAGGAGGGAGTTGCAGTAGTCTAGGCGGGAGAGTACCAAGGCCTGGACCAGGAGCTGGGTGACGTAGTTGGTGAGGAAGGGTCGGATTCTTCGGATGTTGCTCAGGAAGAATCGGCAAGTGCGTGCCAGAGTGGAGATGTGCTGGGAATAAGAGAGGCAGGGGTCCAGGGGTCCAGTTTCCCACAGTAAATCTTGCCTCAGCCACTGACTCACTGTGTGCGCCCCTGAGCAAGTCACTTAACCTGCTTGTGCTCCGTCCTTCGGATGAGACGCAAAACCATCAAGGTCCTATTGGAAGGGACTCGGCAGCAGCAGTTGTGATGCAGAGGTTACCACCTAGTCTCTGTAAGTCACTTTGGACAAATGCGTCTGCTAAATGACTAATTATTATTATTAATAATAATAATAATAATAATAATAATAATAATAATAATAATAATAATAATAATAATAATAATTATTATTATTATTATTATTATTATTATTATTATTAATAACAAATATGCACAGTGATGATTGCAGTTGGAACACACTGTTGCCCTGTATGGCAGGTGTTCCTAATGTTTTGGCCAGCTCTTTTGCACAGTGCTGTATTGTGTGTATTTGCATGCAGTGTGTATGGCAGTGTCACAAAGACGGCCGGAGTGGGTGGCGTCAGACCAGATGGAGGAAATAAATAAACAGAGAGATGGGGTTTTGGTAAAGCTGAGCGCGTGATTGCGCTCAGCATTTAATAACAGACAGAAAATAAAAGGTTTGAACAGACAAAAACACGGGACACGGCACTTGTGCCAAAATAAACAGACATACAAAACGACTAAACACTAACACACAGGTGAAACGGAGACGAACAAACACGGTGAGTACAAACAAAACACCTATTATATTTACACTCTTTTATATTTACTTTACTCCTTCTCTCTCACCCGTTCTCCACTCTCTGAACACCTAACCCTGACTGACTAACAATGTGCCTATTTATACTGTTGTGCTGGGATTCAATTACTAATTAATTATTCACTTGAATCCCAGCACGTGAATTAATTCTGTGCAACCCCGTGCTCACATATTACATTTAACCAGCACGTGAAGTGATTTGTGCTCTCCTCGTGCCTAAATACAAATCTACACTTTAAATACATGTGAAACACAGACCCGTTTATATCCCGTGTACCAATCTATACACCAACATTTACACACGCAACATACAACACATAACACAAATGCACACAGGGGCGGGGCGCTTTGCCACATATACCCCCCCTTGTGCGCAGCACACATGGCCTCAACGGCCACCTCCCCCCTTAAAAATCCAGCAGTCCAGGACAAAGTCTCGGGCTGGGAAGGGAGGCTTCAGTGGGCCCATGGCTGGCCATGCTGTCAGCACCCCTGCCGGTAGTGGCACGGCTGACAGCCTGTTGGTCCCGTCCTGCAGCGAAAAAGCTGCGGGGGCAGGTGGTCCCCCGACCTCCCCCTTCTTCGTAGCCGGCAGCTCCCTCCTGTGGGGCTCCTGCCACAAGAACTCCTGCAGCGAAACTGCTGCTGGGGAAAGTGGTCTCCAGACCTCGTCCCCCTTCTTTGTAGCCGGTAGCTCCCTTTGGTGGGGCTCCGACCACAGTACTGCCGGCAGCGAAGAAGCTGCAGTGGGAGCAGGTCTCCGGACCTCCCCCACGATCTCCGGCAGCGAAACTGCTGCAGTGGGAGCAGGTCTCCGGACCTCCCCCACGATCTCCGGCAGCGAAACTGCTGCAGTGGGAGCAGGTCTCCGGACCTCCCCCACGATCTCCGGCAGCGAAACTGCTGCAGTGGGAGCAGGTCTCCTGACCTCCCCCACGATCTCCGGCAGCGAAACTGCTGCTGGGGTTGGTGGTCTCCAGACCTCCTCCCCCCCCTTCTTCGTGGCCGACAGCTCCCCTTTCTGGGGCTCCGGCCACCGTACTCCCCGTGGTGGAGGTATGGGAAGCAGAGACAGCTCCTGCTGTTCTGCTTCTGGCAGTGGCAGAGGCAGAGGCAGCTCCTCTGCTCCTGGAAGTGGCAGAGGCAGCTCCTGCTCCTTTGCTCCTGCCGGTGTAGGTGGCGGAGGCAGAGGCAGCTCCGGCTGCTCTGCTCCTGCCGATGTAGGTGGCGGAGGCAGAGGCAGCTCCTGCTCCTCTGCTCCTGGAAGTGGCAGAGGCAGCTCCGGCTGCTCTGCTCCTGCCGGTGAAGGTGGGAGCAGCGTGTAGTCTCCTGCCGATGGAGGTGGGAGCAGCGTGTAGTCTCCCCCTTTTTCAGGGGACTGGTGCTGCTCTGCCTCTCTTGCAGCGGACTGGTGCGGCTCTGCTTCTGAAGGGGAAACCAGCAGGCATTCTTGCTCTGCTGGTGAAGGTGGGAACAGCTGCCTCTCAGGCTTCGGATTCCCGCGGTCCCCCCGTCTGGGCGCTGGACGCTCACGGTCCCCCCGTCTGGGCGCTGGACGCTCGCGGTCCCCCCGTCTGGGCGCTGGTTCCTCCTCTTCATACTGGGTGGGGCATATGGCTAACGTGTGCCCATAAGCCCCACAGCCAGGGCATAACTCTGCTGCGAGGTTCTTTAAAAAAACCTCCCAGCCATCATCCTCGACCTCCTCCCTTTTGGGCTGTGGACGCCCCGACTCCTCCCTTTTGGGCTGTGGACACTCGGATTCCCCCCACTCAGGCGTAGGACGTTCGGGTTCCTCCCACTCAGGCGTAGGACGTTCGGGTTCCTCCCACTCGGGCTGTGGACGCTCAGGCTCCTCCCACTCGGGCTGTGGACGCTCAGGCTCCTCCCACTCGGGCTGTGGACGCTCAGGCTCCTCTCACTCGGGCTGTGGACGCTCAGGCTCCTCCCACTCGGGCTGTGGACGCTCAGGCTCCTCCCACTCGGGCTGTGGACGCTCAGGCTCCTCCCATTCCGGCTGTGGACGCTCAGGCTCCTCCCGCTCAGGTACTGGAGAGGGCAGCGACTGCTCCTCTCCCTCTTGCTCACTGGAAGGCATCCCTCCCATGTCTGCAGCTAGGTAACCCAGCACCACAATGGTGAGGTCACGAACGGATGCCGGGTTGTGCTGTTGCTCCCAGTCCTCCCATCGTTTCCCATCTCGCATCTGCAGTGCGTGAATAACCATGGGGAGGTCACTGGCGAAGTTCCCCTCGGGGTGCACCAGCCAGTCCCATATTTCCCGGGACGGTGGGGAACCCGGTGGCAGTGGGGGTAGAGGGGTGGCTACTGCCCCGTTGTGGCTGTCCTCCTCCCAGCCCGGCATGCAGGATGAGGGCTGCAGCTGTTGTTGTTGCTGATGCTGCTTCTGCTGCTTCCTGCAGCTCTTTCTTCCCATCCTCGCTTTACTATTTTTTTTTTTTTTTTTTTTACAAAACCCCCTCTCCTGGTCTGACGCTTGGAGGCGCTATTATCCCACGATGACACCACGTGTCACAAAGACGGCCGGAGTGGGTGGCGTCAGACCAGATGGAGGAAATAAATAAACAGAGAGATGGGGTTTTGGTAAAGCTGAGCGCGTGATTGCGCTCAGCATTTAATAACAGACAGAAAATAAAAGGTTTGAACAGACAAAAACATGGGACACGGCACTTGCGCCAAAATAAACAGACATACAAAACGACTAAACACTAACACACAGGTGAAACGGAGACGAACAAACACGGTGAGTACAAACAAAACACCTATTATATTTACACTCTTTTATATTTACTTTACTCCTTCTCTCTCACCCGTTCTCCACTCTCTGAACACCTAACCCTGACTGACTAACAATGTGCCTATTTATACTGTTGTGCTGGGATTCAATTACTAATTAATTATTCACTTGAATCCCAGCACGTGAATTAATTCTGTGCAACCCCGTGCTCACATATTACATTTAACCAGCACGTGAAGTGATTTGTGCTCTCCTCGTGCCTAAATACAAATCTACACTTTAAATACATGTGAAACACAGACCCGTTTATATCCCGTGTACCAATCTATACACCAACATTTACACACGCAACATACAACACATAACACAAATGCACACAGGGGCGGGGCGCTTTGCCACAGGCAGGTGTTCCTAATGTTTTGGCCAGCTCTTTTGCACAGTGCTGTATTGTGTGTATTTGTATGCAGTGTGTATGGCAGGTGTTCCTAATGTTTTGGCCAGCTCTTTTGCACAGTGCTGTATTGTGTGTATTTGTATGCAGTGTGTATGGCAGGTGTTCCTAATATTTTGGCCAGCTCTTTTGCACAGTGCTGTATTGTGTGTATTTGTATGCAGTGTGTATGGCAGGTGTTCCTAATGTTTTGGCCAGCTCTTTTGCACAGTGCTGTATTTGCATGCTGTGTGTGTGGCAGGTGTTCCTAATGTTTTGGCCAGCTCTTTTGCACAGTGCTGTATTTGCATGCTGTGTGTATGGCAGGTGTTCCTAATGTTTTGGCCAGCTCTTTTGCACAGTGCTGTATTTGCATGCTGTGTGTATGGCAGGTGTTCCTAATGTTTTGGCCAGCTCTTTTGCACAGTGCTGTATTTGCATGCTGTGTGTATGGCAGGTGTTCCTAATGTTTTGGCCAGTCTTTTGCACAGTGCTGTATTTGCATGCAGTGTGTATGGCAGGTGTTCCTAATGTTTTGGCCAGCTCTATTGCACAGTGCTGTATTTGCATGCTGTGTGTATGGCAGGTGTTCCTAATGTTTTGGCCAGCTCTTTTGCACAGTGCTGTATTTGCATGCTGTGTGTATGGCAGGTGTTCCTCTTGTAGATTTTTTATTTCTTTCTTTATTTGTTTATTGCATTTATATAGCGCTTTGTATACAAAAGTATCGCAAATCACTGTACAGAACATAGCAGAAAAAAAGAACAAACCACAATATATTTTCAAATATACAACTGCCACAATCAGACCATTTATTATTATTATTATTATTATTATTATTATTATTATTATTATTATTATTATTATTATTATTATTATTATTATTTATTTGTTTACAAAGATAGGGTTTACTCAGATTATTTCTCTCAATCTTGAAGTTCATCTGAACACAATTAACACACAGCTTACTAATCATGTTAATAGAAACCCTTCTTACTGATTAAAACCGCTTGAAATTCTCATTGCAATGCAGTTTATTATGTTAGGAAGAGTTAAACAGACATTAGTTGGAATTAAGACAAGCTATGTTTTAAAGCTAGTTCAAAGGGACATTTTAAAAGAGAAATCAATTATAATGCTAAAACACTTATAGGAATGTACTTTATAATGGAACAGCTTCAGAACAGTGTGTTTAATATTGAGGGATCTGCGTCTTCTGTAGACATTCAGCAGAGTTCTCACAGTTTTTATATTAAGCTGCTGTTTAAAAAGACTGGGATTTCTGAGTGCAGGTGAATGAACACACACTCACATTCTGACTAAACTTTCACAACTTGCATTTGTGTCTTTTAAGAGAACCGGAGGCCATAAAAGACTTCCCACAGCAACTGCAGTGGTAAGGTTTCTCTCCTGTGTGGAATCGCTGGTGCATTTTCAAACCTCCAATCCATCTGAAACTCTTAAAACTAGGACATTGTTTCACGATGCATTCACAGCATTGAGTGACATTGAAAAGGGATTTATTATAAATCACCCTGACTCGGAGAAAACACCAGAGCAGTGTGAATAATATAGTTACTAATTTAACAGTATCCTCTCCATTAGTTTAAGAGATCACAATACAACCCTATGGGTGTTTTCAGGACCTGTGACTCAGACAGCCTTTACTGGTGCCTGTGGAATCTAGGGAAACAGCACCACCTGCTGTCGCAGAGCCGCCAGTGCTCTTGTCCTGCTGCTGGTATCAGCAACATTAACCATCGCCGCGGTGCCGCAGAAATCTGACAGAATCCGCGAGTAAAGCGGAGGGAACACGAAGCCACTTCCGGCCATGGAAGTTGGTTTCAGGCCACTGCAGGGCACACCAGGGGAGGCTTGGGGTTTGATACAGCAACCTCAAACTAGGCCTCCCGGTCTCCTGGAGCCAGGTTTCAAACCACTGGTCCTGAAAAAGTGTTTTCGTGTTCCTTCAGCTTAAGAAAGGGGTTGAGCAGCTGGGGTTGGATGGTTCACATTATTATATTTGTTCACGGTTTTCTAAAACGAATGTGTTTTACTACATCTGCAAAAATATTAAACAAACTACAGTTCCCAGAGAACACCGCGGCGCAGATTCGACGCATAGCCGTGTCGTCACGCTTGCATCGTCATCAGTCTTTAGCCGGAAGCAGCATGGCCAGCAGGTAGGTGCGATACATAAAGTGATGTTAATAAAAGCAGCCAGCGCAGTCCTGTTTACTGGGGCTCAGAGTTCACTGAATGCTATTGAGACAGGGACTGGAGTCAGGAAAGATATTATACATGATATTCTAATAGCATTCAATGAAGGTGCAGTCAGAGACACAGATATTATATTAGCACGGGCACCAAGCCATTCTGGGGTGCGAGGTAATGAACACGTGGATTTCTGCGGGAAACTTATCGTGAACTCCGCCGGAAAAGACGTCACCAGGTCACGCATCCACGGGCTTAAAAGTCTGACATTGCTGAATGCTTATAAATGATAAAATGTTACCTAATCTAACGTTATTGAAGTATGTAACTCCAAAATGTGTATATAGAAGATGCACATAATATTATGCTGTGAAAGTGATACAGTATTGAATAGCTCCTGTGAAGCTATGCAACAGTGTAACTCACCCAACCCCGCCCCCTGATTCTATAATCTTTACTGCACAGTGATAAAAGCCATGGGTGTCTCCAAAGTGTGGGATCGGCAGCCTAAACAAAACAAAATGGTCAGTGGAACATCCTTCAAAGAACTTCTTGAAAAAGGTGAGTAGATAAAATGATACTGATATAACTTTCTATAATTCCAAATAATCTTTTATAATCTTTCTGTAAGGTTGCAATGGGTGGACGGGTGGTGTAATTAACTACATTCCACTTGTATTTTACAGTCTGTTATATACAGTTTAAGGCAGTGTTGGGATGATTCATTATTCTGTAGTTGAATTGGCTGGTGGCACAAAATGGAGCACGGATCTAACAACAGCTGAACAGATTCAAAATAGAATGAAAAAGTCAAATGGGCTGAATGGCTGTCTGTTGTTCTGCCATTTCTTATTTTGTTATGTATGAATCTAAATGATCAATTATTGATAACCTTTTCAGGTTCACAAAAACTTGGCCTTCCAAAAAAAGGGCATATACTGGTCCTGGAAACTGACGGAACTGAGATTGATGACGACGAAATCTTATTGGAGATGCAATCAGAAACTTTAATAATACTGATGGAAGGAGAGAGCTGGATCCCACAGATACCCACAGAAGAACAAGCGAGCATAACATCAATTGAGCAGAAGTCTGATTCCGAAAAAATAAATGAAATCCTATCCCTTGACTCCGCAGCGTACATGGAATCTTTTACAAATGGGAGTCAGTACCTGTTTATGTTTATTTTTATCTTGTTCATCAATTTAGTTTTGTTGCACATTATTAAGATTGCACTCTTTATCAATGAATATCAGCCTCAGACTTATTTCTTTTTGTTTTGTATTATTATTTGTTATTATACTCTACAGGATGATCAACAGTGGATGATAGAACCCCTCTGCCTCCATTTTCTGCCCTGGTGCATAGAAGTCTTCTGGCTGGCAATTCAAGAGGGATATGGCATAAAATGGTTGATGAAGTATCTAATTGTTATCTGGCTAATTATCCCAGCCTAAGTGACAGTTCTGAATACAAGGCCATTGGAAAAAAAGCTGTATAGCAAATACCCATGCATTAAGCATGAAGGGAATGAACCATGGGTAAGATGGAATTCAAGTATGCAAAACAATACATTGGGAAATGAAGCTTGCCATTTCTTTCTGAAACTTATGTATTTATTCACAATTCTTGTTTTCACCTCTTGTTCTTTTGTAGTCCTTATTTTCTAAGTGCCTCAGTCAGAAGATGAGGCACATGAGGTGGTCTTTAAAAAGGAAAAACCTGCCCATTGACTCCAGTTCGGCACCAATTATGGCAAAGAAAGCCCAGGTACCTACCATACAGAGGCCTGAAGAACGGCCCGATGAAGAATACGTCCGCCATGTCGAAGAATTAAGAAAAGAATTTGACTAAAGCCTAATGACAATCACATAGACATTCTTCTTAAAGAAACCTTTGGCAATCGTCGATTGTGGCTGACCACTCTTCCAGCTGGAAGAATTAAACCAGTTGTTGAAGTTTACCCTTGTTTTGAATGGGGAAAATTTGTAAGTATTTGTTTATTTACTCATGTTATTGTAAAGTTATAGAGGGCATACTACAATTCACCTGCTTACAGTTAACTGCATTATTATTTTCCTTCTACAGTTTCATCAAACAGTCAATATTACTGATCACTAAAATAAAATTCAAATTGTGGTTGTGAATGTTGGTTTAAAGGTTGCGATTTGCTTTAATCCAATTCAAGTACAGTTATTATGATGATGATATACAGAAACTCATTTTGTGACATTTATTTTACTTTATTTTTTATTCATTTTAAGTAAATATTTATTTTTAATGTAATGTCAACCATTTTCTAAAACTGTTATCTGACAGCAGAGGTCCTGGGTTTATAAATTCTAGTTCAACATTCCTGCTTTGGAGGTAGTTTTTATTTATTTTTATTTTTTTTACAACTTGTGCATGTGTTTTTCTATGAGGTAATGGGTGAATTTGCAATGGTCCTTGGAAGTACATGATTTGAAACATTGTGCAAAAGGGCTGAACAGGTTAGGACGGTCTCTGAGTTACTGATTGGATCCAAGAAAGAGGTGAGGAAATAAACGATCACAAAACACATTGTATTCTTGTGAATGACTTGTGGCTTTGCCAGCTGGAAACGCACGAAGGTAACAAACAAAAAGAACAAACCCCCTCCCTCTCCCCCTTCACACCCCGCCACTGTACAAAGCAATTACTTATACAAAGGTCATTACCCCCGCCCCATTTTTCATTTCAGGGAGATCTCAGAATGCTACCTGTAATTCAGCTCATTGAAGAAAAAACGAAATTTGATCAAGGAAAGGGGAAAAAGTCACTGTATACAAGGTAATTATACCAAATAACATTAATCAAAATGTTTGGGACCGGGGGGGGGGCACCCATTGACTCAGCTCCAAACAAGATGTCCTCTTATTGTCATTCAAGCATAATTATATTGACTTATAGAATGTTAACTATTGACACAGTACATTTAAAATCATCTTCCTTTTTTCTAGCAAAGTACAATAAAAATGTTATATTTTATATATTTATATTATTTTGTCATCATTTCATTATGTTATATTTTTCAGGATATATCTACAAGTGAACTTGACAAGTACCTGAAAACCACACAAGAAGAACCACCGCATCTTGTTCTTTGTGTTGCAAAGAACACCCTCCAGGAAGCTGTAATAGTAGAGGATACTGTTGCGATATTTTGCCAAGCAAAAACTGGATTCGATGCTGTTCTTGTTCTCCTGGGAACGTACTATGCCTTCCACCTGCAGTACCCCAAAGTTTATTCGCAGGTGCTTGGATTCCTGCAGCAGTATATATTGGGAGACCCATTTACTGGATGCAAATCCCATCAATACAGATTTATTTGCAAAAGGGTTGAACGATTAAATGAATGAATTACAACAATAACATTCTTACATAATTGTAAATATCTGTAAACAAATTAAATAATTGTAAATGATTTGTTAAATCTGGATTTCATGATAAGGTAGTATGTTTTTATTGTGTATTTAAATAATTTATTTGAGGGAGTGGTCATATACAGTATTCTATTTGATGTTTTAGATGTTTTTAATACAATCATATATATGTATATAGGTGTAACAGATTTTATTCTACAAATTTTAAATATTTATTACAATTCAAATACTTGTTACTCTTGCAAAAGATTTTTTGTGAAAAAAAAAAGTTTTTGGCTTAACTTTGAAATATGCAATAAATAAAAGTAAGTTGTTTAATTTGTGTCTTTTTGTATTGTAAAAATAAGAGAGCATTTATGTGTTTAGATCTTAAACACCTGTAGATTTGTAAACGTGTTCAGCTGTTTAAAAAGTGTTACAGCGAATAAACATGTTCACGTGTTTATTACTTAAACACCTTAACGCGTTTATATTCTAAACATGTTTATAAAGTAAACGCCTTGACGCGTTTAAAAAGTGTTACAGATAAGTGTTTATAACTGTTCCAAACTTAAACACATGGTTTTAGAGTGTAATATCACAGATCTATAATAGACGCAACAACTTTATTATCAGCAGGAAATGATTTGTAGTGTTTTTTCTACACCCATTTTGACCACAGAGAGCCACAGAGAGCTGGGGTGGATGTGAAATACTGCAGAAGTGTCACAAAGTACAGTTTGTGCTGAAACTGAGAGAGAGAGGAGAGGAGAATGGCTCTGAGCACTGAGCAAGCTCTGGCACTGCTACTGATCTTAAACAGCGCTCACCTCACAGCAGGTAAGTGATTCTCTCAGAGCAGTGCTTCACAACCTCTACTAAAGTAGGGGGCACATTGCTGTTTAGGGATTTCCCTACAGAGCACTAACAGCTTTGGACAAACACAAACACTGTTATATTACAAACTATACAGGGAGCAGCATTTTACACTAACATGTTGTTTGTAAGACGATTATGGATCTAACAGTACATCTAACTGTGTAAAATATGTGAAATGTCAGGGAAGACTCCACAATATTTTAAACTGCAACAAACTCTTCTCTTAGGTGAAATGGATTTGTAATTGCAAAAGGCAGCAATTAATTACATTTTAGCATTGAAAGAACAGCTGAGTCAGGTACAGTAATGAAGGCACTAGCCAAAACATGTTACTGTTTATTGTTCAGTAAAAACATGTTTAAATCGCAGCGTGTTTGTTCTGCTATTTACGATATTAAATACACCACAGCAAGCGCGTTGTCATATGTTTGAGATATTTTCATTGGTACAATCTGAGAGCTAAATTTAGTGAATGGCGTTTGTTCTTCTGCCATCGAGTAATCTGCAGTACATTTCAATTTGAATTCCCTTCATTTTTTTTTCTCAGCAGTACACTTCCTAATTACAGTCCCAAGTATTTCTGTGCGTTCTGCTTTCACATTTCTTAAAATGGTCAGTTTGAGAAATAAACTTTGTTTTCCCTGCAGCAGCTGACCCTGCTTTAGTACAAAACTGCCGCGGCATTACTGTTTATCATTATGGTGACGTCACCGTGCCTGCTTCATTGCTAAAGAGATATTATCAGCTCATCATCCAACTGGGGAATCTGCTGCGCAGTTAAATCATGCTTAAACTCCTGACGCGAAACAATGTAACCAAATCTATTATATCTGAGATAGCTGCGGCTGCTGAAGAAGAAGCAACAGAAGATAAAACATCTGTTCGTGTATCTATAAAACTTTATTCAGGCACTCTACGATTTGACTGGCGAAAGATAACGTTGGGTCACAAAGAAAACAGACACTATTTTTTAATGTATACTGTGTTCAATTATAGTTTCGGTTATGGAGGATATTTTATGATCTTTTGAAGCTGCGTGTTTCTGACTTGCCGTTGTCCCTTTTATAATGGGGGGGGGGGGGGGGGGACAATATTTCATTATGAAAATGGTGCGGGGGGACCACTTTCCAAGGGGGGACCATTTTTCGCGTGACATTTGTCTTTCGTGCAATATTTGGACACACAGAGATACTCTTCCAAACTCTCCAGTCTCTGGATCTCAGGAAATCGTTTGAACGACTCGACAGTACATGCACTGAAGCAACTCGGGGAAGATGCCAAGTTTGAGGGATTTTATGAAGAAACTGTACAGCTCCGAGCCATGGAGAGGAACGCAAACGAGAAAGACTCCGCCGTGGCTGGGATGATTATGAACAAGGGCTCAGCTGCTTTAATGAGGACACCGACCCAAACACTTTGGAGAGACCCCCGCGCCTGCGTGTTGAAGTCCTGGATGGAATCATTTGTCAGCTATCAGAGAGGTTTGCTGACATGAAAAAGCTCCACTTCAGGATTGTAGATCTTGGACTCTCTAAGCAGCGGCTCTCAAACCATGAGGCGTGGCAACGTGCCAAGGAGGAGCGAGCTGTGTGTCCTTTATTTATTTAATTAATTATTTATTTGAGTCGTTGGATGATTTGAGAAAATTACAAATTACTATATATTTTAAATGTATTATATTTAGAAATAACTAAAATAAAATAACGCAATAAACGTTTGTTTAACGTGCTAATGTTCCTTAGCAACTGTGATACGTCACACGTACGTTGCGTGGTCCCCCCCCCCAGTAAGCTTGTAAACAGTCTGAGCAGCGCGCTTACAGAGAGAAAATATATAAAGAAAACAGGAAAAGAAGGGAAGTTATAATAAATAAAGATGACAGAAAAATAAAGTAAAACAAAGACAGACAAAGGACTACAGATAGAGGGCGCTAATCATCTACAATAATAGATGGAATGCGCCCTATAGATTAACCAGAAGAAGAAGCAGCAGCTTACAGAGAGAAACAGCTTTAATGAGAAACGGATCGTTTTGTGACAAACGGAGAAAAACGAACAACACAAACCGAAGAGAGGACAGCAGCGGAGGATCCAGAAAAACACAGAAGCAGAAAATATGAGGAAGCATTGTTATGTTCACTAATGTTTCAATAATGAAATCTATTTGTTATTAATGAACAGCTAGCTTGTGCTAGTCCTTTATTGACATGCTTTCTTAAGTTATTTTTCGAAACTTCCTGTATCCTGGAAAACTACCTCATAACTTACTATCAAATCTAGTAGTGACACCTTGTGGTCATGATATGTAACTGCACATCATTACAAGCATATTTAAAACTGGGCTTTACATGGAGCGGGTCCAGCGATGCACCGAGGAATCAAATGTGCGGCGAAATCCTGGCAAACCACAGCATGCAGCCCTGCAAGCTACACCAGCATCTCGAAACACGACAACCCTGCCTTAGCATCTAAACCCGTCATGATTTTACACAGGAAGCGCTATGAGTTTATTTCTTTATTTATTGATTGCATTTATATAGCGCTTTTTATACAAAAGTATCGTAAAGCACTGTACAGAACATAGCAGAAAAAATACAAACCACAATACATTTGTATAGCATGTCACACATACAACTGCCACAAGCAGACCATTTAAATAACAGAGTTAAACAACAGTATACACCTAATAATACAGAAGCAGCAATTGTGAAGTTACATTAAAACCAATTAAGATAAGAAAGTTAACAGAACAAAAAAAAAATAAGATTTTAGCTGCTTCCATTTGTTCTGTTTTTGAATGAATACTTCTGAAACTCATACTGCTCTATATTGATCAAATCCCTTCTACTCTTTTATTCATTGTTTTGCAACATATAGGATTTTCAGTTTGTTATATTGTTTTAGTAAACTGGGAGGCGCAGGTATTTTTTCATAGCTCAGGGAGGCTCACTATGCAAAGTTTGACAAGCACTGCTCTGAAGACTTCTCATTATTATTATTATTTATTTATTAGCAGACGCCCTTATCCAGGGCGACTTACAATTGTTACAACATATCACATTATACATTATTTCACATTATACAGATATCAAATTATTTTTACATACAATTACCCTCAAAAGCAAAGGGGTTCCCTGTTGATGAGACAAAGATGCTGTTTCACACAAAGGTTGAAGAATGAACTGCACGCTATCTACGAGGATGCAGCTTTCCATAAACCACAGGAGCGCTATTGCAATTCATCACGGCGAACGACCTTTCACAAACCGCACCACAAGTGTGGAAGCTGCTGAAACTTTTCATCGATAGCGTTGTCTTTGAAAGATCTGCAACGTCAAAAATACGAGGAAACAACCGAAATATCATCAACAGAAGAATGTAGGTGTTTATTCCATTGAGTTTATTGTCTCTTCTCTCTCATTCCTGTAGCTTGCCCTGCACAAGACCCCGTTCCTGTCTCTGGCGCAGCTGGAGGGAGAGCAGTGCTGCCCTGTTCTTACACCCCCACCCCTGGGCAGGATGTAGAAGTCAGATGGGCGGCATATTCAGATCAGGGAAAATCTGTTCCATTAATCAACTCAAAGACCCCCTCAGCACCGATCCCTGCGCAGTGGAGCGGCCGAGTGAAGCTGTCTGATGAAGTCTCCTCTGGAAACGCCTCTCTGCTAATCTCTGAGCTCAGACTGCAGGACACTCGGGATTACATGTGTACAGTGCGGATCAATGGGATATGTGTCACTCACAGGAATGTTAAACTGACAGTTCAAGGTAAATATAATAAACATGTTCTGGTTGGTGAGTACTTGTGTTAAAATTGAGAATATGTGCTGAACTGCTGAAACCACTCAAGGTCCTGTGTGTGACTACATGAACACCCTGCCTTGTTTTCAGCACACACACACAATGGGGTTTGTTTAAGGGTCATTTTCCTGCTGGTCAGTTACGTTACAGCTCTCTTGTTTTGTTTTTTTCTTGCTGAACAAAATGTTCTTCTGCTCCACTGGCATTTGGACCTCTGCTAGGCAGATTTCAGCTGCAGTCATTACTGACAATTTACTGACTGCTTGGGTTTAGATTGTTGATTTCTTTTGATTGGTTGTTTTGTGTAATGTATTCACTGTGGATTAACACACAGGGGTTTCTGGTAGAATCATAACATGCAGTATAATTTCAAATAACATCCACACATTCATAACAAAAGCAAACTAGAATACAGAACCGAAGAAGGGCTGCCAACACCAAACCCTTGTGTTAAAATTATTTAGAAATGTATTATTTGGGCGCTGGTTTGTAATAAACTCAGATGACTGAAAAAAATACAGCGATATTTTATCATTAATTTGAAAACATTTGTATGCATTTTAAATAAGGAATCCCGATAGATGTCACTAAATCGCGGTAAACATAATGAATAACTTGGTTTTGCACATTAAGCTCTTTTCACATTGAGCAGTTCACATTACCAGGTTATTTTTAGGGCTTGACGTTATCATGTTAATGAAAACCACGACTTGTTTTAGGATAGTATTGGGAAGTGTTAAGCCTGATATTGGTGAAGTTTGTAAGCATTTGTTTTCCATTTCCGCACGTTAAGCCACAGTAAGCGTTTTAGGATGTCCCCATAAACATACACATGCATGGCTGGTTTCACAGACCCGGATTAGTACTAGTCCTGGACACCCAATGTTAATTTAGGGAAGGTAAACCGAGATTAGTGCTAATCTGGGTCTGTGAAACCAGCCAATAAAGTACAAATACAAACATGATGAAATCAAATATATATATATATATATACTGTAGCTGTTAAGCGGCCCTCCTTTAACGAAACTCGGGGGACCCCGCTCTAAAGAATAGGGCTTTAGAATCCTGAAACTCGCTTTTAAACCGCGACATACATTTCAAACATCTTAAAACACATTTAAATACACACAATGTCTAGAACAGCATTAGTACCCTTTGCAGCGGCCATTACCTGTAGATAACTGACTTTGGGTCTGATTCACAGAATGCTTTTGTTGGCGTTGGTACCATTTCTGTCTTAATATCAGTGCTGATACCCTTCAGCAAATGATGTAACCCACACAGTTCAGTGTGTGTGCTTGAATTAGTGACGCAGTAATAATGTGGTGTAGTTTTCAAGACGCTTCTCATTGTTTTAGTGTCCTGTCCGGCCAGGTTTGTCCTGGTCCGGTTTCACCCACTCCCTGTTTTAATATACAGGTACAGTAGTACGACTGAAAAAGTATTAATTGTCGTGTGAAATTGGAATCACTTTAACTAAATCAGGGTTTGTTTCTCTGTGCCTCATCATGTAAGGAAAAAATCATTGACTATGGTTAGCCACCAATCATACACAGCATCTAATAATACATTTCACACGACTGTTGCTTGAAAGTAACAGAAATACAACTTGAAAGAAAACCATTTTTTTATTACAAGTCTCTCATGTAATAAACTTCTATTGGAACATGAATGTTAAAATGTGCTCCCTTGTTGAGTCATTTTTAGTTAAAGCAAAGGCATTTTAATACAAGCTACATTATCCTGATGTGCCTCCAGCCAGCTGTGCTGGAGGGAGCGTGTATCAATTTATTAGGAGATAATAAGGTAAGAGTCTCACTCTCATGATATAAAAGGTGGTATTAACAGCAAGTAACAATTCATGAGAGCACGGAACAAAGTGCCATGAGGACGTTGGTGAATTACAGCGGGAGCAAGGAGTGAAGTTTGAGGAGTGATAATAACACACCTCCAGTCTTCACTCCAGTTTTACCACTGGGACGTGAATTGGGCCCTTTGTCTTTGGCGGAGGTCAATTGTGTAGAAGGTACTGGCTGCTGTGTCAGATATTAAGGCATCATTTGTATGTAAATTGAATTGTGCTTACAGGACCTCCAAAGAGAGATTCAACTACTTCAAGAACAACAACGACCACAACCCCGACAACTAGACCATCAGCAACCCCGACAACTAGACCATCAGCTACCCCGACAACTAGACCATTAGCAACCCTGAGAACTAGACCATCAGCAACCCCGACAACTAGACCATCAGCAACCCAGACAACTAGACTATCAGCAACCCTGAGAACTAGACCATCAGCAACCCAGAAAACCAGCCCATGCCCAACTCAGCAGGGGAATGCAGCAGCACAGAGGAGATCGTACTGCATGAAACCGCTTTGATAACTGGATTCTAATTGGATTGCATGTACCTGTATTTAGTGAGTGTTGTGAGTTAAGCGGAAGTTCAAATATTCCTGTGTGTTGCTGCTGCTGGTTCCCTATGCCAGTATAGTCCATTGTGAAAGAGTATTGCTGTTACTGTAACCCGCTGCATCCTGCCTGTGCCTGCATCTCTTCATTTCTATATCATTTTAATAAGAGCGTTTTAGCATTTTGATATATTTCATTTTCTATTCATCACTGATTGCTGTTGCTTTATTTGTTAATAAAGTAGTTGGTGCTGTTTACTATAGATCATTGTTACATACAGTTCTAAATTCTTTTTAGGAATATTATGTATAAAATGCATTAGAGTAAAAGCTTCTACTTGGTCTAGCAAATTAAAAGCAATTAATTACTAAATGTTAATTGCACATTGAAATGTGTTATTGCTTTTCCTTTTTTGCTTATGAATAATAAAATATTTAGCTGTGTCCTGTGTCTTGGCATTTCTCTGTACAATCCTCAGCCTCATTAGAGAGCCTGTGTGCTACAGAAGGTATGAAATTCCTTTTTTTCGGCTTCCAGCACCTACATAATGTGGGGTGTCAGACTATATTCCTGTTCACGGTGGAGCTGTTCTGTGGCCTCTCTGTCTAAGGAGGCCCTACAGGGCTGATAAATTCACATTGTGAAGAAATTCAGCCACTACTGTTGTCTTTTTCCTGTGGTTACAGTCCCTATTGCATATCTAATGACAGTTTATTAACATGGAACTGGACTTCAACTAAAAGCACTGCTGCCCCCTAGTGGATATTATCAAGAGCAATACAGCAGTATAATCGGACACAGTTTGCTGTTAATGAAGTTTCACAACATTCGACTCGGATTAAACATCAGAGCTGAAAAAGCAGCAATATGTATATTGGAATTCCCTTAAGTTTATATAGAGGGCAATGGCTAGGTAGTTATATTAACAGATAAAGGAAATAGTTCAAAATTGTATGTGTGTTACAGTGATTTTCTTAATATTGCGGGATCATTCTGAGGAAAGTGATGAGTTTATGCATTGAAGCGCTGTAGAGTGTGTCAGTAGATACTCGTGGAGCCACAGATGTGCCCATAGCCTGTATGTGGGGCACAGCCCCTTTAAATAACTCAGAGGAGAAGGCATTGTGAATGATTCCCGCTGTCTCATACTGGAGATGTCCTGGATGGCTTTTGGTTAGGAGATGCAGCAAACGTCTAAACCACAAAGCAAAAGAGACGGGCTCATCTGCATTCGTGGTTTCGAGCGTTTAACCTCATCTCTCACGGAGGATGTGTGGTAGGGATGCAGCAAAATAAAATATCTTAGTATCCCTGAAATATCACTAAATATCAAAACATATCTTGGGACCCATCAACAGAAAATCATCTCCTCTTTAAAAATATGCAAGAGATTTTAATGAACAGTCTCTCCCACAAGTGCTGTGGTCCCCAAATATGATCCACTTCCTGCCAATGCGGAATGGCTGGGTGTGACGTCTTCTCTTCATTTTACCCTCAGAAATAGGTTTCTGGCTCAGGACTGCCAAGGGCAACACTACACTGAATATTGTACCAGTCTCGGCAGAGTCACCACTCAGGAAAATAATGCTTTGTGTGAAACAGAGAACAATTGCTCCACCCAGTCATTCAGCATTGTTAGTAACTGAATCAGATTTAGGGTACCACTGAACCTGTGAGACGGATTGCTCATTAAAATGCGCAGTGTATTTTTTAAAGAGGAGACAACTAGCTACTCAGGAATACCAGGATATTTAGTGAGCAAGTAGTCTGAGTGAATTTATCCAGCAACAAACTCCCCATCCCCAGCTGTACTGCTTTCCTAGAAAAAGGAGAACATTTCGGGGGACCGTCCTACTTGTGAGATGTCGTGCTCATTCAAACATTCAGGATACCAAGATATTTAGTAAGTAAAGGGTCTGAGTGAGGAAAAGTGGGCAATACGACCCCCAGCCCCCGTCTTGCTGTCAATCATTTGCTGCCATCATTTGTGCTGGTCCTGTATATCTAATTACAAACACCTTGGAATGGAGGCTGTCCGGAAGTCTGAAATGTCCCTAACTCTGAAAATGAGTTTTCAATGGTTTTAATAAATGTGTGCACCTGCTATCTACAGCCTCAATCTGGTGAATAATACAAGGATACAGCACAGTGAAGCAATACTCATAGTGTTATAGTTCTAAAGTCTTTGAAACAGTACTAGAAATGGGAAAGGCTACATTTAAGTTACCATTGAAATCGTAACTGAGCAAAAACAGACTTAAAAGTCCTGGAAAACCTGGCTTAACGTAGTGCTTGTTTTTAAACAAGACATTCCCGCAGCTTGCTCAGCCATTCAGCCTCCTTTGGCTTAAATAAAAACCCTGTACTTTTTCTTTAAAGAAGAACAGCAACGTAACCCCAGTTCAAAGCAGCGATGGCGATGTTTATTAATATTCCACATGGTCTGAGGAGATAAGCATTAAAGGTACATCACAGCTGCCACAAGGATGAGAGAAGACAGCTAGCAAACCTTAGCAAGCACAAGTGTTTGTTCAAAGTGAAATAAATGAACACAGGCCTATACAATCTAATCAAATGAGTTTGAATGTGGAAGTATTGCTTTACTCCCCAATCCAGCAGAGGGGTCAAGTTTTACAAACAGCAGCCTGTCTCGCTGTGTTTATTGTTCTCATCAGAGTTGGTATGATTCATTGAAGCGCTGCAGTAAATCAATGTTAGTCAAGTCCTTGGTTCATCTTGTTGTTGAAGCTCTCTTGTATCCCTGGTGGCTGGGTGAGACGTGTCCTATCAGTGGATCCGGACAGTGGAGTACTCCGTATTGTCCACAGCACTGACCCCTGACCGGACTGGGGCTCCTCCCGGCTGTCTCGTGTGATCGATTACAGCGTAGGTAAGCAAGTCTGAGCTCTGTGTGGAAGACAAATTGATAAGATCCCATCATGCTCATTAATAAGAGAGCACATTAATAAGACAGCATCATACAGCCAGTTCAACACAGCTTGAATGAGAGATGCTCACTACTATTGACCGGCCACAAGGGGGACTGGTTTCCATGGCCAATCCATTATTTTGCATTTAAAGTATGATGTCACCTGTATTGCTGATAATGTTGTAGTATAAGTATTGTCCACCATGGGAGGCTCTGCCTCACATTTCCAGTCATCCGTTGAACAGCTTCACTTTTATTAAGTTAGTTAACATTGTGAAATGGGCGTGTTCATTTAAAAGGACTTGTTTTTATTTCATCAAACAGTGATTCCAAGCTAATAAAAAGCTTTTCTTTAATATCTGCTATTCAATAAATACCACAATAAAGCAATATGTTGGTTTGTATATCCCATTATTTTCTCACATTTCTATTACATTCAAAGACACAACCTGCACAAACAGGTTTCCTCAGTACAGTTTCAATACATACATCAGAAACAGAAAACATTATCTCTGCACCAGAAAACTGTTCAGAAATATTGTAACCCCTCCTCTCAAGCTTCCCATCTTTAGGACTGTATTCCAGCAAGTTAAGAGAGTGCCGCCTGGTACAATCACAGCTTCCTGTGCTTTCCACATGCATTTCCAGAGCTTAGCCATGTTTCAGGATGCTTCACCATGTTATTCCTGTCATTTGCTATGCTTGCTTGTATTTTACTGTCCCATGCTTTCACAGTGTTTTACTACACTGTGCTGTGCACAGACCCTGCTATACCACAGTACATTCTAGAAGGGTCCCTGTGGTTTTGCATTCCCAAATGTTCTCATGTTTTTCTGTGCTATTTACATGGCAAACATCTCAAAGCCATTGCATTCTATAGCAAGTCCTACTCCCTACAGTAAACAGGAAGACTGTCCATGAAAGCGTGTCATGTACCTACCGCATTGTGATCTCCAGCATTCTGGTTATTCCCATTAGCATTCGCTGAAAATGGAAAGGAAAACAAAACAAGAGTCAATAATCTTTACAAGCAGGGGGAGGTGTTGTGGAAATAGAGTCCAGTTAGACAAGGGCCAAGAAATCATGGGCAGGGTTTGAACTGCTTTAAACTGCCCCCTACAGGTGAGACTGTGCCTTTACAAGCAGGGTGGAGGAGGTGTTGTCTCAATAGAGTCCAGTTAGACCGGAGCTGAGAGATCCAGGGCAGGGTTTAAACAGCTCCCATTGTAGGTTGTGGTAAAACAAATGAAAAGCTTAATCTGTTACCTGCTCTCCTTTTGTACTTTAAAATGACAAAGACTGCAGCACCTATGATGCTGATGACAGCAGAGACGGCTACTGCAGAGAGGATAGCGGGAGTTGCTGATGGTCTAGTTGTCGGGGTTGCTGATGGTCTAGTTGTCTGGGTTGTGGTCGTTGTTGTTCTTGAAGTAGTTGAATCTCTCTTTGGAGGTCCTGTAAGCACAATTCAATTTACATACAAAGGATGCCTTAATATCTGACACAGCAGCCAGTACCTTCTACACAATTGACCACCGCCAAAGACAAAGGGCCCAATTCACGTCCCAGTGGTAAAACTGGAGTGAAGACTGGAGGTGTGTTATTATCACTCCTCAAACTTCACTCCTTGCTCCCGCTGTAATTCACCAAAGTCCTCATGGCACTTTGTTCCGTGCACTCATGAATTGTTACTTGCTGTTAATACCACCTTTTATATCATGATAGTGAGACTCTTACCTTATTATCTCCTAATAAATTGCCACACGCTCCCTCCAGCACAGCTGGCTGGAGGCACATCAGGATAATGTAGCTTGTATTAATATGCCTTTGCTTTAACTAAAAATGGCTCAACAAGGGAGCACATTTTAACATTCATGTTCCAATAGAAGTTTATTACATGAGAGACTTGTAAAAAAAATGGTTTTCTTTCAAGTTGTATTTCTGTTACTTTCAAGCAGCAGTCGTGTGAAATGTATTATTAGATGCTGTGTATGATTGGTGGCTAACCATAGTCAATGATTTTTTCCTTACATGATGAGTCACAGAGAAACAACCCCTGATTTAGTTGAAGTGATTACAAATTTCACACGACAATTAATACTTTTTCAGTCGTACTACTGTACCTGTATATTAAAACAGGGAGTGGGTGAAACCGGACCAGGACAAACCTGGCCGGACAGGACACTAAAACAATGAGAAGCGTCTTGAAAACTACACCACATTATTACTGCGTCACTAATTCAAGCACACACACTGAGCTGTGTGGGTTACATCATTTGCTGAAGGGTATCAGCACTGATATTAAGACAGAAATGGTACCAACACCAACAAAAACATTCTGTGAATCAGACCCAAAGTCAGTTATCTACAGGTAATGGCCGCTGCAAAGGGTACTAATGCTGTTCTAGACATTGTGTGTATTTAAATGTGTTTTAAGCTGTTTGAAATGTATGTCGCTGTTTAAAAGCGAGTTTCAGGATTCTAAAGCCCCAGTCACTTTAGAGGTTTAGCTTTTAAAAGTCCCATTAGCTTAATTTACATCTGTGATAATGACTAAACTCGCTGTGCTTAGAAACTGATTGACTGAGAAGATCTGTGAGCTTTACAATATGGGATAATGAAGGGACTTTGAACACACAGCTTCAATGGTAAACACAAGGGATTGGTGTTGGCAGCCCTTCTCAGGTTCTGTATTCTAGTTTGCTTTTGTTATGAATGTGTGGATGTTATTTGAAATTATACTGCATGTTATGATTCTACCAGAAACCCCTGTGTGTTAATCCACAGTGAATACATTACACAAAACAACCAATGAAAAGAAATCAAAAATCTAAACCCAAGCAGTCAGTAAGTTGTCAGTAAGGACTGCAGCTGAAATCTGCCTAGCAGAGGTCCAAATGCCAGTGGAGCAGAAGAACATTTTGTTCAGCAAGAAAAAAACAAAACAAGAGAGCTGTAACGTAACTGACCAGCAGGAAAATGACCCTTAAACAAACCCCATTGTCTGTGTGTGCTGAAAACAAGGCAGGGTGTTCATGTAGTCACACACAGGACCTTGAGTGGTTTCAGCAGTTCAGCACATATTCTTAATATTTACCTTGAACTGTCAGTTTAACATTCCTGTTAGTGACACATATCCCATTGATCTGCACTGTACACATGTAATCCTGAGTGTCCTCCAGTCTGAGCTCAGAGATTAGCAGAGAGGCGTTTCCAGAGGAGACTTCATCAGACAGCTTCACTCGGCCGCTCCACTGCGCAGGGATGGGTGCTGAGGGGGTCTTTGAGGTGATTAATGGAACAGATTTTCCCGGATCTGGATATGCATACCATGTGACTTCTACATCCTGCCCAGGGGTGGGGGTGTAAGAACAGGGCAGCACTGCTCTCCCCCCAGCTGAGCCAGAGACAGCAACAAGGTCTTGTGCAGAGCAACCTGCTATAAGAGAGAGAAGAGACAATAAACTCAATGGAATAAACACCTACATTCTTCTGTTGATGATATTTCGGTTGTTTCCTCGTATTTTTGACGTTGCAGATCTTTCAAAGACAACGCAATGGGTAAATCTCCTGGTTATATAAACAAACAAACACAAAATAATTGGGAACCAGGAAGCATCAATACATTTTTCTCTCTTTGTCACAAAACGATCCGTTTCTCATTAAAGCTGTTTCTCGTAAGCTGCTGCTTCTTCTTCTGGTTAATCTATAGGGCGCATTCCATCTATTATTGTAGATGATTAGCGCCCTCTATCTGTAGTCCTTTGTCTGTCTTTGTTTTCCTTTATTTTTCTGTCATCTTTATTTATTATAACTTCCCTTCTTTTCCTGTTTTCTTTATATATTTTCTCTCTGTAAGCGCGCTGCTCAGACTGTTTGCAAGTTTACTGGGGGGACCACGCAACGTACGTGTGACGTGTCACAGTTGCTAAGGAACATTAGCACGTTAAACAAACGTTTATTGCGTTATTTTATTTTAGTTATTTTTAAATATAATACATTTAAAATATATAATAATTTGTAATTTTCTTCAAATCATCCAACGTCTCAATAAATACATACATACATACATACATAAATAAATAAAAGGACACGCAGCTCGCTCCTCCCTTGTCACCATGGCTGCGTTCAGTAAGTGCGCCGCTCAGAGAGGGAACGCTCACAATAATTAATAATGATTTGCTTGTTTGTGTTTCTGAGGGGATGGTCGATGAAATGGACCCGTGTGAAGTTACTGTCCCCTGCTGGACCTCGCTGAGTTCGGCGCTCTGTTTGGACTGAACCTCATATCTGGCTGTGTCTAATACCGACAATATCGACATTAATAATGTAAATTATGAATAATATTAATACTACAAGCCTTATAATAATTCATTAGTAACTATAAAATAGCTCTACATTTTTAAAAAATGAAATTAAATTATACAAATTTGAAAACAACCATTTTTACCATCTTATTTAGCCAATGAATACATAACTTCATAAGTCGAAACCAGTTCATCGTATTTGTCAATCCTGCCTGTCATCTCCACTTGTTTCCTGCAGGTGTCCATTCCGTCCGCTCCCTCTGATCCCTGATGAGAAATGCTCAGGATCGGCTCTGAGCGGCTCAGCGGGAGCGGAACCGAGCGAGTCGTGAAGCTGATTCTTTACTGAGCCGCTCTGAGCCGCGCACGCACTTAACGCACCCCTTGCCAAGCCCCATAGCTTGAGAACCGCTGTTGAAAGTGTCATCATTAAAGCAGCTGAGCCCTTGTTCATAATCATCCCAGCCACGGCGGAGTCTTTCTCGTTTGCGTTCCTCTCCATGGCCTCGGAGCTGTACAGTTTCTTCATAAAATCCCTCAAACTTGGCATCTTCCCCGAGTTGCTTCAGTGCATGTAGGGGACTGTCGAGTCGATGAAACGATTTCCTGAGATCCAGAGACTGGAGAGTTTGGAAGAGTATCTCTGTGTGTCCAGATATTGCACGAAAGACAAATGTCACGCGAAAAATGGTCCCCCTTGGAAAGTGGTCCCCCCGCACCAGTTTTCATAATGAAATATTGTGGCCCCCTCCTATTATAAAAGGAACAACGCCAAGTCAGAAACACGCAGCTTCAAAAGATCATAAAATATCCTCCATAACCGAAACTATAATTGAACACAGTATACATTAAAAAATAGTGTCTGTTTTCTTTGTGAATCAACGTTATCTTTCGCCAGTCAAATCGTAGAGTGCCTGAATAAAGTTTTATAGATACACGAACAGATCTTCTGTTGCATCTTGTTTAGCAGCCGCAGCTATCCCAGATATAATAGATTTGGTTACATTGTTTCGCGTCAGGAGTTTAAGCATGATTTAACTGCGCAGCAGATTCCGCAGTTGGATGATGAGCTGATAATATCTCTTTAGCAATGAAGCAGGCACGGTGACGTCACCATAATGATAAACAGTAATGCCGCGGGAGTTTTGTACTAAAGCAGGGTCAGCTGCTGCAGGGAAAACAAAGTTTATTTCTCAAACTGACCATTTTAAGAAATGTGAAAGCAGAACGCACAGAAATACTTGGGACTGTAATTAGGAAGTGTACTGCTGAGAAAAAAAATGAAGGGAATTCAAATTGAAATGTACTGCAGATTACTCGATGGCAGATGAACAAACGCCATTCACTAAATTTAGCTCTCAGATTGTACCAATGAAAATATCTAAAACATATGACAACGCGCTTGCTGTGGTGTATTTAATATCGTAAATAGCAGAACAAACACGCTGCGATTTAAACTTGTTTTTACTGAACAATAAACAGTAACATGTTTTGGCTAGTGCCTTCATTACTGTACCTGACTCAGCTGTTCTTTCAATGCTAAAATGTAATTAAATGCTGCCTTTTGCAATTACAAATCCATTTCACCTAAGAGAAGAGTTTGTTGCAGTTTAAAATATTGTGGAGTCTTCCCTGACATTTCACATATTTTACACTGTTAGATGTACTGTTAGGTCCACAATCGTCTTACAAACAACATGTTAGTGTAAAATGCTGCTCCCTGTATAGTTTGTAATATAACAGTGTTTGTGTTTGTCCAAAGCTGTTAGTGCTGTGTAGGGAAATCCCTAAACAGCAATGTGCCCCTGTGGCAAAGTGCCCCCCCCTGTGTATGTTATATGTTACGTGTTGTGTGTAAATGTGGGTGTATAGGCATTGGTACACGGGATATAAGCGGGTCTGTGTTTCACGTGTGTGTAAATTGTATATTTGTATTTAGGCACGGGGATGGCACATCACATCACGTGCAAGTAAAAAGTAATATGTGAGCACGGGGAATTGCACTTTAATTAATTCACGTGCAGTTGTACCGAGATTCCAATTGAATGATTGACTAGCAATCGAATCTCGGTACAACTGCATAAAAGCTGCATGTTTTCACTCACTGGGGGTTTGGTGTTCGGTGAGTGGAGAACGGGTTAGGAGACGGAGGGTATTATAAAGTAAAATAATAGTAAAAGAAGCTCACCGTGTTTGTCTGTGTAGTTCGTTTTGTCTGTCTGGTTATTTTGGCGTGTAGTGCCGTGTCCTGTTTTGTGTTCTGTTTGTTAAACCTTTTTATTTTGTTAATAAACGCTGAGTGCAGCCATTGCACTCAGCTCAGCATCACCACCGTCTCTGTCTGTGTGTTTCTCTCTCTGGTCTGAGTTCCTCCCTGCAGCCATCTTTGTCACACGTGGTGTCAGAACCGGGACAACAGCGCCTCCAGGGCTCAGGCCAGAGCGGGAACCGCAGTTTTTTTTGTGGAAAAGTAAATAAAAAAAAATAAATAAATAAAAAAAAAAAAATGGAAGGCTGGAACTGGAGAGACGGCTGCAGTGAGCTGGAGGATCTCCTCGGCAGGTTGGAGGACCAAGGTTGGTGCCTTGCCTGCGGGGTGTATGGGCACACGGTGGCTGTCTGCCCCTTCCAGGAAGAGGAGGAGGAACCAGCCCAAAGGAGGAAGGTGAGCAGAAGGAGGCAGAGAAGGGGAAAAATGAGGAGGAAGCAGAGGGAGCCAAGGTGGTGCACCATGTGCATTGCTTATGGGCATGAGGACGAGGACTGCCCAGAGCAGGAGCCAGGGGAGGAGGAGCCCGAACGTCCTGCGCCTGAGTGGGAGGAGCCCGAACGTCCTGCGCCTGAGTGGGAGGAGCCCGAACGTCCTCAGCCCGAGTGGGAGGAGCCCGAACGTCCTCAGCCCGAGTGGGAGGAGCCCGAACGTCCACAGCCCGAGTGGGAGGAGTCGGTGCGTCCACGGCCCGAGAGGGAGGAGTCGGTGCGTCCACGGCCCGAGAGGGAGGAGTCGGTGCGTCCACGGCCCGAGAGGGAGGAGTCTGTGCGTCCACGGCCCGAGAGGGAGGAGTCGGTGCGTCCTGTGTCCGGAGGGGAGGAGCTGAAGGCCCAAACCCCTATTTTTTTTTGGGAGGGACGAGGGCGTGAAGCTCAGGCTCCACAGCAGCCGCTGTTTTTGCTGCTGAAGGGAGCCCAGCGGAGACGCCCGCCACCAGCTCTACCCCCGCTGTCGGAGGAGCCGGCAGCGCCACCAGCCCTACCCCCGCTGTCGGAGGAGCCGGCAGCGCCTCCACCACCACCCGAGGGAGAGGAGCAGGAGCTGCCTCTGCCTCCACCACCACCCGAGGGAGAGGAGCAGGAGCTGCCTCTGCCTCCACCACCACCCGAGGGAGAGGAGCAGGAGCTGCCTCTGCCTCCACCACCACCCGAGGGAGAGGAGCAGGAGCTGCCTCTGCCTCCACCACCACCCGAGGGAGAGGAGCAGGAGCTGCCTCTGCCTCCACCACCCGAGGGAGAGGAGCAGGAGCTGCCTCTGCCTCCACCACCACCCGAGGGAGAGGAGCAGGAGCTGCCTCTGCCTCCACCACCACCCGAGGGAGAGGAGCAGGAGCTGCCTCTGCCTCCACCACCCGAGGGAGAGGAGCAGGAGCTGCCTCTGCCTCCACCACCCGAGGGAGAGGAGCAGGAGCTGCCTCTGCCTCCACCACCCGAGGGAGAGGAGCAGGAGCTGCCTCTGCCTCCACCACCACCCGAGGGAGAGGAGCAGGAGCTGCCTCTGCCTCCACCACCACCCGAGGGAGAGGAGCAGGAGCTGCCTCTGCCTCCACCACCACCCGAGGGAGAGGAGCAGGAGCTGCCTCTGCCTCCACCACCCGAGGGAGAGGAGCAGGAGCTGCCTCTGCCTCCACCACCCGAGGGAGAGGAGCAGGAGCTGCCTCTGCCTCCACCACCCGAGGGAGAGGAGCAGGAGCTGCCTCTGCCTCCACCACCACCCGAGGGAGAGGAGCAGGAGCTGCCTCTGCCTCCACCACCACCCGAGGGAGAGGAGCAGGAGCTGCCTCTGCCTCCACCACCACCCGAGGGAGAGGAGCAGGAGCTGCCTCTGCCTCCACCACCCGAGGGAGAGGAGCAGGAGCTGCCTCTGCCTCCACCACCACCCGAGGGAGAGGAGCAGGAGCTGCCTCTGCCTCCACCACCACCCGAGGGAGAGGAGCAGGAGCTGCCTCTGCCTCCACCACCACCCGAGGGAGAGGAGCAGGAGCTGCCTCTGCCTCCACCTCCCGAGGGTCCGCTGCTGCTGCCGTCGCCTGAGGTCATCGAGGGTCCTGCTTCGCCTGGGGTCGCCGGGGCCTCTGCTTTGCCTCGGGTCGCTACACTGTGGCCGGAGCTCCATGAAGGGGAGCTGCCGGCCATAAAGAAAGAGGGGGAGGTCAGGAGACCAGCTCCCCCAGCTGCACTTTCGCGGCAGCAGATAGTGTGGCTGAAGCCCCGGAAGAGGGAGCTGCCAGCCACGAAGAATTGGGGGGTGCCAGACATTCCACCATGGCCACCCCCAGAAACAACTTGCTTCCCCCTCTTCCGGGACTTTGGGACTGAGGGGGGAGGTGGCCATTGAGGCCATGTGTGCGTTGCACAAGGGGGGGTATATGTGGCAAAGTGCCCCCCCTGTGTATGTTATATGTTACGTGTTGTGTGTAAATGTGGGTGTATAGGCATTGGTACACGGGATATAAGCGGTCTGTGTTTCACGTGTGTGTAAATTGTATATTTGTATTTAGGCACGGGGATGGCACATCACATCACGTGCAAGTAAAAAGTAATATGTGAGCACGGGGAATTGCACTTTAATTAATTCACGTGCAGTTGTACCGAGATTCCAATTGAATGATTGACTAGCAATCGAATCTCGGTACAACTGCATAAAAGCTGCATGTTTTCACTCACTGGGGGTTTGGTGTTCGGTGAGTGGAGAACGGGTTAGGAGACGGAGGGTATTATAAAGTAAAATAATAGTAAAAGAAGCTCACCGTGTTTGTCTGTGTAGTTCGTTTTGTCTGTCTGGTTATTTTGGCGTGTAGTGCCGTGTCCTGTTTTGTGTTCTGTTTGTTAAACCTTTTTATTTTGTTAATAAACGCTGAGTGCAGCCATTGCACTCAGCTCAGCATCACCACCGTCTCTGTCTGTGTGTTTCTCTCTCTGGTCTGAGTTCCTCCCTGCAGCCATCTTTGTCACAGCCCCCTACTTTAGTAGAGGTTGTGAAGCACTGCTCTGAGAGAATCACTTACCTGCTGTGAGGTGAGCGCTGTTTAAGATCAGTAGCAGTGCCAGAGCTTGCTCAGTGCTCAGAGCCATTCTCCTCTCCTCTCTCTCTCAGTTTCAGCACAAACTGTACTTTGTGACACTTCTGCAGTATTTCACATCCACCCCAGCTCTCTGTGGTTCTCTGTGGTCAAAATGGGTGTAGAAAAAAAACTACAAATCATTTCCTGCTGATAATAAAGATGGTGCGTCCATTATAGATCTGTGATATTATAACTTATAGCTGTGGTCGCATCATAAACGTCCATGCTCATAGTCAGGTTATAGAAGTGACTATTTTCCTAGAAGGAGAGCACATTGTTATTCTGTCGCAGTTTGGAAGGTCGTCACAATAAGTACCTTTCACAAACTTAGCAATTACTACTTTTTTAAAAAATTTGAGAATTATGTTTTTTTTCTGTATTTTAGTAACCATGCCATCAGTAAATACAATATGAACCCTTTTTAACAATAAACAAACCAGCAGCGTCATTTGCTATGGGGCAGGGGGAGGGGGGACAGTTGCCCACCCATGCTGGTTTGCAGCTTAATCTGAAGCTAACATGCAAATGAGTCCCCGCCCAGTTAAGCATTTGATGTAGGCATTCTATACATAGAGGAGGCGGGAGGCGGGGAAGCGGTGGAGAGCAGAGCTGCCTATTGGGCGGCTTTTCATTCCGTTCTGAGGGAGAGAATGATGGTAGACGGGTTGTCTATTTTCGGGTGGTTTTAGCAAAGCGCTGTTTTTTTATTTTTTATTTTACATAAACACTGTTTTGTCAGATAAACAGAGGATCTCTGCCATGATTGACACAACAACACATCAGAAGCAGAGTAAGACGCACACAGACACAGCCCTTAGAGTCGGGGAGTTTGTTGAGTCAGCGCAGAGCCAATGGAACACGTCACTAGCCCTCATCATTGAAATTAGGAATGATTTTTGGAAGTGTTGCTACTCATCGTTGAGTTTATGAACGCGCTCAGAGTCTCTTCAAGGCGTCAGTCTAATGTCCCTGGCTGCTGCTCTGAAACCATTTTAAATAATGGCGTTGTTCCGGTATTTGTTTAATGTAGCAGTAGTTACAGTATGGAACTGACATTTTTCAAATGTATCCTAACTGGGACATCGGAAGCTGGCAGCAGAACAATTCGCTTAGCGTTAAAGCCTTTACCCACTTTTAAAAACAAACGCTTCAGTGAAAACAACGACCGTAACGTTACACACTTTATTACAATAAAATGAGACTTAGTGGAGCGACATTTTCCAGTTTGTTATAAACCAGTGCCATGCTTTAAGAATACTTGCGTTGCACATTTTGACAAAGCGCAGCACGCTGTCTCGTTTTAAACTGGCCCAAATGCTGCCTGTTTATCCTCATTCATGATGCTGTTTGGGACAGAGAATGCTCAATGCAGCACTTTGCAAATCTAGTCTGGTAATTGATTAAAGTTTGTGTTAGCTGTCTCTGCTGTACCTCCATACAAGGTGTGGAAACCCATTTCCCTTCGTCACTCCTTGTTTAGAGGCTCTGCTTCTTAAACTAGTTGTTTTTCTCAAGCTTCACACATTCTGCAGTAGGCCTCAACCACAGTGTGGTCAGTTTAACCTGCGTCACATGGTAATAATAGAATGCCATGGTTTCCATAGTTACACTTCAGCTCTGTGAAGATGCCATGGCAACAGGCCATTAGCATGACATCATTTTAGAATGCTCCAAAAGGAGATGGTAAATCTGGTGTCCCTATCTCTGTGGTGTCCTGCATTAGCATGCCATGTGTAGAAGCAGTACAGTTCACCTCTAGTCTTTCTTGAGCTCTATTCACTACATTCCTTGTGTTCTTTGATGTTGGTGCCCCAGAGCCACACTTCCTCTTTTAGAAGCTCTGTGCTTCTAGTATTTGAACCTGTAAAAGGCCTGTCCTGCATTTAGTACAAAGGATAGTTTGACTTCTGCAAGCTGTGCTGCTACATGCTTTGCTGCTGCTTCCTCAATTGGGCAATGCTCTCTTTGAATAGCTTTGCTCAAGTCATGCTGGTCAAAGCATGACATGGCTTCTGTATATAACATGTGTAACAGGAAGGAGGCTGGGTGTGAACCAGCGACCACAGCAAGCATCTTAACAACATGAAGCCAATCTCACACTCTACACAGTGAAATCTCACACTCTACACAGTGAAATCTCACACTCTACACAGTGAAATCTCACACTCTACACAGTGAAATCTCACACTGTACACAGTGAAATCTCACACTCTACACAGTGAAATCTCACACTCTACACAGTGAAATCTCACACTCTACACAGTGAAATCTCACACTCTACACAGTGAAATCTCACACTCTACACAGTGAAATCTCACACTCTACACAGTGAAATCTCACACTCTACACAGTGAAATCTCACTAAGAAAATAAATAAAATAAAAACAGACCCAACAGGAGTGAAGAATAAAAATGTCTAGATTTTATTTTACAAAAGCAATACAGGAAAACAATAAAAAATATCACTGTTCAGTTTGCATTTAGTAATTGTTTTTTCTTTAATTAGCAAGATACAGTCTTTGATAGGTATTCAATTATGTGCTTCCCAGAAACAGGGTGAGAAATACAAATTAGAAGCGATCTCTTATTGCAGTGAATGGGCTCAGATTAGATGGATAAATATCAGTAAATGGACATTAAGTGAGGAATCGGAACCCTCTTCTACAAAGAACAAACTTGTGATGATGAGATAAGAGTGGAGTCTTTCACCTGAATGCACACTAAGGGATCCTAACTGGCATGGAAACAGATGCAAATTACTAAACTGTCTTCACATCACTAATATAAAACATGTTATTAACAATGATCTATAGTAAACAGCACCAACTACTTTATTAACAAATAAAGCAACAGCAATCAGGGATGAATAGAACCTGAAATATATCAAAATGCTAAAACGCTCTTATTAAAATGATATAGAAATGAAGAGATGCAGGCACAGGCAGGATGCAGCGGGTTACAGTAACAGCAATACTCTTTCACAATGGACTATACTGGCATAGGGAACCAGCAGCAGCAACACACAGGAATAATTTAACTTCCGCTTAACTCACAACACTCACTAAATACAGGTACATGCAATCCAATTAGAATCCAGTTATCAAAGCGGTTTCATGCAGTACGATCTCCTCTGTGATGCTGCATTCCCCTGCTGGGTTGGGCATGGGCTGGTTTCCTGGGTTGTTGCAGTAGTTGAATCTCTCTTTGGAGGTCCTGAATGCTACTAAACTCATTGGCTGAGACGATTTGTGAGGTGTATATATGATGGGATATTTATAACATTGAGGGAATTGAACACACAGCTTCCATGGTAAACACAAGCTGCAGGGGAGCCCTTGTGAAAGGTTACTGTGGTATACCATGAGAAAAGCATAGTGTGGGAGGCAGAGTAAAGCACAGTGAAGCACATGGTAAACCACAGGCAAGCATGAGGAATGAGGCATCTCTGTGATCACGCATTGTAAAAGCCCTGGTTAGCCACAGTGAAGCTCGGAGATGAATGGGACACCCCTCTTGTCAGCGTCTCTCTCTCTTTTATGTTATTGTCAGCAATGTGTCGCTGTTACTTTAAATGAGAAGGCATGTTCTGATTCTAAAGACATCAACAATCTAAACCCAAGCAGTCAGTAAGTTGTCAGTAAGGACTGCAGCTGAAATCTGCCTAGCAGAGGTCCAAATGCCAGTGGAGCAGAAGAACATTTTGTTCAGCAAGAAAAAAACAAAACAAGAGAGCTGTAACGTAACTGACCAGCAGGAAAATGACCCTTAAACAAACCCCATTGTCTGTGTGTGCTGAAAACAAGGCAGGGTGTTCATGTAGTCACACACAGGACCTTGAGTGGTTTCAGCAGTTCAGCACATATTCTTAATTTTAACACAAGCACTCACAAACCAGAACATGTTTATTATATTTACCTTGAACTGTCATTTTAACATTCCTGTGAGTGACACATATCCCATTGATCCACACTGTACACGTGTAATCCCGAGTGTCCTCCAGTGTGAGCTCAGAGATTAGCAGAGAGCCGTTTCCAGAGAAGATTTCATCAGACAGCTTCACTCGGCCGCTCCACTGCGCAGGGATGAATACTGAAGGTGTGTTTGAGTCGATTAATAGAATGTGATCCCCCTGATCTGAATAAGCATACCATCTGACTTCTACATGCTGCCCAGGGGTGGGGGTGTAAGAACAGGGCAGCACTGCTCTCCCCCAGCTGAGCCAGAGACAGCAACATGGTCTAGTGGAGGGCAATCTGCTATAAGAGACAATAAAGTCAATGGAGTAAACTCCTTCATTCTTCAGAACCTTAATACAAAAGAGCCCTACATCAATAATGTAAACAGTGGTGGTATTCTGATCCGAATTAACCAGACCACTGTATATATGAGCAGGAACATATACATTGTAAAGAAACAGCCCCTGTATAGCTTGTGGTATAAAAAATGTGTTTTTGGTCCAAAGCTGTTTGGGGGGAAAGTCACTAAACAGCAAAGTGGCACTGCTCTGAGAGAATCACTTACCTGCTGTGAGGTGAGCACTGTTTAAGATCAGTAGCAGTGCCAGAGCTTGCTCAGTGCTCAGAGCCATTCTCTAAATGAATATTTCCTGTACTGTTAGTTTGACCAGAATGATCTGTGTGTATTTTTACACACCTGGACAGCAGGTTTCCAGTCACTGCTGTAGCTAACTGCCTTTTTCAACAGTTGGTTGTCTCACTTATGCTTTTGGTTTTGGTTCCTTCTGCTTCCCTGCAAATGTATATTGGGTTAATCACAGCAACATTTCCTTCATGTAGCAATCGCAGTTCTAAAAGACTCCCACGGCTCTCCAGACTCTCATGATTTAGCTTTTATCTTTCAGTCAGTTCTAAGCATCCATGGACTGACCTTCTTGTCATTTATATTGAACAGCACTTTTCACCTGGTCTCTGTTTTATTTGTTGTCAGTGTAAGAACATGTGCCACTCATAACTCAAACAAAAACACTGGAGTAACAAAACCTCTCAGACTTGCTTACCAATAATAATAATAATAATAATAATAATAATAATAATAATAATAATAATAATAATAATAATAATAATAATGCATGTGCATTTCCCTCTTTATACTCTTGTGAGTGTATGCAGAAGGAGCTGCTATGGGAAAGGGAGGACGCACACACAGGTTGCCAACTTCCCATTTTTTCAAAACCGGACCGGAATAAATGGTGCAATCTGAGGCATTTCAGTTTGTTTTCTTCATTTCCTTTCCTTTATGGCCCCCAGCAATTGATTGAGGCAACTGCTGATAGTACTACTGCCACTGGACTTGTGTCACGCAACACTACAGAAACTAAACGACATTTCAACATCGCCAAACATTGTCTTTTTTTCCAATATAACGATGCAAAAATTACATTGAAAGAAAAACATGTATCTAACACAGTGATTCTATTTGTTTAATTGAAAACCTCACATAATATAAAAACGCATATGTGTGTGTATATATATATATATATATATATATATATATATATATATATATATATATATATATATATATTTATATATATATATATATATAATGTGGCGCCCCCTCTCAAGGGCTATTGTTTTGACTGCACCCTCCTTAATTATACCGGGAGTAAGGAGAGCTCCAAATTGAAATATCTTCCATATATATTGTGACCCCCTGCTTGAGTCCCTTGCAACCAAATAAAGAATAAAGGAAAAAAATGTGCATAAGGTGTCGTTTATTTAAATACAACCATGCAGATTAGAGAATGAAAAAGAAATGCATGCTTTTTAATGCAGGTATCTTCTTTGCCACCAGCAGTTATTATATGCTACAGTGGGTTCAAATCTAAAGAAAACAAGAATGGGCTGATGAAGCACAATGAAGTCAGGACAGCCTCTCTCATATGCCATCAGCACCTGGAGAGGAAAGAGCTCAAACAGAAACAAATACAAAATAAGTGTCTCAATACAAATAACCAAAATACAACCAGACAGGAATTAATAAACCAAGTGCCAACAAATCATAATGTGCTCAAAACCAAATCAAAAATAACTGCAACACCGCACACAAACACCAGGGGGCAGTGTGATCTGGGGAGGCTGAAAACAGAACTCCAAACACAATATATACTCATCATTACAAGTCTATTTGTAACCCAAAGGGTTGCACTCAGACAGCGTGCGGAGATAGCTGCGCAGAGTCGGGAAGAGTCTGTTGGAACAATCATGGAGCAGAGGAAATAGCTGGATACACCATGACAAATATATATATATACATGAATAAAGCTTATATACAGATGTATTTGAGTCTAACATGGTTGAGTGCTCTACTAGTTGTTACCAAGAGGAAAGGGTGTGTGTCATGTGACTTGTGGCGTGTCATGTGACTTATAGAACACGCCCTGCCGGAAATTGAGTGAGTGAGTGCGCTGCCATGACAACCGAGCGACTGCTTGCATGTATGAGAATAAAATGAGTTTACCTTACATGTAGTCGCCTATATATACATGAGCCATTGCAACTGTGTCAGAGTAAAATAATAAACTATTATGGCGTATCCTATAGGGTTTTAAAGGTGCAGGATACTCTCACTCTTAGCAGTTAGCTCCCAGCTTGACAGCAGCAGCTCCCGCCCGGCACAGCCGTTCTATCCCTCCTGGGACGGGGCTCCAGTTCGCTTTATATTCAGGGCTTCTGTTTCTCGGGGTTTATTAATTGTATTTTCGGTGCTTATTTTTTAGGTATTTTCGAGTTTCATGTAAATCGTTTTTTTTCTGGGCTTTCGTTTTTGATATACTGTATGATTTTCTTTGTGTGTGTCAAAATATGTCTAGTAACTGGACAGTCCTGGCACTCTTAAGCTGTCCCTTCTTTCCTTGCTGTCTTCCACAGTGAAATCCCTCTGGTCACGGCACACTCTTGTGGGGTTTTTGTCTGGAGGCATTTTTGTACATTTCGCTCAGTTCTTTTTTTAATTCCTCCCTGTTTTAACAGTAATACAGTTTTAAATCCCGCTAACAAGCCTCCATCCTGATTGTAATCTTGTTTTAAATCTCGCAAGCGGAGTCTCCAATAGAAATGTAGGAATGCGCTGTCACTCAGTAGTTGGGGCGGGTTTAAAGTGTTCAGAACGAATCAATGATAAGATGCAAGTCCGGAAGGCGGGGCATTGCCCAGCAGCACAAGGAAATGTATTTATTATTATTTTTGTAGTAGGTTTTATTTTTTTAAATGTGAAAAGGGTGACGTCAGCGTGAATAGATTAACCATTTCCTCAGTTTTTACTGTGTGTTTGTAATTTAGTTTGCTGTGGTTCTTCATGTTGTATTTTTGTATAACTTTACATTGAAAGTGTACCTAGCAGCCATATCTGCTTGCCACGTTCCCATCGACTCAGTATCCCCGGCCGCTCATATACTGGCGACCCGTTTTCTAAAGGGTGCTCGCCGGTTACGTCCTCCTATAAAAGACGTCCTCCCCGAATGGAGTCTAGACGTGGTACTGGAGGCTCTCACTAAGGCCCCGCTTGAGCCCATACATTCCATAGAGCTGAAATATCTATCTATGAAGACAGCCTTTCTATTAGCGATCACCTCCTCTAAGCGGGTCAGTGAGCTACAGGCACTGCCCTGGGCTGCTCCTCATACATTTACCAGGAACTATCGACTTACTGTCGTAGTAAGTCTAGTAAGGAGATGTGAGGTTGCACGCTCACTCCACCAACACTAGATGGCGGTAGCGAGATGTCCCTCATGTGCTGTCCGCTCATTCTCCCTCACGACGGCTTTGGTATACTTTCCCAAAAGTATTCATTTGGTGGTAATCTTCGAATTGAAAGGGAACGATAGGTTACGGATGTAACCCCGGAAAGAGATCCTGGTGAATCATTTTACTGAGTGCTTCTGTCTTGCTCTTGTGCTCGTGATGCAAGAGGATACAGCAGAACCCAGAGTTACAAACCCCAAACTGAACTGACCGCTCTACCCAACACCCCACTGTCAACCGGAAGCATGCAATCACTCACCCACGCGTGCAATGCAACCAGACAGGCTCTCCTATAAGCGATGTGCTGCTCATGGAGAAGCAACATTACTGTACCAACAAATGCACCCAGACAGAGCTGAGGCACATTTCAAAGCAAGCAGGGCAATGTTACTGAGAACATTTTAATTTGAAACAAAATACAGGGTTTTTATTTAAGCCAAAGGGGGCTGAATGGCTGAGCAAGCTGCGGGAATGTCGTGTTTAAAAACAAGCACTACGTTAAGCCAGGTTTTCCAGGACGTTTAAGTCTGTTTTTGTTCAGTTACGATTTCAATGGTAACTTAAATGTAGCCTTTCCCATTTCTAGTACTGTTTCAAAGACTTTAGAACTATAACACTATGAGTATTGCTTCACTGTGCTGTATCCTTGTATTATTCACCAGATTGAGGCTGTAGATAGCAGGTGCACACATTTATTAAAACCATTGAAAACTCATTTTCAGAGTTAGGGACATCTCAGACTTCCGGATAGCCTCCATTCCCAAGGTGTTTGTAACTCTGAGGTTCTGCTGTCATTTCTGTGTTTGTTCTGTCTGTGATCTTCCTCTTCATGATTAAAGGAGGGGGTGGGGGTTAGGAAGCTGTCAGGTCCTTTAGCAGCTTCAAATTGGCACCACACATTACCTCACGGTCCATTTGCTCACATGTCTCAGTAATGCCCTTTATATAGTATAGAATATCAAAAGTTGTAGGACAGTAATGAGCAAGCATATCCCTGCCAGTGAAGCAGGGAGTGGGAGCACTGGTCACTTCCCAGTACCTGAGATCACATTTCAGATGTGTTTATTGATCCAGGATAGAACCCCTGAGATATACAGGACCAGCACAAATGATGGCAGCAAATGATTGACAGCAAGACGGGGGCTGGGGGTCGTATTGCCCACTTTTCCTCACTCAGACCCTTTACTTACTAAATATCTTAGTATCCTGAATGTTTTAATGAGCACGACATCTCACAAGTAGGACGGTCCCCTGAAATGTTCTCCTTTTTCTAGGAAAGCAGTACAGCTAGGAATGGGGAGTTTGTTGCTGGATAAATTCACTCAGACTACTTGCTCACTAAATATCCTGGTATTCCTGAGTAGCTAGTTGTCTCTTCTTTAAAAAATACGCTGCGCATTTTAATGAGCAACCCGTCTCACAGGTTCAGTGGTACCCTAAATCTGATTCAGTTACTAACAATGCTGAATGACTGGGTGGAGCAATTGTTCTCTATTTCACACAAAGCATTATTTTCCTGAGTGGTGACTCTGCCGAGACTGGTACAATATTCAGTGTAGTGTTGCCCTTGGCAGTCCTGAGCCAGAAACCTATTTCTGAGGGTAAAATGAAGGGAAGACGTCACACCCAGCCATTCCGCATTGGCAGGAAGTGGATCATATTTGGGGACCACAGCACTTGTGGGAGAGACTGTTTATTAAAATCTCTTGCATATTTTTAAAGAGGAGATGATTTTCTGTTGATGGGTCCCAAGATATGTTTTGATATTGAGTGATATTTCAGGGATACTAAGATATTTTATTTTGCTGCATCCCTACCACACATCCTCCGTGAGAGATGAGGTTAAACGCTCGAAACCACGAATGCAGATGAGCCCGTCTCTTCTGCTTTGTGGTTTAGACGTTTGCTGCATCTCATAACCAAAAGCCATCCAGGACATCTCCAGTATGAGACAGCGGGAATCATTCACAATGCCTTCTCCTCGGAGTTATTTAAAGGGGCTGTGCCCCACATACAGGCTATGGGCACATCTGTGGCTCCACGAGTATCTACTGACACACTCTACAGCGCTTCAATGCATAAACTCATCACTTTCCTCAGAATGATCCCGCAATATTAAGAAAATAACTGCAACACACATACCATTTTGAAATATTTCCTTTATCTGTTAATATAACTACCTAGCCATTGCGCTCTATATAAACTTAAGGGAATTCCAATATACATATTGCTGCTTCTTCAGCTCTGATGTTTAATCCGAGTCGAATGTTGTGAAACTTCATTAACAGCAAACTGTGTCCGATTATACTGCTGTATTGCTCTTGATAATATCCACTAGGGGGCAGCAGTGCTTTTAATTAAGGTCTGTTCAGTGGAACTTGAAGAGCCAGTATTAAGTCTATATAACCCCTCGGGCCCTGAGTCTGAAACGTTTATCTACCAGTATTTTGAAGTTATGGTTGTCATGTAAAATATTGAAAAATGCCAAGAGACAGGACACAGCTAAATATTTTATTTTTCATAAGCAAAAAAGGAAAAGCAATAAGATATTGTACTGTGCAACTAACATTTAATAGTAATCAGGAATCTAATTTATACTAAGCAAAAAAATAACAAATGTACTTTGCTGTCGATCAGTAATGAAAAATTAAGAAATCAATACAAATTACTAAACTGTCTTTACATCACTAATAAAAAACAGTTATTAAAAATTATCTATAGTAAACAGCAACAACTAAGTTATACAAAAAATAAACTAATAGCTATCAGTGATGGATAGAGCCTGAAATATATCAAAATGCTAAAACGCTCTTATTAAAATGATATAGAAATGAAGAGATGCAGGCACAGGCAGGATGCAGCGGGTTACAGTAACAGCAATACTCTTTCACAATTGACTATACTGGCATAGGGAACCAGCAGCAGCAACACACAGGAATAATTGAACTTCCGCTTAACTCACAACACTCACTAAATACAGGTACATGCAATCCAATTAGAATCCAGTTATCAAAGCGGTTTCATGCAGAACGATCTCCTCTGTGCTGCTGCATTCCCCTTCTGGGTTGGGCATGGGCTGGTTTTCTGGGTTGCTGATGGTCTAGTTGATGGGGTTGTGGTCGTTGTTGTTCTTGAAGTAGTTGAATCTCTCTTTGGAGGTCCTGTAAGCACAATTCAATTTACATACAAATGATGCCTTAATATCTGACACAGCAGCCAGTACCTTCTACACAATTGACCACCGCCAAAGACAAAGGGCCCAATTCACGCCCCAGTGGTAAAACTGGAGTGAAGACTGGAGGTGTGTTATTATCACTCCTCAAACTTCACTCCTTGCTCCCGCTGTAATCCACAGACGTCCTAATGGTGTTTTTTCTGTGTCGTTTGATCAGCTCTCATGAATAATTACTTAGTGTTAATACCACCCTTTATACCATGATAGTGGGACTCTTACCTCTTACAGACAGGACACTAAAACAATGAGAAGCGTCTTGAAAACTACACCACATTATTACTGCGTCACTAATTCAAGCACACACACTGAGCTGTGTGGGTTACATCATTTGCTGAAGGGTATCAGCACTGATATTAAGACAGAAATGGTACCAACGCCAACAAAAACATTCTGTGAATCGGACCCAAAGTCAGTTATCTACAGGTAATGGCCGCTGCAAAGGGTACTAATGCTGTTCTAGACATTGTGTGTATTTAAATGTGTTTCAAGCTGTTTGAAATGTATGTCGCTGTTTAAAAGCGAGTTTCAGGATTCTAAAGCCCCAGTCGCTTTAGACGTTTAGCTTTTAAAAGTCCCATTAGCTTAATTTACATCTGGGATAATGACTGAACTCGCTATGCTTAGAAACTGATTGACTGAGAAGATCTGTGAGCTTTACAATATGGGATAATGAAGGGACTTTGAACACACAGCTTCAATGGTAAACACAAGGGTTTGGTGTTGGCAGCCCTTCTCAGGTTCTGTATTCTAGTTTGCTTTTGTTATGAATGTGTGGATGTTATTTGAAATTATACTGCATGTTATGATTCTAACAGAAACCCCTGTGTGTTAATCCACAGGGAATACATTACACAAAACAACCAATCAAAAGAAATAAAAAATCTAAACCCAAGCAGTCAGTAAGTTGTCAGTAAGGACTGCAGCTGAAATCTGCCTAGCAGAGGTCCAAATGCCAGTGGAGCAGAGAACATTTTGTTCAGCAAGAAAAAAACAAAACAAGAGAGCTGTAACGTAACTGACCAGCAGGAAAATGGCCCTTAAACAAACCCCATTGTGTGTGTGTGCTGAAAACAAGGCAGGGTGTTCATGTAGTCACACACAGGACCTTGAGTGGTTTCAGCAGTTCAGCACATATTCTTAATTTTAACAGAAGTACTCACCAACCACAACATGTTTATTATATTTACCTTGAACTGTCAGTTTAACAGTCCTGATAGTGACGCATGTCCCATTGATCTCCACCATACATGTGTAATCCCGAGTGTCCTCCAGTCTGAGCTCAGAGATTAGCAGAGAGGCGTTTCCAGAGGAGACTTCATCAGACAGCTTCACTCGGCCGCTCCACTGCGCATGGATGGGTACTGAGGGGATCTTTGAGTAGATTAATAGAACAGCTTTTCCCTGATCTGGATATGCAATCCATGTGACTTCTACATCCTGCCCAGGGGTGGGGGTGTAAGAACAGGGCAGCACTGCTCTCCCCCCAGCTGAGCCAGAGACAGCAACACGGTCTAGTGGAGGGCAAGCTACAGGAATGAGAGAGAAGAGACAATAAACTCAATGGAATAAACACCTACATTCTTCTGTTGATGATATTTCGGTTGTTTCCTCGTATTTTTGACGTTGCAGATCTTTCAAAGACAACGCTATCGATGAAAAGTTTCTGCTGCTTCCAGGTTCCCAATTATTTTGTGTTTGTTTGTTTATTTAACCAGGAGATTTACCCATTTAGACCGAGGCCTCATTTACAATGGGGTCCTGGAAAACAATAAAGGACAAATACAACACAAGCAACACAATAAAAACATGTGGTTCAGACTCAGTCAGCAGCATTGTGACTGGGCAGCGGGAGCGGCTGGGGGACCCAGAAATTGGGGAGGCATAAAATATTAGCAGCGGGTCCGACTGTTTCACTCCTGTTTTTACATTTGAAACGATGCTATTCAATACAAATGCTCCCATTTACATAAACACTTGTGTTTGTTTACTATACGATACAGCAACAAAGCAAAGCGCTAATAAGTGAATATGCAATCGTGAAAGCAGACGATAATACCAACACCGTGTAATAATAATAAATAATAAATCAGACACTACTGTGCCTATTATAAAAAATCCAAGGGAACGATTATGATATATATATATAAACAATATCAGTTTGATTCACTGCCAACCAACAAGCTTACTTCAATAACGCCGCGGCATTATCAGACTTTAAATTATGACGGAAACCCAAGTGTTGCACATTTGAAATAAAGCACTTTACACACATGTATGTTTGATCCCCCCAGAATACCCGAAATGTTTACATTTAGTACAGCAATTGTTTCCACAGAGAGGAATATACTAAATAGAAGCAATGACTGCAGCCCCTGTGCCTTTCCCTGTGTGTATGTAAACCCAAATATTAATAAAAAATTAGAAACAACATGAAATGCAGTTTAACTGTGTGTCAGGATCACAATATTATTGCTGGTAACTGAACAATAACAACAACAGCGTTTCCTTATCTCGATTACTTTCATAACAATCCCATTCGTCCATCTTTCATCCTCGCTAAACTGTCAATCACGCTGCCATGGAAACAGCCTTTGCTCTTGCGCTCCGGAAGTCAGGTTGATTCCATTGACATACAGGTCAATGCAGACAGTGTGTTTTGCCCCATTGTATTCTTCCGCAGGTAGGTTTTCATTCTCTTCAAGCATGAAAATGAAGGTTCTGCTGCCACGCTAGTCACTGGAATGGTTGGCATGAACTTCAGCAGCTTCCACACTTGTGGTGCGGTTTGTGAAAGGTCGTTCTCCGTGATGAATTGCAATAGCGCTCCTGTGGTTTATGGAAAGCTGCATCCTCGTAGATAGCGTGCAGTTCATTCTTCAACCTTTGTGTGAAACAGCATCTTTGTCTCATCAACAGGGAACCCCTTTGCTTTTGAGAAGTCTTCAGAGCAGTGCTTCTCAAACTTTGCCATAGTGAGCATCCCTGAGCTATGAAAAAAATATCTGCGCCTCCCCAGTTTACGAAAACAATATAACAAACTGAGAATCCTATATGTTGCAAAAAAATGAATAAGAGTAGAAGGGATTTGATCAATATAGAGCAGTATGAGTTTCAGAAGTATTCATTCAAAAACAGAACAAATGGAAGCAGCTAAAATCTTATTATTTTTTTTGGTCCTGTTAACTTTCTTATCTTAGTTGGTTTTAATGTAACTTCACAATTGCTGCTTCTGTATTATTAGGTGTATACTGTTGTTTAACTCTGTTATTTAAATGGTCTGCTTGTGGCAGTTGTATGTGTGAAATGCTATACAAATGTATTGTGGTTTGTATTTTTTTCTGATATGTTCTGTACAGTGCTTTACGATACTTTTGTATAAAAAGCGCTATATAAATGCAATCAATAAATAAAGAAATAAACTCATAGCGCTTCCTGTGTAAAATCATGACGGGTTTAGATGCTAAGGCAGGGCTGTCTTGTTTCGAGATGCTGGTGTAGCTTGCAGGGCTGCATGCTGTGGTTTGCCAGGATTTCGCCGCACATTTGATTCCTCGGTGCATCGCTGGACCCGCTCCATGTAAAGCCCAGTATTAAATATGCTTGTAATGATGTGCAGTTACATATCATGACCACGAGGTGTCACTACTAGATTTGATAGTAAGTTATGAGGTAGTTTTCCAGGATACAGGAAGTTTCGAAAAATAACTTAAGAAAGCATGTCAATAAAGGACTAGCACAAGCTAGCTGTTCATTAATAACAAATAGATTTCATTATTGAAACATTAGTGAACATAACAATGCTTCCTCATATTTTCTGCTTCTGTGTTTTGCTGGATCCTCCGCTGCTGTCCTCTCTTCGGTTTGTGTTGTTCGTTTTTCTCCGTTTGTCACAAAACGATCCGTTTCTCATTAAAGCTGTTTCTCTGTAAGCTGCTGCTTCTTCTTCTGGTTAATCTATAGGGCGCATTCCATCTATTATTTTAGATGATTAGCGCCCTCTATCTGTAGTCCTTTGTCTGTCTTTGTTTTACTTTATTTTTCTGTCATCTTTATTTATTATAACTTCCCTTCTTTTCCTGTTTCCTTTATATATTTTCTCTCTGTAAGCGCGCTGCTCAGACTGTTTACAAGTTTACTGGGGGGGGGGGACACGCAACGTACGTGTGACGTATCACAGTTGCTAAGGAACATTAGCACGTTAAACCAACGTTTTTTGCGTTATTTTATTTGAGTTACTTTTAAATATAATACATTTAAAATATATAGTAATTTGTAATTTTCTTCAAATCACCCAAAGTCTCAAAAAAATAAAAAATAAAGGACACACAGCTCGCTCCTCCCTTGACACGTTGCCACGCCTCATGGTTTGAGAGCCGCTGCTTAGAGAGTCCAAGATCTACAATCCTGAAGTGGAGCTTTTTCATGTCAGCAAACCTCTCTGATAGCTGACAAATGATTCCATCCAGGACTTCAACACGCAGGCGCGGGGGTCTCTCCAAAGTGTTTGGGTCGGTGTCCTCATTAAAGCAGCTGAGCCCTTGTTCATAATCATCCTAGCCACGGCGGAGTCTTTCTCGTTTGCGTTCCTCTCCATGGCCTCGGAGCTGTACAGTTTCTTCATTAAATCCCTCAAACTTGGCATCTTCCCCGAGTTGCTTCAGTGCATGTAAGGGACTGTCGAGTCGATGAAACGATTTCCTGAGATCCAGAGACTGGAGAGTTTGGAAGAGTATCTCTGTGTGTCCAAATATTGCACGAATGACAAATGTCACGCGAAAAATGGTCCCCCCTTGGAAAGTGGTCGCCCCGCACCAATTTTCACAATAAAATATTGTGCCCCCCCCATTATAAAAGGAACAACGCCAAGTCAGAAACACGCAGCTTCAAAAGATCATAAAATATCCTCCATAACCGAAACTATAATTGAACACAGTATACATTAAAAAAAATAGTGTCTGTTTTCTTTGTGAATCAACGTTATCTTTCGCCAGTCAAATCGTAGAGTGCCTGAATAAAGTTTTATAGATACACGAACAGATCTTCTGTTGCTTCTTGTTTAGCAGCCGCAGCTATCCCAGATATAATAGATTTGGTTACATTGTTTCGCGTCAGGAGTTTAAGCATGATTTAACTGCGCAGCAGATTCCCCAGTTGGATGATGAGCTGATAATATCTCTTTAGCAATGAAGCAGGCACGGTGACGTCACCATAATGATAAACAGTAATGCCGCGGGAGTTTTGTACTAAAGCAGGGTCAGCTGCTGCAGGGAAAACAAAGTTTATTTCTCCAACTGACCATTTTAAGAAATGTGAAAGCAGAACGCACAGAAATACTTGGGACTGTAATTAGGAAGTGTACTGCTGAGAGAAAAAATGAAGAGAATTCAAATTGAAATGTACTGCAGATTACTCGATGGCAGAAGAACAAACGCCATTCACTAAATTTAGCTCTCAGATTGTACCAATGAAAATATCTAAAATATATGACAACGCGCTTGCTGTGGTGTATTTAATATCGTAAATAGCAGAACAAACACGCTGCGATTTAAACATGTTTTTACTGAACAATAAACAGTAACATGTTTTGGCTAGTGCCTTCATTACTGCACCTGACTCAGTTGTTCTTTCAATGCTAAAATGTAATTAAATGCTGCCTTTTGCAATTACAAATCCATTTCACCTAAGAGAAGAGTTTGTTGCAGTTTAAAATATTGTGGAGTCTTCCCTGACATTTCACATATTTTACACTGTTATATGTACTGTTAGATACATAATCGTCTTACAAACAACATGTTAGTGTAAAATGCTGCTCCCTGTATAGTTTGTAATATAACAGTGTTTGTGTTTGTCAAAAGCTGTTAGTGCTCTGTAGGGAAATCCCTAAACAGCAATGTGCCCCCTACTTTAGTAGAGGTTGTGAAGCACTGCTCTGAGAGAATCACTTACCTGCTGTGAGGTGAGCGCTGTTTAAGATCAGTAGCAGTGCCAGAGCTTGCTCAGTGCTCAGAGCCATTCTCCTCTCCTCTCTCTCTCAGTTTCAGCACAAACTGTACTTTGTGACACTTCTGCAGTATTTCACATCCACCCCAGCTCTCTGTGGTTCTCTGTGGTCAAAATGGGTGTAGAAAAAACTCTACAAATCATTTCCTGCTCATAATAAAGATGGTGCGTCCATTATAGATCTGTGATATTATAACTTATAGCTGTGGTCGCATCATAAACGTCCATGCTCATAGTCTGGTTATAGAAGTGACTATTTTCCTAGAAGGAGAGCACATTGTTATTCTGTCGCAGTTTGGAAGGTCGTCACAATAAGTACCTTTCACAAACTTAGCAATTACTACTTTTTTAAAATTTGAGAATTATGTTTTTTTCTGTATTTCAGTAACCATGCCATCAGTAAATACAATATGAACCCTTTTTAACAATAAACAAACCAGGAGCGTCATTTGCTATGGGGCAGGGGGAGGGGGGCAGTTGCCCACCCAGACTGGTTTGCAGCTTAATCTGAAGCTAACATGCAAATGAGTCCCCGCCCAGTTAAGCATTTGACGCAGGCATTCTATACATAGAGGAGGCGGGAGGCGGGGAAGCGGCGGAGAGCAGAGCTGCCTATTGGGCGGCTTTTCATTCCGTTCTGAGGGAGAGAATGATGGTACACCGGTTGTCTATTTTCGGGTGGTTTTAGCGAAGCGCTGTTTTTTTATTTTATATTTTACATAAACACTGTTTTGTCAGATAAACAGAGGATCTCTGCCATGATTGACACAACAACACATCAGAAGCAGAGTAAGACGCACACAGACACAGCCCTTAGAGTCGGGGAGTTTGTTGAGTCAGCGCTGAGCCAATGGAACACGTCACTAGCCCTCATCATTGAAATTAGGAATGATTTTTGGAAGTGTTGCTACTCATCGTTGAGTTTATGAACGCGCTCACAGTGTCTGTGTGTGCTGAAAACAAGGCAGGGTGTTCATGTAGTCACACACAGGACCTTGAGTGGTTTCAGCAGTTCAGCACATATTCTTAATTTTAACACGTCCTCACCAACCACAACATGTTTATTATATTTACCTTGAACTGTCAGTTTAACAGCCCTGTGAGTGACACATATCCCATTGATCCACACTGTACACGTGTAATACCGAGTGTCCTCCAGTCTGAGCTCAGAGATTAGCAGAGAGCCGTTTCCAGAGGAGACTTCATCAGACAGCTTCACTCGGCCGCTCCACTGCGCAGGGATGAATACTGAAGGTGTGTTTGAGTCGATTAATAGAATGTGATCCCCCTGATCTGAATAAGCATACCATCTGACTTCTACATGCTGCCCAGGGGTGGGGGTGTAAGAACAGGGCAGCACTGCTCTCCCCCCAGCTGAGCCAAAGACAGCAACACGGTCTAGTGGAGGGCAATCTGCTATAAGAGACAATAAACTCAATGGAGTAAACTCCTTCATTCTTCAGAACCTTAATACAAAAGAGCCCTACATTAATATGGTGGTGGTAATCTGATCCGAATTAACCAGACCACTGTATATATGAGCAGGAACATATATATTGTAAAGAACCAGCCCCTGTATAGCTTGTGGTATAAAAATGTGTTTTTGGTCCAAAGCTGTTTGGGGGGAAAGTCACTAAACAGCAAAGTGGCACTGCTCTGAGAGAATCACTTACCTGCTGTGAGGTGAGCGCTGTTTAAGATCAGTAGCAGTGCCAGAGCTTGCTCAGTGCTCAGAGCCATTCTCCTCTCCTCTCTCTCTCAGTTTCAGCACAAAGTCCAGCACTCGGGTTAAACTCTATTTGTGTTTGATGATCTCAGCTCTGTATTTTTGAGAATTACTGGATGTTTTTCAGAGAACACAAGAAAAGATACAAAGTCAAAAATACAAACGCTGACAGGACTGTGTTTTAAAATACGTAGGCTTTCATTTAGATGTACTGTAGTTGGTTTTGTTGGTACAGTACTATACTTTCATACATCTGAGTGCTGACCGTGTCAATTATTAGTATTTAAAACAAACTACACACACACAATAAATTGGTGTGTTGGTAATTCATGAAGCTTTTCTTGTGTGCTGTTAAGCATTAAGAGGTGAAGGCGGTGTGATTAGCATGAGATATTATATTAGCTGTCTCTGCTCTATCTCCATACAAGGTGTGAAACAAGTTCTTTATCTCAAGCTTCACACATTCTGCAGTACGCCTCAGCCACAGTGTGGTCAGCTTAAGCCTCACATCATCTGCTTTAAACGTTTAGGACACACGTCATGTGATAAAGCTTTCCGTTGCTGTTTCTGATACAGGAAGTCTATCCAGAAGTGTCTGTTTTGTTCAGAGCAGCACAGGGCAATCTGATTGTGAACACTGTTACAAAGGGAGAGCATATGGGGGGAAAAAAGATTAAGCAGAATTGTATCACCCAAAAAATAATGTATGAAATATAACAATAACATATGAAATATAAAACCAATTGCAAGTTGTTCTTTGCTGTTTTCCATCTGGATTTTCACCACTGCTGCTCCTTACACTATTCCTGGATGCGCTATCATTTGGTAGGAACTCAGCAACTGGATGATAGTGAGATTTAGATCCACATGATTTCAAGGGCTGGTTTTCAGAAACATGCATGCCATTGATAAAAACAATGCTCTTGTTATGCTATGATGGGGTATTAATATTTGTGTAACACTTTGTGTAGGCCAAACCCAGGCATCATCCTCTAGTGAACTGTACCCCACAGCACAGCGTTGCCCAGTGATAAGGGTGCTTGTGTTTATAAGGAATATTAACTATTGATTTAGAATCATCCCTCGTGTTTCTTACTGGCTTTATTAATATGCCTCGTCCTCTTTTCTGTGCTGAGAATCTTTTGTTTTATTATATATTTTTGTTTTACATTTCGGATATCCTGTTGTAAGAGTTTCCCACAGTAAATCTTGCCTCAGCCACTGACTCACTGTGTGCGCCCCTGAGCAAGTCACTTAACCTGCTTGTGCTCCGTCCTTCGGATGAGACGCAAAACCAGCAAGGTCCTATTGGAAGGGACTCTGCAGCAGCAGTTGTGATGCAGAGTTCACCCCCCTAGTCTGTGTAAGTCGCTTTGGACAAAAGCGTCTGCTAAATGACTAATTATTATTATTATTATTATTATTATTATTATTATTATTATTATTATTAATAATAATAATAATAATAATAATAATAATAATAATAATAATAATAATAATAATAATAATAATAACAGATCTGCACAGTGATTGCAGTTGGAACACTGGAGTAAGAATTCCAACACATGACATCACCGCGTTCCAGGAAGCAGGAACAACTTTGGATCTCTAGCGCTGTCTTCAGCAGAGGAAGTAGGTGGAGCAGTTCCTAGAGCTCATGAGATCTGAGAATCATTGCAAAGCCTTGGTTAGCAGCCGATTCAGGATGCAGACCATCCTTCCCAGCAGTCCCTTACAGCAGCTTTGATAAGCGTGGCTGGTGTTCCGTGTGGTTTTGACTGCATTTGATTTGTCGTGTGCTGTGGCGCAGAGCTGGGGTTGACCCCATTCCCCCGGTTAGGAGTGCTGTGCTCTGTAAACCACACTGCGCCCTCTAGAGGAGCTCCGCTTCAACTCTCTGTATCTCTGCATCCGTCTCCTGAACGCTGTTATCTTTCACCATTAAAGAGCACATGAAAGACTGTACTAGTGTATGAACGAGAGGACACCATTCAGCCATCCTAGTAGCTGATTGATCTCAAAGCGTTGTCAAGTTGTTTCTTCAAGGATCCCAGTGATTCAGCATCAGCAACATGGTTAGGTAACCCTTTGTAACACTTGGTAACTCATTCCACACCCTCACCACTCTCTGTGTAAAGAAGTGTCAGCTACCCTCTGTCCTGAGTCACTGCACTTAATGAAGCTGTGTCCTCTGGTCCTGGTTTCTGCGCTGCGCTTAAGATTGTAATGAACTAAATTATCTAAATGGTGGCAGGTTTAATACCAACAACCATAAAACTAGGATATTGTTTCACGGTGTATTCACAGCATTGAGTGACATTGAAAAGGGATTTATTATAAATCACCCTGACTCGGAGAACACACCAGAGCAGTGGGAATAATATAGTTACTAATGTAACAGTATCCTCTCCATTAGTTTAAGAGATCACAATATAACCCTATGGGTGTTTTCGGGACCTGTGACTCAGGCAGCCTTTACTGGTGCCTGTGGAATCTAGGGAAACAGCACCACCTGCTGTCGCAGAGCCGCCAGTGCTCTTGTCCTGCTGCTGGTATCAGCAACATTAACCATCGCCGCGGTGCCGCAGAAATCTGACAGAATCGCGAGTAAAGCGGAGGGAACACGAAGCCACTTCCTGCCATGGAAGTTGGTTTCAGGCCACTACAGGGCACACCAGGGGAGGCTTGGGGTTTGATACAGCAACCTCAAACTAGGCCTCCCGGTCTCCTGGAACCAGGTTTCAAACCACTGGTCCTGAAAAAGTGTTTTCGTGTTCCTTCAGCTTAAGAAAGGGGTGGAGCAGCTGGGGTTGGATGGTTCACATTATTATATTTGTTCACGTTTTTCTAAAACGAATGTGTTTTAAACTACATCTGCAAAAATATTAAACAAACTACAGTTCCCACAGAACACCGCGGCGCAGATTCGACGCATAGCCGTGTCGTCACGCTTGCATCGTCATCAGTCTTCAGTCGGAAGCAGCATGGCCAGCAGGTAGGTGCGATACATAAAGTGATGTTAATAAAAGCAGCCAGCGCAGTCCTGTTTACTGGTGCTCTGAGTTCACTGAATGCTATTGAGACAGGGACTGGAGTCAGGAAAGATATTATACATGATATTCTAATAGCATTCAATGAAGGTGCAGTCAGAGACACAGATATTATATTAGCACGGGCACCAAGCCATTCTGGGGTGCGAGGTAATGAACACGTGGATTTCTGCGGGAAACTTATCGTGAACTCAGCCGGAAAAGACGTCACCAGGTCACGCATCCACGGGTTTAAAAGTCTGCACAGCCGCGCAGCTTCTCAAGAGGTACTGCGCTGGAGCAGCCGCGGCTCAAAACAATAGCCCCGCTAACACAAAACGTGTTCCTAGCGTTCCTGGAAGGTTCCCGTTCGGTTGTGACGAACACAACGTCGCTAGAACGTTCTTAGAACGTGTCTGTTCAGGCGTAATGTTCTAGGAACGTTCTAGCTGCGTGAATGGGAAACGTTCTGTACGTGATGGATCTCAACCAACACACAACGATGCTGCAAGGTTCTGGTTTGGTTGTGTTTTACACAACGTTGAGAGAACGTTCTGAAAACGTGATTTTTATCAGAGTCCTGCATATATTAAAAATCGTACTTATTTAATAGAGTTTAATAAAAAAATTCGGATACATTCTTACCGTCCGCAGCACCAAATAAGCACTTGCACCTCAAATACTGTGTGTGTGTGTTTTAGTCGTTTTGTTAGTTATTAAGTTATAGTTAGTGTATTATTAATAATAATATTATAATTCACGTGTGGATTTTTTTTTTTTTTAGCAGACGCCTTTATCCAAGGCTTACAGAGACTAGGGTGTGTGAACTATGCATCAGCTGCAGATGCAACAACATCTCACCTGAAAGATGGAGCACAAGGAGGTGAAGTGACTTGCTCAAGGTCACACACAATGAGTCAGTGGCTGTGATGGGATTTGAACCGGGGATCTCCTGGTTACAAACCCCTTTTCTTTAACCACTGGACCACACAGCCTCCATTGTGTTTCTTATATTATTTGATAAATGGGTATTGAGTGTGTTGATTTTTATTTATATAAATGTGTGTTTTCTTCTTCAGCTCTTTATTATTATTTTTCATCTCGAGTGTGGTTTGATGTATTTGCTTCACTGGACCCCCCTAAACTACTTTCTCTGTTTCCTCTATGGAAGTATACGAGCGAAACTCCGATTGGCTGAAGGACTGTCTGCCCAATGCACCCACCCACCGCCCCCCCGTTGCTTAGCAACCGCGTCTCCCGTTCCACGGCTCTGCTTGCCAGCGGCTCGCTGCTTGATCTCCCCGCCCTACCAATCATCTAGTTCCTTTATAAATGCAGAGGAATATTGTGAAATAGAGCCGGGCTTGAAAAGGAGAGTCCGAGCTGCACCGTGCACCGTGGAGAGACTTTATAACTTCGTGTCGCACACCAGTAAGCCTGTGTCTGACCGGGAGGGGATCATTTCCAACACGGGGTGCAGCGTGTTGGGGTTCCCCGGTCAGGGAGCCTGTTAGTTTACTGTTAACGTTGTGTGGTTTATTTGATAGCTGTCCCGCTCCTGCAGCAAGGAATCCTCGGTTTCATTTGTTAGATTTTATTTTATTCTTGGGTGCGCGCAGCTGTTTTATATATTCATGTTAAATAGATTGGGGGGAAATTGGTACTGTGTACTTTACAAATGTAATCGAGTCTGTAACGAGATCATTCAGTTGCTAACGTTGTCGTCTACTTTGTATGTATCACAAAAAGAACAGATTTGCTGAACTGTTTAATTAACTTCACTATAAGAAACAAAAAAAAAAACACAAAACTGCTTGACCTAAAAAAGAACAGTCCTGCAGGTTCTGCACCATAGTAGCAGCGCAGTTTACACTGCCTCAGAGTTTCTGATCGCATCATGATTCCAGATTTCCTAAATCCATGGATGGAAATGTCCGGTCTGCTTTTCATTTTTTGAAGCACATTGTCATTCCAGTATCACTCGCTGCCATTCTCATATTCACTTTGACATCCGAAACATTCTTCCCCATGGCCAGCGCTTCTTTAACCTGCGCTGCAAACCACGAGTCTGTGCGAGGGCGGGATCGCACACTGTGTGCCGCCTTCTGATTGGTGGAAGGATTATTGGCAAGCCAATCCAAACCACCAATAAAGCCAAAATCAATTCCACTCCAAAATGTCCCGTTCTGCGGCACTTCAAAGAAAATATTAAAGGCAGGCTGGTGTCTCTTATGCGTTTCACTTCAAACCGGACATCAGGGCGTCCGGGTTTGTTAATTCCTGCCACCCGAACACAGAGGCCAATTCCCGGACTGTCCCGGTCAAACCAGGACAGGTGGAACCCTAAAATCTACATATATTTATTTGGAAATACTGAAGACATTAGTTTAATATAATATACTTTTATTGATTTTCAGTTTTAATAAAATCTTCTCAGTTATTGTGTGAAAGTGATTATTATTATTATTATTATTATTATTATTATTATTATTATTATTATTATTATTGGTCAATATTATTAAAAAGACGCGTAATTTTACAGAAATACGAAACCAGTGTGTGGCGCTCCCCGTCACTTTGACTGAAATTGAGGTGAAATAAAGAGAGATAGACATGCCATGAATTTTCAAATGTTCTGCTATTTCTTCTCATATGGCGTCCTTCTTTTTATTGTCTTTATAACCACTGACACTGGCATCATAAAGAGCATTATATTTTTCCACTTTAATAATTACATTCTCATTGATGTCATTTTTTTATTTCTGTGGTAATCTCTGCGTGAGCGAGACAGTGACAGTCTGACAGCCGCTCCCTTTGATCTGATTTCTGATTGGTGCATTGCGACGCCAATAGCTCGTGTCGCGAATAGAAATAAAACACATTGATTTCTAAATTCGCTCGCTTCGTTCGCGCCGCTCGCTACGGCTGCGGTGTGCATCGCTCCATTTAAATCAATAGCTTTCATTATTTTTTATTTGCTCGCTCGCGTCGTTCGCGTCCGGTGTGCATAGACCTTTAGTGATATTTAAGGGATACTAAAATATTTTATTTCGCTGCGCCCCTACCACACATCTATGGAGGATAATTTGTGCCAAAATTAATAAATAAATACATAACGAAATAAATACATAAATAAGTAAAAAGTGAAATATATTTAATAATTTATCTATTTATTTATTTATTTCGTTATTTATTTACGTATTTATTTCGTTTTTTATTTCTGTATTTATTTCGTCTTTTCATTTTGGCACAATCTTTTCGAGCTCCCGTCAATCATGCTCGATGGGCGGGTCAGTAAGTGACTCGGTGCTCTCCTAACTCTGCCTGGTGTAGTAGTGCGGAGAGGCGTGCAGGCAGGGCTGCAGTTTCAATGCTGTGAATATTCCATACGTTACAAATGTGTGCAACATGACCTATAGGAGTCTTATCCTGGGAAAGATTAGGGAGCTTTTAATTCAAGTTGAATGTGAGAATGACGACTTTATTTTGTGTCGAGTAGATTGGCTGTTGGAAAGAATAGGGCAGATATTGGCATGTACTGATGAAAATATTGATGAAGGTGCCAGAACTAACTTGCAGATAATTCGCCATCAAATTCTACGCAGTACCAGTGACGACAGTATAGCAGAAGAGTCCGCAGCGTTAGGCCAAACTGGGACGGGAAAATCTGGACGTCCCAAGATATTTTTACTCAGGGAGTCCTCTCCGCACTAGTGATGTGCAGTTCGTGAATGAATCCTTCTTTTTGAATGACTCACTCAGGTGAACGATGGGAATCGGATCAGAGCCCCCATTGAATCGGTTCTTTTGATTCACCCCATGAACAGGCTGCGTGGCGCACAGGAGTCGAGTTACCAGCCTATCAAAACTCATGAAGTGATTCCTTACCTCTCGAGTCTGGCTGATTTGTTCGTTGTAACAAGGAAACCGGGTTGTCTCTCAACTCGTTGAGTGTTATGAAACTGAAGACCGTATGTGCCATGTTGGATCCAAATTCCCGCTTACTTAGTGCATGATAAGAACTCTGTGTGAGCCAAAATGACGTCAGTTACATCCTCCAGACCACAGCTATGTATCTCTGATCCAGACGGTGTGTGCTTTCTAGAGAGCTGCTTCACGCTGTCAGAAACTCACATTACAAGTTTGTGCACCAGAATTATTATTTTTTGTACAGTTCTTCTTGGTTTACTATGTGCGTAAGTCTGCCAAACAAATAAATAATAAAATGAATCACTACTAGTTGTAGTTGCACAAATTATGATTAATATTTCTAAGTCATCTTGAGTAAACTCAGCCAAAAAACTTAATAATAATAATAATAATAATAATAATAATAATAATAATAATAATAATAATAAAAATAATAGAGATATACACCTCATTTCCAAAATAAATAAATACAAACATCTACTGGTATTGTAACGTTATTGTACCCAAGGCTTAATTATATAACTTGTGATTACATATTGTGATTACAAAGATTACATGACGATTTACAACTATGGTTAAATATTTTATAATTTAATAATGACGGCGATTCAGTCCACAAGGTGACACGTAGTATCAGCTACGATACCACGACCTTGTAGGAGGATATTGCACATTGTAACGGATGACGTTCTTAAACGTCTATTATATTTTACACGCACATTAAATATACATTTTCTAAATGTTATTTTACTGTGTTAAACACAAAAAATACTAAATATATACACGTTTAAACTTTGTTTATATAAAATGTACATGTTGCGGTTATGGGTGTGCTTCAACGTGTGATTGATCACATGACTAATCCCTAAAGGTTTACTGGATATTATTATTATTATTATTTATTTCTTAGCTGACGCCCTTATCCAGGGCGACTTACAATTGTTACAAGATATCACATTATTTTTACATACAATTACCCATTTATACAGTTGGGTTTTTACTGGAGCAATCTAGGTAAAGTACCTTGCTCAAGGGTACAGCAGCAGTGTCCCCCACCTGGGATTGAACCCACGACCCTCCGGTCAAACAGCGTTTTGCTCTGTGCTGAATAAATACCACGGATTAGTTCCACAAATACCACTCGCTCGAGCCTCTCTTTTTGTTGTAAAAAAACAATGAGTGACTCCAAATGTATAGAAAAAAACACATAAGAAATGCAAATGACTATTTTTTTTTAAAAAAAAGATTAAATTAAATTAGATTGATACTGATGGCTAAACAATGCTAAGGGTTCAAACTGTTATGTTATCTCTAGGATTGTAAATAGATATCTTTTTTTTGTCAAACTATATTTAATGTTTATGAACCCAGTCAACCAAATATAGATTCTCCCTCGCTTTTGTGATGTGCAGTTCATGAACGACTCGTTCTTTCCGGTTCAAATAAACCTACGTAAACAATCTTCATGCGGTCTACACTGACTGGTTTTGTGTCATTGAATCAGTGAATCAAATGAACGAAATGAATCGATTCACCAAACTGAACTGAATCAAATGAATGGAGACACTAAAAGGAATCGACCTGCCCATCACTGCTCCGCGATACTACCAGGGAACGAGAGGAGATCAGCGAGTCACTTACTGTCCCGACCATCGAGCATGACTGACGGGGGCTCGAAAAGATTGTGCCAAAATGAAAAGACGAAATAAATAAAGAATTGAAAAACGAAATAAATAAATAAATAAATAAAAAACGAAATAAATAAAGAAATAAAAAACGAAATAAATACGTAAATAAATAAAGAAATAAATAGATACATTATTAAATATATTTCATTTTTTTACTTATTTATGTATTTATTTTTTTTTTTTAATTTTGGCACAAATGATCCTACACGATCAAATAACATAAAAATACACGTGTTGAGTAAAATGTTTTTCTAAACCTCTCTATGTAATTATTAGCTCTAGTCGGCACTAGGACCCTAGACAGGTCCCACAGAACGAGCTCCTCGGTGCCAGCCATCCTCCCAGCGCTGGGGCTGTAAACCCTTCACACTGCTGCTGTAACGGGCAGTGTTGTGTGATCCGCTCCCGGGATGGATTCTGTCTCCTGCCGGTGAGATGAGAGATGAGGTTAAACGCTCGAAACCACGAATGCAGATGAGCCCGTCTCTTTTGCTTTGTGGTTTAGACGTTTGCTGCATCTCATAACCAAAAGCCATCCAGTACATCCCCAGTATGAGACAGCGGGAATCATTCACAATGCCTTCTCCTCGGAGTTATTTAAAGGGGCTGTGCCCCACATACAGGCTATGGGCACATCTGTGGCCCCACGAGTATCTACTGACACACTCTACAGCGCTTCAATGCATAAACTCATCACTTTCCTCAGAATGATCCCGCAATATTAAGAAAACACTCATACAATTTTTAAATATTTCCTTTATCTGTTAATATAACTATCTAGCCATTGCTCTCTATATAAACTTAAGGGAATTCCAATATACATATTGCTGCTTCTTCAGCTCTGATGTTTAATCCGAGTCGGATGTTGTGAAACTTCATTAACAGCAAACTGTGTCCGATTATACTGCTGTATTGCTCTTGATAATATCCACGAGGGGGCAGCAGTGCCTTTTATTCAGGTCTGTTCAGAGGAACTGGAAGAGCCAGTATTAAGTCTATCTTACCCCTCGGGCCCTGAGTCTGAAACGTTTGTCTACCAGTATTTTGAAGTTATGGATGTCATGTAAAATATTGCCCTGCTCCTGCCTGTGCTGGACTGTTTCGTGACACACCGAATTGGCAATGGGCTAATGGCACACAGTATATGGCTACTACAACTGCAGCAATGATGGAGACACAAAACATCCATTCTGGGCTGCAGTCCATTCAGAGGACAATTGGGAGGATTCAGTGTGCAATGTTCAGAAGCCTTTTTACTCCTTTATTTAACGTTGCTGGGGGAAGCCCACTAGGGACCACGTGACAGAACTTTATTAGATATTGTATCTTTGAAACAGGGGTTTGTTTGTATGCTAATTAGACATTATGATGCCAAATATTCTTCAAATCTGGCTATGCTAACAAGTGCAATAGAATCTTAAAAAAAGGAATTTCATACCTTCTGTAGCACACAGGCTCTCTAACGAGGCTGAGGATTGTAGAGAAAAATGCCAAGACACAGGACACAGCTAAATATTTTATTATTTATAAGCAAAAAAGGAAAAGCAATAAGATATTGTACTGTGCAACTAACATTTAATAGTAATCAGGAATAACTAAGTTATACTAAGCAAAAAATTAACAAATGTACTTTTCAATCAGTAATAAAAAAAAATTAAGAAATTAATACAAATTACTAAACTGTCTTCTCATCACTAATATAAAACTGTTATTAACAATTATCTATAGTAAACAGCACCAACTAAGTTATACAAAAAATAAACTAATAGCTATCAGGGATGAATAGAACCTGAAATATATCAAAATGCTAAAACGCTCTTATTAAAATGATATAGAAATGAAGAGATGCAGGCACAGGCAGGATGCAGCGGGTTACAGTAACAGCAATACTCTTTCACAATGGACCATACTGGCATAGGGAACCAGCAGCAGCAACACACAGGAATAATTGAACTTCCGCTTAACTCACAACACTCACTAAATACAGGTACATGCAATCCAATTACAATCCAGTTATCAAAGCGGTTTCATGCAGAACGATCTCCTCTGTGCTGCTGCATTCCCCTGCTGGGTTGAGCATGGGCTGGTTTTCTGGGTTGCTGATGGTCTAGTTGTCGGGGTGGCTGATGGTCTAGTTGTCGGGGTTGTGCTCGTCGTTGTTCTTGAGGTAGTTGAATCTCTCTTTGGAGGTCCTGTAAGAACAATTCAATTTACATACAAATTATGCCTTAATATCTGACACAGCAGCCAGTACCTTCTACACAATTGACCACCGCCAAAGACAAAGGGCCCAATTCACGTCCCAGTGGTAAAACTGGAGTGAAGACTGGAGGTGTGTTATTATCACTCCTCAAACTTCACTCCTTGCTCCCGCTGTAATCCACAGACGTCCTAATGGTGTTTTTTCTGTGTCGTTTGATCAGCTCTCATGAATAATTACTTAGCGTTAATACCACCCTTTATACCATGATAGTGTGACTCTTACCTCTTACAGACAGGACACTAAAACAATGAGAAGCGTCTTGAAAACTACACCACATTATTACTGCATCACTAATTCAAGCACACACACTGAGCTGTGTGGGTTACATCATTTGCTGAAGGGTATCAGCACTTATATTAAGACAGAAATGGTACCAACGCCAACAAAAACATTCTGTGAATCGGACCCAAAGTCAGTTATCTACAGGTAATGGCCGCTGCAAAGGGTACTAATGCTGTTCTAGACATTGTGTGTATTTAAATGTGTTTTAAGCTGTTTGAAATGTATGTCGCTGTTTAAAAAGCGAGTTTCAGGATTCTAAAGCTCCAGTCACTTTAGACGTTTAGCTTTTAAAAGTCCCATTAGCTTAATTTACATCTGGGATAATGACTGAACTCGCTGTGCTTAGAAAGTGATTGACTGAGAAGATCTGTGAGCTTTACAATATGGGATAATGAAGGGACTTTGAACACACAGCTTCAATGGTAAACACAAGGGTTTGGTTTTGGCAGCCCTTCTCAGGTTCTGTATTCTAGTTTGCTTTTGTTATCAATGTGTGGATGTTATTTGAAATTATACAGCATGTTATGATTCTACCAGAAACCCCTGTGTGTTAATCCACAGGGAATACATTACACAAAACAACCAATCAAAAGAAATCAAAAATCTAAACCCAAGCAGTCAGTAAGTTGTCAGTAAGGACTGCAGCTGAAATCTGCCTAGCAGAGGTCCAAATGCCAGTGGAGCAGAAGAACATTTTGTTCAGCAAGAAAAAAACAAAACAAGAGAGCTGTAACGTAACTGACCAGCAGGAAAATGACCCTTAAACAAACCCCATTGTGTGTGTGTGCTGAAAACAAGGCAGGGTGTTCATGTAGTCACACACAGGACCTTGAGTGGTTTCAGCAGTTCAGCACATATTCTTAATTTTAACACAAGTACTCACCAACCAGAGAACATGTTTATTATATTTACCTTGAACTGTCAGGTTAACATTCCTGTGAGTGACACATATCCCATTGATCCACATGTCACACGTGTAATCCCCAGTGTCCTCCAGTCTGAGCTCAGAGATTAGCAGAGAGCCGTTTCCAGAGGAGACTTCATCAGGCAGCTTCACTCGGCCGCTCCACTGCGCAGGGATGGGTGCTGAGGATCGTCTCTTTGACTCGATTAATAGAACAGGTCCTCCCTGATCTGGATATGCATACCATCTGACTGCTACATCCTGCCCAGGGGTGGGGGTGTAAGAACAGGGCAGCACTGCTCTCCCCCCAGCTGAGCCAGAGACATCAACATGGTCTGGTGCAGGGCAAGCTACAGTAATGAGAGAGAAGAGACAATAAACTCAATGGAATAAACACCTACATTCTTCTGTTGATGATATTTCGGTTGTTTCCTCGTATTTTTGACGTTGCAGATCTTTCAAAGACAACGCTATCGATGAAAAGTTTCTGCTGCTTCCTGGTTCCAATTATTTTGTGTTTGTTTGTTTATTTAACCAGGAGATTTACCCATTGAGACCGAGGCCTCATTTACAAGGGGGTCCTGGAAAACAATAAAGGACAAATACAACACAAGCAACCCAATAAAAACATGTGGTTCAGACTCAGTCAGCAGCATTGTGACAGGGCAGCGGGAGCGGCTGGGGGACCCAGAAATTGGGGAGGCATAAAATATTAGCAGCGGGTCCGACTGTTTCACTCCTGTTTTTACATTTGAAACGATGCTATTCAATACAAATGCTGCCATTTACATAAACACTTGTGTTTGTTTACTATACGATACAGCAACAAAGCAAAGCGCTAATAAGTGAATATGCAATCGTGAAAGCAGACGATAATACCAACACCGTGTAATAATAATAAATAATAAATCAGACACTACTGTGCCTATTATAAAAAATACAAGGGAACGATTATGATAAAAAAAAATTAGTCTTCAGAGCAGTGCTTCTCAAACTTTGCCCTGAGCTTTGCCCTGAGCTATGAAAAAAATACCTGCGCCTCCCCAGTTTACTGAAACAATATAACAAACCGAAAATCCTATATGTTGCAAAACAATGAATAAAAGAGTAGAAGGGATTTGATCAATATAGAGCAGTATGAGTTTCAGAAGTATTCATTCAAAAACAGAACCAATGGAAGCAGCTAAAATCTTATTTTGTTTTTTTTTTGGTCCTGTTAACTTTCTTATCTTAGTTGGTTTTAATGTAACTTCACAATTTCTGCTTCTGTATTATTAGGTGTATACTGTTGTTTAACTCTGTTATTTAAATGGTCTGCTTGTGGCAGTTGTATGTGTGACATGCTATTCAAATGTATTGTGGTTTGTATTTTTTTCTGCTATGTTCTGTACAGTGCTTTACGTTACTTTTGTGTAAAAAGCGCTATACAAATGCGATAAATAAATAAAGAAATAAACTCATAGCGCTTCCTGTGTAAAATCATGACGGGTTTAGATGCTAAGGCAGGGTTGTCGTGTTTCCAGATGCTGGTGTAGCTTGCAGGGCTGCATGCTGTGGTTTGCCAGGATTTCGCCGCACATTTGATTCCTCGGTGCATCGCTGGACCCGCTCCATGTAAAGCCCAGTTTTAAATATGCTTGTAATGATGTGCAGTTACATATCATGACCACAAGGTGTCACTACTAGATTTGATAGTAAGTTATGAGGTAGTTTTCCAGGATACAGGAAGTTTCGAAAAATAACTTAAGAAAGCATGTCAATAAAGGACTAGCACAAGCTAGCTGTTCATTAATAACAAATAGATTTCATTATTGAAACATTAGTGAACATAACAATGCGTCCTCATATTTTCTGCTTCTGTGTTTTGCTGGATCCTCTGCTGCTGTCCTCTCTTCGGTTTGTGTTGTTCGTTTTTCTCCGTTTGTCACAAAACGATCCGTTTCTCATTAAAGCTGTTTCTCTCTGTAAGCTGCTGCTGCTTCTTCTGGTTAATCTATAGGGCGCATTCCATCTATTATTGTAGATGATTAGCGCCCTCTATCTGTAGTCCTTTGTCTGTCTTTGTTTTACTTTATTTTTCTGTCATCTTTATTTATTATAACTTCCCTTCTTTTCCTGTTTCCTTTATATATTTTCTCTCTGTAAGCGCGCTGCTCAGACTGTTTACAAGTTTACTGGGGGGGGACACCCAACGTACGTGTGACGTGTCACAGTTGCAAAGGAACATTAGCACGTTAAACCAACGTTTTTTGCGTTATTTTATTTGAGTTATTTTTAAATATAATACATTTAAAATATATAGTAATTTGTAATTGTCTTCAAATCATCAATAAAGGACACACAGCTCGCTCCTCCCTTGTCACGCCTCATGGTTTGAGAGCCGCTGCTTAGAGAGTCCAAGATCTACAATCCTGAAGTGGAGCTTTTTCATGTCAGCAAACCTCTCTGATAGCTGACAAATGATTCCATCCAGGACTTCAACACGCAGGCGCGGGGGTCTCTCCAAAGTGTTTGGGTCGGTGTCCTCATTAAAGCAGCTGAACCCTTGTTCATAATCATCCCAGCCACGGCGGAGTCGTTCTCGTTTGCGTTCCTCTCCATGGCCTCGGAGCTGTACAGTTTCTTCATAAAATCCCTCAAACTTGGCATCTTCCCCGAGTTGCTTCAGTGCATGTAGGGGACTGTCGAGTCGTTCAAACGATTTCCTGAGATCCAGAGACTGGAGAGTTTGGAAGAGTATCTCTGTGTGTCCAAATATTGCACGAAAGACAAATGTCACGCGAAAAATGGCCCCCCCTTGGAAAGTGGTCCCCCCAGACTCATTTTCATAGTGTATGCTATGAAGATTGGTCCCCCCCCCCCCCCCCCCCCATTTTCATAATGAAATATTGTGCCCCCCCTCCCATTATAAAAAGAACAACGCCAAATCAGAAACACGCAGCTTCAAAAGATCATAAAATATCCTCCATAACCGAAACTACAATTGAACACAGTATACATTAAAAAAAGTGTTTATTTTCTTTGTGAACCAACGTTATCTTTCGCCAGTCAAATCGTAGAGTGCCTGAATAAAGTTTTATAGATACACGAACAGATCTTCTGTTGCTTCTTCTTTAGCAGCCGCAGCTATCCCAGATATAATAGATTTGGTTACATTGTTTCGCGTCAGGAGTTTAAGCATGATTTAACTGCGCAGCAGATTCCCCAGTTGGATGATGAGCTGATAATATCTCTTTAGCAATGAAGCAGGCACGGTGACGTCACCATAATGATAAACAGTAATGCCGCGGGAGGTTTGTACTAAAGCAGGGTCAGCTGCTGCAGGGAAAACAAAGTTTATTTCTGAAACGGACCATTTTAAGAAATGTGAAAGCAGAACGCACAGAAATACTTGGAACTGTAATTAGGAAGTGTACTGCTGAGAAAAAAATGAAGGGAATTCAAATTGAAATGTACTGCAGATTACTCGATGGCAGAAGAACAAACGCCATTCACTAAATTTAGCTCTCAGATTGTACCAATGAAAATATCTAAAATATATGACAACGCGCTTGCTGTGGTGTATTTAATATCGTAAATAGCAGAACAAACACGCTGCGATTTAAACATGTTTTTACTGAACAATAAACAGTAACATGTTTTGGCTAGTGCCTTCATTACTGTACCTGACTCAGCTGTTCTTTCAATGCTAAAATGTAATTAAATGCTGCCTTTTGCAATTACAAATCCATTTCACCTGAGAGAAGAGTTTATTGCAGTTTTAAATATTGTGGAGTCTTCCCTGACATTTCACATATTTTACACTGTTAGATGTACTGTTAGATACATAATCGTCTTACAAACAACATGTTAGTGTAAAATGCTGCTCCCTGTGTAGTTTGTAATATAACAGTGTTTATGTTTGTCCAAAGCTGTTAGTGCTGTGTAGGGAAATCCCTAAACAGCAATGTGCCCCCTACTTTAGTAGAGGTTGTGAAGCACTGCTCTGAGAGAATCACTTACCTGCTGTGAGGTGAGCGCTGTTTAAGATCAGTAGCAGTGCCAGAGCTTGCTCAGTGCTCAGAGCCATTCTCCTCTCCTCTCTCTCTCAGTTTCAGCACAAAGTCCAGCACTCGGGTTAAACTCTATTTGTGTTTGATGCTCTCAGCTCTAAATGAATATTTCCTGTACTGTTAGTTTGACCAGAATGATCTGTGTGTATTTTTACACACCCGGACAGCAGGTTTCCAGTCACTGCTGTAGCTAACTGCCTTTTTCAACAGTTGGTTGTCTCACTTATGCTTTTGGTTTTGGTTCCTTCTGCTTCCCTGCAAATGTATATTGGGTTAATAACAGCAACATTTCCTTCATGTAGCAATCACAGTTCTAAAAGACTCCCACAGCTCTCCAGACTCTCATGATTTAGCTTTTATCTTTCAGTTAGTTCTAAGCATCCATGGACTGACCTTCTTGTCATTTATATTGAACAGCACTTTTCACCTGGTCTCTGTTTTATTTGTTGTCAGTGTAAGAACATGTGCCACTCATAACTCAAACAAAAACACTGGAGTAACAAAACCTCTCAGACTTGCTTACCAATAATAATAATAATAATAATAATAATAATAATAATAATAATAATAATAATAATAATAATAATAATGCATGTGCATTTCACCCTTTATACTCTTGTGAGTGTATGCAGAAGGAGCTGCTATTGCAAGCTATGTGAAAGGGAGGACGCACGCATGGGGAAACTGCAAACTGACCACGGGAGCTTTCAGGGTAACAGCACAGTGCTCACCACAAACACACTGGCCTCATGCATCAGGGGCTTTACAACACAATACAATTTGCTCTATTTTTTGTTGAACTGTTAATATTACAAAACAAATCATTAACCTGCAGGCCCCATTCAAGGACTCCGTGTTCAGTTTGGTACCAGTTGTGTAATACTGACAGTTTGTTTTATTTCTCTTTCACAATGTAGCAGTATTTGTGTGTAATATCAGCTATAAATAAAATGAGGAAGAACAAGTTAGAAGAGGAGACTGCACAGTATAGGATTTGTTTTGTACATAACTGGTATGGATGTAGAACAGGAAGCGTGACACTGAATTGCCTTGATGACAGAAAGGCGTGTCATTAAACGGCAGTCAGTTTGGACCTTTTGTTTTTTGTCCCTCTTGGCTATAAGAGCCACTGCAGGAAACACTCTTGAGCAGGTGATTCAAACCTGGGTTCTATTATTATTCTAGTGTTGACATGACAACCAGTTCATATTGTGTGTGTGTTGCAGTAATATTGTATCCTGATGTATCTAACCTGTGCTCAGTTTATGGTGCTGGCGTTTAGTGTCCTGGGAAGTCATATTGAATTCCCACGACACCTTCCTCCAAACCGGGACGATCCAGGAAATCAGGGACACAGGGCAACACTACTGGGAAGTTTTACTTCAAGATGTCCTCCGTCATATCTTTGTTTAATATTAGTAGGTGTTTCTGTATTGAACGTAAAGCCTGGTTAAATTGCATGGGGTTTTATCTTTGTAACTATAATCGGTGGTCTGCTTATATTTTTAGGTATGGAGTTTTTTGGGTTGTTATAAATATATTTTGTCACTTAATATAATGTGTATTTATTGTGATTGCATGCCAGAACACTACCTTATTAGGTTTAGGAACACTGCAGATCCTGGGTCTTTTTTGTGCCACTATCTCCTCATCAGAGCAAGATTCTTCAGAAGTCTGCTCAGGTGAATACCTTACTGGCTGCTTTAGGGCTCTCTGCCCCTTGCCACTCAGACTGTCATATTCAATGTCATCTATTTGTGCATCTAACCACTCCTTTTCTTTTTTTTAATGCATCTTAGGTTATCTGTAGGGATGAAAATGACAAATGAATAAGAAGGGTCTTATCGATTAGCTTAGAAATAATTTTGTAACTTTTTTATGGAATTCACGTTAAGTAGGTAATAAGAAAAAGTAGTTGTGAGCAGGTAATAAGAAAAAATAAATTAAACATTAAACAATTTTATTGAAGAGATCTGAATACGTTAACACTGGACCTATATAGAAGCAATAGGAAGAAAATAATAGATAGTAGACGTGTATACATCATATTATACATACAACCACTAATATGTAAACGATAGTAGCACTTTAAGTGTATGTGCTTTTTTATTAAAAAAAATATAAATTTAAAAACAAAGTTTTTAAAAATACATAATATGGGGGGAGAAATAGATAAATACGAAAGCACTGTATGTGTTTGTAGCTGTGAAGTTGCTTCAGAACAGTTCACAAGATAGCGTCTCAATTTACACATCAAACTGACGTAATGTCCTATCTCGTGTTTATATATCGATGGCTACTTGTGCTGCCAGCAAGTGGGTTGGTCGAGGGTGGAGCTCGGAGGCGTTACCGTCCAGAAAATGGGGTTGGTTGATCCTGGGGTTTGGCGGAGTAATATAAAGTCAAGGATGAGAGGGAGTCAGTGCGAGTTTGTTGTCACAAATTGTTATTCATAATATTTGTTTATAAAAACCCTGTATTCACAAACTTAATGCGTCTGTCTAATTTATTAATCTATACAATTTATAGTTAAAACGTACTTACCACTGACGGACTCAGGCCGGGTTCGATTTCCATTCATCTTTTGGTTCCTTTTTTTTTTTAAATCCATGAATCAAGTCCAATTCTCTCAGGATCAGAGAGGAGATTTCTGTCCTGTACAAATCTCTCTTCACTGATACTAATTTCCTTTGATTTGACCCAGAATATGAGAACATACCGGTGGTGTTTATTTTCTATTGCAGACATTTGAACTGTTTTAACCGTTAGAACTACAAAGAACATATCCTATTGAAATTGGGTCTCGAGGTCTGATCAGGCTAGAGCGAAAACACGTGGTGTTCTGTAAACTCATTGTAATAATACTAGGCTTATTTTAATTTATACCTGTATTCTTAGTTTTATTCTTTATTGTATCCATTATTATAATTTTTTAACTTAACATGTTTTTATTTGATTAAACAAGTTGAATTTGCTGTAAGAGTTTATCACATATCAGATGTAAAATGGTATAATCACATGTGATCAGCAAATATTCACGTGCTTAAATGTGAATTGTATATTCACATGTGATCATCAATGATATTTCAATGTGGTCACATATGAACACATGTGAATAATTATTTTCACATGTGATAACATGTGTTTCCCATGTGAATCACATGTGTTTTTTCCGTAAGTGTGTTTATATGTGATCTGGATTAACATGTAAAGTATTCAAAAAGAATACATCTGCATATATTTATTTGGAAATACTGAAGACATTAGTTTAATATAATATAGGCCTACTTTTATTGATTTTCAGTTTTAATAAAATCTTCTCCGTTATTGTGTGAATGTGATTATTATTATTATTGGTCAATATTATTAAAAAGAAGCGTAATTTTACAGAAATATGAAACCAGTGTGTGGCGCTCCCCGTCACTTTGACTGAAATTGAGTTGAAATAAAGAGAGATAGACATGCCATGAATTTTCAAATGTTCTGCTATTTCTTCTCATATGACGTCCTTCTTTTTATTGTCTTTATAACCACTGACACTGGCATCATAAAGAGCATTATATTTTTCCACTTTAATAATTACATTCTCATTGATGTCATTTTTTTATTTCTGTGGTAATCTCTGCGTGAGCGAGACAGTGACAGTCTGACAGCCGCTCCCTTTGATCTGATTTCTGATTGGTGCATTGCGACGCCAATAGCTCGTGTCGCGAATAGAAATAAAACACATTGATTTCTAAATTCGCTCGCTTCGTTCGCGCCGCTCGCTACGGCTGCGGTGTGCATTGCTCCATTTAAATCAATAGCTTTCATTATTTTTTATTTGCTCGCTCGCGTCGTTCGTGTCCGGTGTGCATAGACCTTTAGTGATATTTAAGGGATACTAAGATATTTTATTTCCATGCGCCCCTGCCACACATCCTCCCTTATACACATAAATAAAGAAAAACGATAACAAAATACACGTGTTGTGTAAAATGTTTTTCTAAACCTCTCTATGTAATAATTAGCTCTAGTCGGCACTAGGACCCTAGACAGGTCCCACAGAACGAGCTCCTCGGTGCCAGCCATCCTCCCAGCGCTGGGGCTGTAAACCCTTCACACTGCTGCTGTAACGGGCAGTGTTGTGTGATCCGCTCCCGGGATGGATTCTGTCTCCTGCCGGTGAGATGAGAGATGAGGTTAAACGCTCGAAACCACGAATGCAGATGAGCCCGTCTCTTTTGCTTTGTGGTTTAGACGTTTGCTGCATCTCCTAACCAAAAGCCATCCAGGACATCTCCAGTATGAGACAGCGGGAATCATTCACAATGCCTTCTCCTCGGAGTTATTTAAAGGGGCTGTGCCCAACATACAGGCTATGGGCACATCTGTGGCTCCACGAGTATCTACTGACACACTCTACAGCGCTTCAATGCATAAACTCATCACTTTCCTCAGAATGATACCGCAATATTAAGAAAATAACTGTAACACACATACAATTTTGAAATATTTCCTTTATCTGTTAATGTAACTCCCAAGCCATTGCCCTCTATATAAACTTAAGGGAATTCCAATATACATATTGCTGCTTCTTCAGCTCTGATGTTTAATCCGAGTCGAATGTTGTGAAAGTTCATTAACAGCAAACTGTGTCCGATTATACTGCTGTATTGCTCTTGATAATATCCACTAGGGGGCAGCAGTGCTTTTAATTAAGGTCTGTTCAGCGGAACTTGAAGAGCCAGTATAAAGTCTATATAACCCCTCGGGCCCTGAGTCTGAAACGTTTCTCTACCAGTATTTTGAAGTTATGGATGTCATGTAAAATATTGCCCTGCTCCTGCATGTGCTGGGCTGTTTCGTGACACACCGAATTGGCAATGGGCTAATGGCACACAGTATATGGCTACTGCAACTGCAGCAATGATGGAGACACAAAACATCCATTCTGGGCTGCAGTCCATTCAGAGGACAATTGGGAGGATTCAGTGTGCAATGTTCAGAAGCCTTTTTACTCCTTTATTTAACGTTGCTGGGGGAAGCCCACTAGGGACCACGTGACAGAACTTTATTAGATATTGTATCTTTGAAACAGGGGTTTGTTTGTATGCTAATTAGGCATAATGATGCCAAATATTCTTCAAATCTGGCTATGGTAACAAGTGCAATAGAATCTTAAAAAAAGGAATTTCATACCTTCTGTAGCACACAGGCTCTCGCAATGATGCTGAGGATTGTACAGAGAAATGCCAAGACACAGGACACAGCTAAATATTTTATTTTTCATAAGCAAAAAAGGAAAAGCAATAAGATATTGTACTGTGCAATTAACATTTAATAGTAATCAGGAATAACTAAGTTATACTAAGCAAATAATTAACAAATGTACTTTTCAATCAGTAATATCATATAAAAATTAAGAAATCAATAATAAATTCTAAACTGTCTTCACATCACTAATATAAAACTGTTATTAAAAATTATCTATAGTAAATAGCACGAACTAAGTTATACAAAAAATAAACTAATAGCTATCAGTGATGGATAGAGCCTGAAATATATCAAAATGCTAAAACGCTCTTATTAAAATGATATAGAAATGAAGAGATGCAGGCACAGGCAGGATGCAGCGGGTTACAGTAACAGCAATACTCTTTCACAATGGACTATACTGGCATAGGGAACCAGCAGCAGCAACACACAGGAATAATTGAACTTCCGCTTAACTCACAACACTCACTAAATACAGGAACATGCAATCCAATTAGAATCCAGTTATCAAAGCGGTTTCATGCAGAACTATCTCCTCTGTGCTGCTGCATTCCCCTGCTGGGTTGGGCATGGGCTGGTTTTCTGAGTTGCTGCTGGTCTAGTTGTCGGGGTTGCTGATGGTCTAGTTGTCGGGGTTGCTGATGGTCTAGTTGTCGGGGTTGCTGATGGTCTAGTTGTCGGGGTTCTGGTCGTCGTTGTTCTTGAAGTAGTTGAATCTTTCTTTGGAGGTCCTGTAAGCACAATTCAATTTACATACAAATGATGCCTTAATATCTGACACAGCAGCCAGTACCTTCTGCACAATTGACCACCGCCAAAGACAAAGGGCCCAATTCACGTCCCAGTGGTAAAACTGGAGTGAAGACTGGAGGTGTGTTATTATCACTCCTCAAACTTTACTCCTTGCTCCCACTGTAATCCACAGACGTCCTAATGGTGTTTTTTCTGTGTCGTTTGATCAGCTCTCATGAATAATTACTTAGTAATACCACCCTTTATACCGTGATAGTGTGACTCTTACCTCTTACAGACAGGAAACTAAAACAATGAGAAGCGTCTTGAAAACTACACCACATTATTACTGCGTCACTAATTCAAGCACACACACTGAGCTGTGTGGGTTACATCATTTGCTGAAGGGTATCAGCACTGATATTAAGACAGAAATGGTACCAACGCCAACAAAAACATTCTGTGAATCTGACCCAAAGTCAGTTATCTACAGGTAATGGCTGCTGCAAAGGGTACTAATGCTGTTCTAGACATTGTGTGTATTTAAATGTGTTTTAAGTTGTTTGAAATGTATGTCACTGTTTAAAAGCGAGTTTCAAGATTCTAAAGCCCCAGTCGCTTTAGAGGTTTAGCTTTTAAAAGTCCCATTAGCTTAATTTACATCTGGGATAATGACTGAACTCGCTGTGCTTAGAAACCGATTGACTGAGAAGATCTGTGAGCTTTACAATATGGGATAATGAAGGGACTTTGAACACACAACTTCAATGGTAAACACAAGGGTTTGGTGTTGGCAGCCCTTCTCAGGTTCTGTATTCTAGTTTGCTTTTGTTATGAATGTGTGGATGTTATTTGAAATTATACTGCATGTTATGATTCTACCAGAAACCCCTGTGTGTTCATCCACAGGGAATACATTACACAAAACAACCAATCAAAAGAAATCAAAAATCTAAACCCAAGCAGTCAGTAAGTTGTCAGTAAGGACTGCAGCTGAAATCTGCCTAGCAGAGGTCCAAATGCCAGTGGAGCAGAAGAACATTTTGTTCAGCAAGAAAAAAACAAAACAAGAGAGCTGTAATGTAACTGACCAGCAGGAAAATGACCCTTAAACAAACCCCATTGTCTGTGTGTGCTGAAAACAAGGCAGGGTGTTCATGTAGTCACAAACAGGACCTTGAGTGGTTTCAGCAGTTCAACACATATTCTTAATTTTAACACAAGTCCTCACCAACCAGAACATGTTTATTATATTTACCTTGAACTGTCAGTTTAACATTCCTGTAAGTGAAACATATCCCATTGAACTGCACTGTACACATGTAATCCTGAGTGTCCTCCACTCTGAGCTCAGAGATTAGCAGAGAGGCGTTTCCAGAGGAGACTTCATCAGACAGCTTCACTCGGCCACTCCACTGCGCAGGGATGGGTGCTGAGGGGGTCTTTGAGTAGATTAATAGAACAGCTTTTCCTTGATCTGGATATGCATACCATGTGACTTCTACATCCTGCCCAGGGGTGGGGGTGTAAGAACAGGGCAGCACTGCTCTCCCCCCAGCTGAGCCAGAGACAGGAACACGGTCTGGTGCAGAGCAACCTGCTATAAGAGAGAGAAGAGACAATAAACTCAATGGAATAAACACCTACATTCTTCTGTTGATGATATTTCGGTTGTTTCCTCGTATTTTTGACGTTCCAGAGCAGTGCTTCTCAAACTTTGCCATAGTGAGCCTCCCTGAGCTATGAAAAAAATATCTGCGCCTCCCCAGTTTACTAAAACAATATAACAAACTGAAAATCCTGTATGCTGCAAAAAAATGAATAAAAGAGTAGAAGGGATTTGATCAATATAGAGCAGTATGAGTTTCAGAAGTATTCATTCAAAAACAGAACAAATGGAAGCAGCTAAAATCTTATTTTGTTTTTTTTGGTCCTGTTAACTTTCTTATCTTAGTTGGTTTTATTGTAACTTCACAATTTCTGCTTCTGTATTATTAGGTGTATACTGTTGTTTAAATCTGTTATTTAAATGGTCTGCTTGTGGCAGTTGTATGTGTGACATGCTATACAAATGTATTGTGGTTTGTATTTTTTTCTGCTATGTTCTGTACAGTGCTTTCCGAGAGAAAATAAATAAAGAAACTCATAGCGCTTCCTGTGTAAAGTCATTACGGGTTTAGATGCTAAGGCAGGGTTGTCGTGTTTCGAGATGCTGGTGTAGCTTGCAGGGCTGCATGCTGTGGTTTGCCAGGATTTCGCCGCACATTTGATTCCTCGGTGCATCGCTGGACCCGCTCCATGTTAAGCCCAGTTTTAAATATGCTTGTAATGATGTGCAGTTACATATCATGACCACAAGGTGTCACTACTAGATTTGATAGTAAGTTATGAGGTAGTTTTCCAGGATACAGGAAGTTTCGAAAAATAACTTAAGAAAGCATGTCAATAAAGGACAAGCACAAGCTAGCTGTTCATTAATAACAAATAGATTTCAGTATTGAAACATTAGTGAACATAACAATGCTTCCTCATATTTTCTGCTTCTGTGTTTTGCTGGATCCTCCGCTGCTGTCCTCTCTTCGGTTTGTGTTGTTCGTTTTTCTCCCTTTGTCACAAAACGATCCGTTTCTCATTAAAGCTGTTTCTCTCTGTAAGCGCGCTGCTCAGACTGTTTTCAAGTTTACTTGAGGGGGTGGGGAGTGGGGAACGTTATTTGAGTTATTTTTAAATATAATACTTTTAAAATATATAATAATTTGTAATTTTCTTCAAATCATCCAACGACTCAAATAAATAATGAATTAAATAAATAAAAGGACACACAGCTCGTTCCTCCCTTGGCACGTTGCCACGCCCCATGGTTTGAGAGCCGCTGCTTAGAGAGTCCAAGATCTACAATCCTGAAGTGGAGCTTTTTCATGTCAGCAAACCTCTCTGATAGCTGACAAATGATTCCATCCAGGACTTCAACACGCAGGCGCGGGGGTCTCTCCAAAGTGTTTGGGTCGGTGTCCTCATTAAAGCAGCTGAGCCCTTGTTCATAATCATCCCAGCCACGGCGGAGTCTTTCTCGTTTGCGTTCCTCTCCATGGCCTCGGAGCTGTACAGTTTCTTCATAAAATCCCTCAAACTTGGCATCTTCCCCGAGTTGCTTCAGTGCATGTCGGGGACTGTCTGGCATTTAAACATCTACGTGTTTTCAAATAAAACACACATCTTTTTGTCTTGCTGTAACAGTATGTTTATAGCTTGTTTAGTATTGTCAAGTGGCCTCAGTTTTTTCCAGTGTGGCTGAAAATGAAGTTCGTTACTTTAGCCACAGTGCCTAACTAAATAAAAGCCTTAGAGGGAACGTAATATCTATGTATGCATGTATTTATTTCATTTTGGCATAAAATATCCTCCAGAACCGAAACTATAATTGAATACAGTATACATTAAGAAGCTAGTGTATGTTAAAATGATCTCTCTAACTTTCTATCTTCTCTCCTTTCTCCGTGTCTCATGAAACGCGCCTGTTTTGTTTTCTCCGGCTTTACTGCATTTCAACCCCACCTGTCCATTGACACAGAAAAGTGTTTCATTGCTTTCCTTGTGTTTGTGTTTCCCGTTATATATCACATGGAAAGGGTTTCTGCTCCTCTTGGTCTTTGTGTGGAATGCAGCGCTTTTCATTATTATTATTATTATTATTATTATTATTATTATTATTATTATTATTATTATTATTATTGTATTTTATGTATATGCTTTTATTTTTATATCCTTATGTATTAATACAATCCAATTCAAATCTGTTTCATTTTATGATGGAAACAGCTTTAGTGATCCGCTTTAGGTTTGTGTGTTGCACGCGTGCCGTTAACAAAATGCCCCGGAAACTTAAGATGAAGAAAATCATTTAAATGAAGGGATGTAAACAGCAAAAAAAAACTGAACAATTTAAACAAAAGACAGTGAAAAGGTTACCGTTCCAAGATGAAAAATGTTTTCTTTGTGAACCAACGTTATCTTTCGCCAGTCAAAGCGTAGAGTGCCTGAATAAAGTTTTATAGATACACGAACAGATCTTCTGTTGCATCTTGTTTAGCAGCCGCAGCTATCCCAGATATAATAGATTTGGTTACATTGTTTCGCGTCAGGAGTTTAAGCATGATTTAACTGCGCAGCAGATTCCCCAGTTGGATGATGAGCTGATAATATCTCTTTAGCAATGAAGCAGGCACGGTGACGTCACCATAATGATAAACAGTAATGCCGCGGGAGGTTTGTACTAAAGCAGGGTCAGCTGCTGCAGGGAAAACAAAGTTTATTTCTGAAACGGACCATTTTAAGAAATGTGAAAGCAGAACGCACAGAAATACTTGGAACTGTAATTAGGAAGTGTACTGCTGAGAAAAAAATGAAGGGAATTCAAATTGAAATGTACTGCAGATTACTCGATGGCAGAAGAACAAACGCCATTCACTAAATTTAGCTCTCAGATTGTACCAATGAAAATATCTAAAATATATGACAACGCGCTTGCTGTGGTGTATTTAATATCGTAAATAGCAGAACAAACACGCTGCGATTTAAACATGTTTTTACTGAACAATAAACAGTAACATGTAATCATAAGAGCTGTCTGTGTTACATGCTGTCAGATCAGGACTTCACTAACACTGAGCATGGGAGCTGCTGTTTCCCATTACAACTGTACACAATTAAAGGCGCGATCACCAATTCCATACACAACACCTGCAAAATATATCAAATATAAACATGCTGAGTTCATTGCAGTCATCAGCTGCATAGATGAACCATTCAGCAGAATGAGGCAACAAACAAGTGAGTACAGACTCAACACACCTGGCTGTAAGATTGCACACAGTTTAAGATTGCACACAGTTACTGGTACACCTGGTGTTGGGAACACTGGTACTGGAGATGAAAAGGTTGAAAACCACTGGTCTAGATGGACCCTGCATAATAACTGAAGGCTCTGTACAAAACATCTTAGAAATGTCTTCATGGAGAAAGAACAACATGAATAAACAGACAGATTTTGTCTTTTGCTGCCAGTATCACATTGCTCTCATATTTCAAACCATAAGTATCTATTTCTGAAACGTCTACTCCAAAATGATTTGTACCCATAAGGAACATGACATGACAAAGAATACAATCTACATACTGTTATAAATATCTCTGCTTTCTGCATTAGAATTGTTACAGCTTACAATTATAGAAGTTAAAACTTACAAGAGACTAAGTCAAGTAGACAGGCGTTTTGGCTAGTGCCTTCATTACTGTACCTGACTCAGTTGTTCTTTCAATGCTAAAATGTAATTAAATGCTGCCTTTTGCAATTACAAATCCATTTCACCTAAGAGAAGAGTTTGTTGCAGTTTAAAATATTGTGGAGTCTTCCCTGACATTTCACATATTTTACACTGTTAGATGTACTGTTAGATACATAATCGTCTTACAAACAACATGTTAGTGTAAAATGCTGCTCCCTGTGTAGTTTGTAATATAACAGTGTTTGTGTTTGTCCAAAGCTGTTAGTGCTCTGTAGGGAAATCCCTAAACAGCAATGTGCCCCCTACTTTAGTAGAGGTTGGAAGCACTGCTCTGAGAGAATCACTTACCTGCTGTGAGGTGAGCGCTGTTTAAGATCAGTAGCAGTGCCAGAGCTTGCTCAGTGCTCAGAGCCATTCTCCTCTCCTCTCTCTCTCAGTTTCAGCACAAAGTCCAGCACTCGGGTTAAACTCTATTTGAGTTTGATGCTCTCAGCTCTGTGAATGCACTAAATGCATATTTCCTGTACTGTTAGTTTTATCAGAATGATCTATATGTGTATTTTTACACACCTGCATAGTGTACTGACCACCTCCTTCTCAGTGTTGTCTGTGGTTTCAGTAAGACACAAACAGCATGGGGTTCAAAATGGATGGAAGTATTAAAAATCTTTAATTTGCTTTGGTTTATTTCTGGACTGTTTTAGAAAGTATGTTTTCCAAGAAGTATAAGTTATTTAAAGACTTACTTCTTTCTTTTTGAGAATCACTGGATGTTTATTTATTTCCAGATCAATACCATGAACAAACCCTATACAGTCAGCACTCACATATCCCACCCTATAACATTTTGCCTTCAGTGACGGTTAAACGCGTGTGACGCATATCTCATTACTGTATTTCATTTTGTCCCATTCCAACCCTTGTCTGTTTTTCAGGGAATACAATGTCAAAAATACACAGCTGAAAGGACTGTGTTTTAAAATAAGTGGGCTTCCATTTAGATGTACTGTAGGTGGTCTTGTTGGTACAGTACTATATTTTCAACAGAAGTAGTATTTTAATTCAGAGCGATATGATTCTAAAAATATCCTACTTGCCAAAAGAGACGACTGTGGACACGTGGACTGTAATACAGTACATACTTTTAAATCCGGTAGGTATTGTACCAGTATGTAAAATGACCTGCTGACGACCCAACAGCAAAATGAAATAAAAATGTTACCCATGCACAGAACTGCGTACAACGTAAAAGGCAATGCAATTAGCAAAAAAAATAAATAAAACTGTTTCCAGATTTAAAACCGTATCCAAAGTCAGTATTCAAAATTGCAGAATATAGTGCTTGATAAGGCCCTAATGTCACAGTTCACTTGCAAATGAAAATGCACAAAAGCAACTAAAGATCACAGATTAAACAAATATACATCAGAGTATCTAACACTGTTCAATGATCAACTGTTTGACATTACAGTAGCTGGTCTCGTTCACTTTGTTGTTACTAATAATTAACACACACAATAAAATGGTGCGTTGGTAATTCATGAAGCTTTTCTTGTGTGCTGTTAAGCATTAAGAGGTGAAGGGGGTGTGATTAACATGAGATATTATATTAGCTGTCTCTGCTCTATCTCCATACAAGGTGTGAAACAAGTTCTTTATCTCAAGCTTCACACATTCTGCAGTACGCCTCAGCCACAGTGTGGTCAGCTTAAGCCTCACGTCATCTGCTTTAAACGTTTAGGACACACGTCATGTGATAAAGCTTTCCGTTGCTGTTTCTGACACAGGAAGTCTATCCAGAAGTGTCTGTTTTGTTCAGAGCAGCACAGAGCAATCTGATTGTGAACACTGTTACAAAGGGAGAGCATATGGGGGGAAAAAAGATTAAGCAGAATTGTATCACCCAAAAAATAATGTATGAAATATAACAATAACATCTGAAATATAAAATCAATTGCAAGTTGTTCTTTGCTGTTTTCCATCTGGATTTTCACCACTGCTGTACATGACCTGTGTGATCCCACATTCTACTGAGATAGCTGCTAATTATGCCTCAGGATCGGAACCTGTGCTTGTATTTATTTCTGCATACAAACCATGAGTGTCTTATATCAGGTTAGAAGTGGCTGAAGTCTCCATAGAAACATCATCAGTCCCTGTTTACCAATGAAAGGGCTCTGCCCATCATCAATAGTTCTGTGCAGTGTGTGTGTGTGTGTGTGTGCTGTGTGTATGTGTCCTGTGCAGTGTGCTGTGCAGGTGTGTGTGTGTGTGTGTGTGTGTGTGTTTGTGTGTGCAGTGTCTGTGTGCAGTGTGTGTGTGCTGTTTGTGTGTGTGCTGTTTGTGTGTGTGTGCAGTGTCTGTGTGTCTGCAGTGTGTGTGTGTGCAGTGTGTGTGTGTGCAGTGTGTGTGCAATGTGTATGCTGCGCAGTGTGTGTGTGTGTGTGTGCAGTGTGGATGCTGTGCAGTGTGTGTGTGTGTGCAGGGTGTATGCTGTGCAGTGTGTGTGTGTGTGCAGTGTGTGTGTGTGCAGTGTGTATGGTGTGCAGTGTGTGTGTGTGCAGTGTGTGTGTGTGTGTGCAGTGTGTGTGTGTGTGTGCAGTGTGTATGCTGTGCAGTGTGTGTGTGTGTGTGTGTGTGTGCAGTGTGTGTGTGTGTGTGTGCAGTGTGTATGCTGTGCAGGGTGTGTGTGTGCAGTGTGTGTGTGTGTGCAGTGTGTATGCTGTGCAGTGTGTGTGTGTGCAGTGTGTGTGCAGTGCAGTGTGTGTGTGTGCAGTGCAGTGTGTGTGTGTGCACCGTCCTTTCGTATTCTGAGCCCTAGCGTTGAGATGAGGTTCAGAGCTCTGTAAGCACATCATGCATCATATTCACACCACGCATGTGTTGCTCTTTTGCATAGTGGTTGAGACGCTCGCTTGTGGTGTGTGTGGTTACTGGTTTACACCCAGCCTCTGTCATGTTGTTTAATGCTGTGAATCGGATTCAATGATGAAAGGAAATACTGATTTTGATTTAATTTGTATAACATTAACGCCCTTGTGAGCAGCCATGTTCTTACTGTCAGCGCTGCACTCTAGGGACTGTCTACCAATTATAACACTGTTAGTACTAGAGGCGGTCTATCAATTACAACACTGTTAGTGCTAGGGACTGTCTATCAATTACAACACTGTTAGTACTAGGGAATGTCTACCAATTACAGCAGTGTTAATACTAGGGACTGTCCAACAATTACAACACTGTTAATACTAGGGACTGTCCAACAATTACAACACTGTTAGGACTGTTAGGTCGAGTGGGGGTGTAGGGAGAGATGAGGGTCTGGAGGTAACTGGGTGCAGTCTGGTCAAGGCATCTGTAGGCTAGTACAAGAGTCTTGAACTGGATGCGAGCGGTGATCGGGAGCCAGTGGAGCGAGCGGAGTAGTGGAGTTGCGTGGGAGAAGCGAGGCAGAGAGAACACCAGGCGGGCAGCGGAGTTCTGGATGAGCTGGAGCGGACGGGTGGCGGATGCAGGGAGGCCAGCCAGGAGGGAGTTGCAGTAGTCTAGGCGGGAGAGTACCAAGGCCTGGACCAGGAGCTGGGTGACGTAGTTGGTGAGGAAGGGTCGGATTCTTCGGATGTTGCTCAGGAAGAATCGGCAAGTGCGTGCCAGAGTGGAGATGTGCTGGGAATAAGAGAGGCAGGGGTCCAGGGGTCCAGTTTCCCACAGTAAATCTTGCCTCAGCCACTGACTCACTGTGTGCGCCCCTGAGCAAGTCACTTAACCTGCTTGTGCTCCGTCCTTCGGATGAGACGCAAAACCATCAAGGTCCTATTGGAAGGGACTCGGCAGCAGCAGTTGTGATGCAGAGGTTACCACCTAGTCTCTGTAAGTCACTTTGGACAAATGCGTCTGCTAAATGACTAATTATTATTATTAATAATAATAATAATAATAATAATAATAATAATAATAATAATAATAATAATAATTATTATTATTATTATTATTATTATTATTATTATTATTATTATTATTATTATTATTATTATTATTATTAATAACAAATATGCACAGTGATGATTGCAGTTGGAACACACTGTTGCCCTGTATGGCAGGTGTTCCTAATGTTTTGGCCAGCTCTTTTGCACAGTGCTGTATTGTGTGTATTTGCATGCAGTGTGTATGGCAGTGTCACAAAGACGGCCGGAGTGGGTGGCGTCAGACCAGATGGAGGAAATAAATAAACAGAGAGATGGGGTTTTGGTAAAGCTGAGCGCGTGATTGCGCTCAGCATTTAATAACAGACAGAAAATAAAAGGTTTGAACAGACAAAAACACGGGACACGGCACTTGTGCCAAAATAAACAGACATACAAAACGACTAAACACTAACACACAGGTGAAACGGAGACGAACAAACACGGTGAGTACAAACAAAACACCTATTATATTTACACTCTTTTATATTTACTTTACTCCTTCTCTCTCACCCGTTCTCCACTCTCTGAACACCTAACCCTGACTGACTAACAATGTGCCTATTTATACTGTTGTGCTGGGATTCAATTACTAATTAATTATTCACTTGAATCCCAGCACGTGAATTAATTCTGTGCAACCCCGTGCTCACATATTACATTTAACCAGCACGTGAAGTGATTTGTGCTCTCCTCGTGCCTAAATACAAATCTACACTTTAAATACATGTGAAACACAGACCCGTTTATATCCCGTGTACCAATCTATACACCAACATTTACACACGCAACATACAACACATAACACAAATGCACACAGGGGCGGGGCGCTTTGCCACATATACCCCCCCTTGTGCGCAGCACACATGGCCTCAACGGCCACCTCCCCCCTTAAAAATCCAGCAGTCCAGGACAAAGTCTCGGGCTGGGAAGGGAGGCTTCAGTGGGCCCATGGCTGGCCATGCTGTCAGCACCCCTGCCGGTAGTGGCACGGCTGACAGCCTGTTGGTCCCGTCCTGCAGCGAAAAAGCTGCGGGGGCAGGTGGTCCCCCGACCTCCCCCTTCTTCGTAGCCGGCAGCTCCCTCCTGTGGGGCTCCTGCCACAAGAACTCCTGCAGCGAAACTGCTGCTGGGGAAAGTGGTCTCCAGACCTCGTCCCCCTTCTTTGTAGCCGGTAGCTCCCTTTGGTGGGGCTCCGACCACAGTACTGCCGGCAGCGAAGAAGCTGCAGTGGGAGCAGGTCTCCGGACCTCCCCCACGATCTCCGGCAGCGAAACTGCTGCAGTGGGAGCAGGTCTCCGGACCTCCCCCACGATCTCCGGCAGCGAAACTGCTGCAGTGGGAGCAGGTCTCCGGACCTCCCCCACGATCTCCGGCAGCGAAACTGCTGCAGTGGGAGCAGGTCTCCTGACCTCCCCCACGATCTCCGGCAGCGAAACTGCTGCTGGGGTTGGTGGTCTCCAGACCTCCTCCCCCCCCTTCTTCGTGGCCGACAGCTCCCCTTTCTGGGGCTCCGGCCACCGTACTCCCCGTGGTGGAGGTATGGGAAGCAGAGACAGCTCCTGCTGTTCTGCTTCTGGCAGTGGCAGAGGCAGAGGCAGCTCCTCTGCTCCTGGAAGTGGCAGAGGCAGCTCCTGCTCCTTTGCTCCTGCCGGTGTAGGTGGCGGAGGCAGAGGCAGCTCCGGCTGCTCTGCTCCTGCCGATGTAGGTGGCGGAGGCAGAGGCAGCTCCTGCTCCTCTGCTCCTGGAAGTGGCAGAGGCAGCTCCGGCTGCTCTGCTCCTGCCGGTGAAGGTGGGAGCAGCGTGTAGTCTCCTGCCGATGGAGGTGGGAGCAGCGTGTAGTCTCCCCCTTTTTCAGGGGACTGGTGCTGCTCTGCCTCTCTTGCAGCGGACTGGTGCGGCTCTGCTTCTGAAGGGGAAACCAGCAGGCATTCTTGCTCTGCTGGTGAAGGTGGGAACAGCTGCCTCTCAGGCTTCGGATTCCCGCGGTCCCCCCGTCTGGGCGCTGGACGCTCACGGTCCCCCCGTCTGGGCGCTGGACGCTCGCGGTCCCCCCGTCTGGGCGCTGGTTCCTCCTCTTCATACTGGGTGGGGCATATGGCTAACGTGTGCCCATAAGCCCCACAGCCAGGGCATAACTCTGCTGCGAGGTTCTTTAAAAAAACCTCCCAGCCATCATCCTCGACCTCCTCCCTTTTGGGCTGTGGACGCCCCGACTCCTCCCTTTTGGGCTGTGGACACTCGGATTCCCCCCACTCAGGCGTAGGACGTTCGGGTTCCTCCCACTCAGGCGTAGGACGTTCGGGTTCCTCCCACTCGGGCTGTGGACGCTCAGGCTCCTCCCACTCGGGCTGTGGACGCTCAGGCTCCTCCCACTCGGGCTGTGGACGCTCAGGCTCCTCTCACTCGGGCTGTGGACGCTCAGGCTCCTCCCACTCGGGCTGTGGACGCTCAGGCTCCTCCCACTCGGGCTGTGGACGCTCAGGCTCCTCCCATTCGGGCTGTGGACGCTCAGGCTCCTCCCGCTCAGGTACTGGAGAGGGCAGCGACTGCTCCTCTCCCTCTTGCTCACTGGAAGGCATCCCTCCCATGTCTGCAGCTAGGTAACCCAGCACCACAATGGTGAGGTCACGAACGGATGCCGGGTTGTGCTGTTGCTCCCAGTCCTCCCATCGTTTCCCATCTCGCATCTGCAGTGCGTGAATAACCATGGGGAGGTCACTGGCGAAGTTCCCCTCGGGGTGCACCAGCCAGTCCCATATTTCCCGGGACGGTGGGGAACCCGGTGGCAGTGGGGGTAGAGGGGTGGCTACTGCCCCGTTGTGGCTGTCCTCCTCCCAGCCCGGCATGCAGGATGAGGGCTGCAGCTGTTGTTGTTGCTGATGCTGCTTCTGCTGCTTCCTGCAGCTCTTTCTTCCCATCCTCGCTTTACTATTTTTTTTTTTTTTTTTTTTACAAAACCCCCTCTCCTGGTCTGACGCTTGGAGGCGCTATTATCCCACGATGACACCACGTGTCACAAAGACGGCCGGAGTGGGTGGCGTCAGACCAGATGGAGGAAATAAATAAACAGAGAGATGGGGTTTTGGTAAAGCTGAGCGCGTGATTGCGCTCAGCATTTAATAACAGACAGAAAATAAAAGGTTTGAACAGACAAAAACATGGGACACGGCACTTGCGCCAAAATAAACAGACATACAAAACGACTAAACACTAACACACAGGTGAAACGGAGACGAACAAACACGGTGAGTACAAACAAAACACCTATTATATTTACACTCTTTTATATTTACTTTACTCCTTCTCTCTCACCCGTTCTCCACTCTCTGAACACCTAACCCTGACTGACTAACAATGTGCCTATTTATACTGTTGTGCTGGGATTCAATTACTAATTAATTATTCACTTGAATCCCAGCACGTGAATTAATTCTGTGCAACCCCGTGCTCACATATTACATTTAACCAGCACGTGAAGTGATTTGTGCTCTCCTCGTGCCTAAATACAAATCTACACTTTAAATACATGTGAAACACAGACCCGTTTATATCCCGTGTACCAATCTATACACCAACATTTACACACGCAACATACAACACATAACACAAATGCACACAGGGGCGGGGCGCTTTGCCACAGGCAGGTGTTCCTAATGTTTTGGCCAGCTCTTTTGCACAGTGCTGTATTGTGTGTATTTGTATGCAGTGTGTATGGCAGGTGTTCCTAATGTTTTGGCCAGCTCTTTTGCACAGTGCTGTATTGTGTGTATTTGTATGCAGTGTGTATGGCAGGTGTTCCTAATATTTTGGCCAGCTCTTTTGCACAGTGCTGTATTGTGTGTATTTGTATGCAGTGTGTATGGCAGGTGTTCCTAATGTTTTGGCCAGCTCTTTTGCACAGTGCTGTATTTGCATGCTGTGTGTGTGGCAGGTGTTCCTAATGTTTTGGCCAGCTCTTTTGCACAGTGCTGTATTTGCATGCTGTGTGTATGGCAGGTGTTCCTAATGTTTTGGCCAGCTCTTTTGCACAGTGCTGTATTTGCATGCTGTGTGTATGGCAGGTGTTCCTAATGTTTTGGCCAGCTCTTTTGCACAGTGCTGTATTTGCATGCTGTGTGTATGGCAGGTGTTCCTAATGTTTTGGCCAGTCTTTTGCACAGTGCTGTATTTGCATGCAGTGTGTATGGCAGGTGTTCCTAATGTTTTGGCCAGCTCTATTGCACAGTGCTGTATTTGCATGCTGTGTGTATGGCAGGTGTTCCTAATGTTTTGGCCAGCTCTTTTGCACAGTGCTGTATTTGCATGCTGTGTGTATGGCAGGTGTTCCTCTTGTAGATTTTTTATTTCTTTCTTTATTTGTTTATTGCATTTATATAGCGCTTTGTATACAAAAGTATCGCAAATCACTGTACAGAACATAGCAGAAAAAAAGAACAAACCACAATATATTTTCAAATATACAACTGCCACAATCAGACCATTTATTATTATTATTATTATTATTATTATTATTATTATTATTATTATTATTATTATTATTATTATTATTTATTTGTTTACAAAGATAGGGTTTACTCAGATTATTTCTCTCAATCTTGAAGTTCATCTGAACACAATTAACACACAGCTTACTAATCATGTTAATAGAAACCCTTCTTACTGATTAAAACCGCTTGAAATTCTCATTGCAATGCAGTTTATTATGTTAGGAAGAGTTAAACAGACATTAGTTGGAATTAAGACAAGCTATGTTTTAAAGCTAGTTCAAAGGGACATTTTAAAAGAGAAATCAATTATAATGCTAAAACACTTATAGGAATGTACTTTATAATGGAACAGCTTCAGAACAGTGTGTTTAATATTGAGGGATCTGCGTCTTCTGTAGACATTCAGCAGAGTTCTCACAGTTTTTATATTAAGCTGCTGTTTAAAAAGACTGGGATTTCTGAGTGCAGGTGAATGAACACACACTCACATTCTGACTAAACTTTCACAACTTGCATTTGTGTCTTTTAAGAGAACCGGAGGCCATAAAAGACTTCCCACAGCAACTGCAGTGGTAAGGTTTCTCTCCTGTGTGGAATCGCTGGTGCATTTTCAAACCTCCAATCCATCTGAAACTCTTAAAACTAGGACATTGTTTCACGATGCATTCACAGCATTGAGTGACATTGAAAAGGGATTTATTATAAATCACCCTGACTCGGAGAAAACACCAGAGCAGTGTGAATAATATAGTTACTAATTTAACAGTATCCTCTCCATTAGTTTAAGAGATCACAATACAACCCTATGGGTGTTTTCAGGACCTGTGACTCAGACAGCCTTTACTGGTGCCTGTGGAATCTAGGGAAACAGCACCACCTGCTGTCGCAGAGCCGCCAGTGCTCTTGTCCTGCTGCTGGTATCAGCAACATTAACCATCGCCGCGGTGCCGCAGAAATCTGACAGAATCGCGAGTAAAGCGGAGGGAACACGAAGCCACTTCCGGCCATGGAAGTTGGTTTCAGGCCACTGCAGGGCACACCAGGGGAGGCTTGGGGTTTGATACAGCAACCTCAAACTAGGCCTCCCGGTCTCCTGGAACCAGGTTTCAAACCACTGGTCCTGAAAAAGTGTTTTCGTGTTCCTTCAGCTTAAGAAAGGGGTTGAGCAGCTGGGGTTGGATGGATCACATTATTATATTTGTTCACGTTTTTCTAAAACGAATGTGTTTTACTACATCTGCAAAAATATTAAACAAACTACAGTTCCCACAGAGCACCGCGGCGCAGATTCGACGCATAGCCGCGTCGTCACGCTTGCATCGTCATCAGTCTTCAGCCGGAAGCAGCATGGCCAGCAGGTAGGTGCGATACATAAAGTGATGTTAATAAAAGCAGCCAGCGCAGTCCTGTTTACTGGGGCTCTGAGTTCACTGAATGCTATTGAGACAGGGACTGGAGTCAGGAAAGATATTATACATGATATTCTAATAGCATTCAATGAAGGTGCAGTCAGAGACACAGATATTATATTAGCACGGGCACCAAGCCATTCTGGGGTGCGAGGTAATGAACACGTGGATTTCTGCGGGAAACTTATCGTGAACTCCGCCGGAAAAGACGTCACCAGGTCACGCATCCACGGGTTTAAAAGTCTGCGCAGCCTCAAGAGCCTCAACTGTGAGCCCAAAACTAAATCAACAGCATGGCCTCGCCGGAGTTAAATTACAGTTCCCATTAGCGATACATAAGTTAATAAAATGTGGTGAATTGTCAATAAATACCGGTCAGGTCGCACATTTTTCACTTGTAGTATACCGCTTTCCTATTATTATTATTACTAGTAACATTTACTAGGATTTTTTCGGAGTTTATTTTTCAAACATTAGCTAAGTCTGACATTGCTGAATGCTTATAAATGATAAAATGTTACCTAATCTAACGTTATTGAAGTATGTAACTCCAAAATGTGTATATAGAAGATGCACATAATATTATGCTGTGAAAGTGATACAGTATTGAATAGCTACTGTGAAGCTACGCAACAGTGTAACTCACCCAAGCCCGCCCCCTGATTCTATAATCTTTACTGCACAGTGATAAAAGCCATGGGTGTCTCCAAAGTGTAGGATTGACAGCCTAAACAAAACAAAATGGTCAGCGGAACATCCTTCAAAGAACTTCTTGAAAAAGGTGAGTAGATAAAATGATACTGATATAACTTTCTATAATTCCAAATAATCTTCTATAATCTTTCTGTAAGGTTGCAATGGGTGGACGGGTGGTGTAATTAACTACATTCCACTTGTATTTTACAGTCTGTTATATACAGTTTAAGGCAGTGTTGGGATGATTCATTATTCTGTAGTTGAATTGGCTGGTGGCACAAAATGGAGCACGGATCTAACAACAGCTGAACAGAAATAGAATGAAAAAGTCAAATGGGCTGAATGGCTGTCTGTTGTTCTGCCATTTCTTATTTTGTTATGTATAAATCTAAATGATCAATTATTGATAACCTTTTCAGGTTCACAAAACCTTCCAAAAAAAGGGCATATACTGGTCCTGGAAACTGACGGAACTGAGATTGATGATGACAAAATCTTATTGGAGATGCAATCAGAAACTTTAATAATACTGATGGAAGGAGAGAGTTGGATCCCACAGATACCCACAGAAGAACAAGCGAGCATAACATCAATTGAGCAGAAGTCTGATTCCGAAAAAATAAATGAAATCCTATCCCTTGACTCCGCAGCGTACATGGAGTCTTTTGCAAATGGGAGTCAGTACCTGTTTATGTTTATTTTTATCTTGTTCATCAATTTAGTTTTGTTGCACATTATTAAGATTGCACTCTTTATCAATGAATATCAGCCTCAGTCTTATTTCTTTTGGTTTTGTATTATTATTTGTTATTATACTCTACAGGATGATCAACAGTGGATGATAGAACCCCTCTGCCTCCATTTTCTGCCCTGGTGCATAGAAGTCTTCTGGCTGGCAATTCAAGAGGGATATGGCATAAAATGGTTGATGAAGTATCTAATTATTACCTGGCTAATTATCCCAGCCTAAGTGACAGTTCTGAATACAAGGCCTTTGGAAAAAAAGCTGTATAGCAAATACCCATGCATTAAGCATGAAGGGAATGAACCATGGGTAAGATGGAATTCAAGTATGCAAAACAATACATTGGGAAATGAAGCTTGCCATTTCTTTCTGAAACTTGATGTATTTATTCACAATTCTTGTTTTCACCTCTTGTTCTTTTGTAGTCCTTATTTTCTAAGTGCCTCAGTCAGAAGATGAGGCACATGAGGTGGTCTTTAAAAAGGAAAAACCTGCCCATTGACTCCAGTTCGGCACCAATTATGGCAAAGAAAGCCCAGGTACCTATCATACAGAGGCCTGAAGAACGGCCCGATGAAGAATACGTCCGCCATGTCGAAGAATTAAGAAAAGAATTTGACTAAAGCCTAATGACAATCACATAGACATTCTTCTTAAAGAAACCTTTGGCAATCGTCGATTGTGGCTGACCACTCTTCCAGCTGGAAGAATTAAACCAGTTGTTGAAGTTTACCCTTGTTTTGAATGGGGAAAATGTGTAAGTATTTGTTTATTTACTCATGTTATTGTAAAGTTATAGAGAGGATACTACAATTCACCTGCTTACAGTTAACTGCATTATTATTTTCCTTCTACAGTTTCATCAAACAGTCAATATTTCTGATCACTAAAATAAAATTCAAATTGTGGTTGTGAATGTTGGTTTAAAGGTTGCGATTTGCTTTAATCCAATTCAAGTACAGTTATTATGATGATGATATACAGAAACTCATTTTGTGACATTTATTTTACTTTATTTCTTATTCATTTTAAGTAAATATTTATTTTTAATGTAATGTCAACCATTTTCTAAAACTGTTATCTGACAGCATAGGTCCTGGGTTTATAAATTCTAGTTCAACATTCCTGCTTTGGAGGTAGTTTTTATTTTTTTTTATTTTTTACAACTTGTGCATGTGTTTTTCTATGAGGTAATGGGTGAATTTGCAATGGTCCTTGGAAGTACATGATTTGAAACATTGTGCAAAAGGGCTGAACAGGTTAGGACGGTCTCTGAGTTACTGATTGGATCCAAGAAAGAGGTGAGGAAATAAACGATCACAAAACACATTGTATTCTTGTGAATGACTTGTGGCTTTGCCAGCTGGAAACGCACGAAGGTAACAAACAAAAAGAACAAACCCCCTCCCTCTCCCCCTTCACACCCCGCCACTGTACAAAGCAATCACTTATACAAAGGTCATTACCCCCGCCCCATTATCATTTCAGGGAGATCTCAGAATGCTACCTGTAATTCAGCTCATTGAAGAAAAAACGAAATTTGATCAAGGAAAGGGGAAAAAGTCAGTTTCGGTCATCACTGTATACAAGGTAATTATACCAAATAACATTAATCAAAATGTTTGGGAGTGGGGGGGGGGCACCCATTGACTCAGCTTCAAACAAGATGTCCTCTTATTGTCATTCAAGCATAATTATATTGACTTATAGAATGCTAACTATTGACACAGTACATTTAAAATCATCTTTCTTTTATCTAGCAAAGTACAATAAAAATGTTATATTTTATATATTTATATTATTTTGTCATCATTTCATTATGTTATATTTTTCAGGATATATCTACAAGTGAACTTGACAAGTACCTGAAAACCACACAAGAAGAACCACCGCATCTTGTTCTTTGTGTTGCAAAGAACACCCTCCAGGAAGCTGTAATAGTAGGGATACTGTTGCGATATTTTGCCAAGCAAAAACTGTATTGGATGCTGTGCTTGTTCTCCTGGGAACGTACTATGCCTTCCACCTGCAGTACCCCAAAGTTTATTCGCAGGTGCTTGGATTCCTGCAGCAATATATATTGGGAGACCCATTTACTGGATGCAAATCCCATCAATACAGATTTATTTGCAAAAGGGTTTAACGATTAAATTAATGAATTACAACAATAACATTCTTACATAATTGTAAATATCTGTAAACAAATTAAATAATTGTAAATTATTTGTTAAATCTGGATTTCATGATAAGGTAGTATGTTTTTATTGTGTATTTAAATAATTTATTTCAGGGAGTGGTCATATACAGTATTCTATTTGATGTTTTAGATGTTTTTAATACAATCATATATATGTATATAGGTGTAACAGATTTTATTCTACAAATTTTAAATATTTATTACAATTCAAATACTTGTTACTCTTGCAAAAGATTTTTTGTGAAAAAAAAAAGTTTTTGGCTTAACTTTGAAATATGCAATAAATAAAAGTAAGTTGTTTAATTTGTGTCTTTTTGTATTGTAAAAATAAGAGAGCATTTATGTGTTTAGATCTTAAACACCTGTAGATTTGTAAACGTGTTCAGGTGTTTATAAAGTGTTACAGCGAATAAACATGTTCACGTGTTTATTACTTAAACACCTTAACGCGTTTATATTCTAAACATGTTTATAAAGTAAACGCCTTGACGCATTTAAAAAGTGTTACAGATAAGTGTTTATAACTGTTCCAAACTTAAACACATGGTTTTAGAGTGTAATATCACAGATCTATAATAGACGCAACAACTTTATTATCAGCAGGAAATGATTTGTAGAGTTCTTTCTACACCCATTTTGACCACAGAGAGCCACAGAGAGCTGGGGTGGATGTGAAATACTGCAGAAGTGTCACAAAGTACAGTTTGTGCTGAAACTGAGAGAGAGAGGAGAGGAGAATGGCTCTGAGCACTGAGCAAGCTCTGGCACTGCTACTGATCTTAAACAGCGCTCACCTCACAGCAGGTAAGTGATTCTCTCAGAGCAGTGCTTCACAACCTCTACTAAAGTAGGGGGCACATTGCTGTTTAGGGATTTCCCTACAGAGCACTAACAGCTTTGGACAAACACAAACACTGTTATATTACAAACTATACAGGGAGCAGCATTTTACACTAACATGTTGTTTGTAAGACGATTATGGATCTAACAGTACACCTAACAGTGTAAAATATGTGAAATGTCAGGGAAGACTCCACAATATTTTAAACTGCAACAAACTCTTCTCTTAGGTGAAATGGATTTGTAATTGCAAAAGGCAGCATTTAATTACATTTTAGCATTGGAAGAACAGCTGAGTCAGGTACAGTAATGAAGGCACTAGCCAAAACATGTTACTGTTTATAGTTCAGTAAAAACATGTTTAAATCGCAGCGTGTTTGTTCTGCTATTTACGATATTAAATACACCACAGCAAGCGCGTTGTCATATGTTTGAGATATTTTCATTGGTACAATCTGAGCGCTAAATTTAGTGAATGGCGTTTGTTCTTCTGCCATCGAGTAATCTGCAGTACATTTCAATTTGAATTCCCTTCATTTTTTCTTCTCAGTAGTACACTTCCTAATTACAGTCCCAAGTATTTCTGTGCGTTCAGCTTTCACATTTCTTAAAATGGTCAGTTTGAGAAATAAACTTTGTTTTCCCTCCAGCAGCTGACCCTGCTTTAGTACAAAACTCCCGCGGCATTACTGTTTATCATTATGGTGACGTCACCGTGCCTGCTTCATTGCTAAAGAGATATTATCAGCTCATCATCCAACTGGGGAATCTGCTGCGCAGTTAAATCATGCTTAAACTCCTGACGCGAAACAATGTAACCAAATCTATTATATCTGGGATAGCTGCGGCTGCTAAACAAGATGCAACAGAAGATCTGTTCGTGTATCTATAAAACTTTATTCAGGCACTCTACGATTTGACTGGCGAAAGACAACGTTGATTCACAAAGAAAACAGACACTATTTTTTAATGTATACTGTGTTCAATTATAGTTTCGGTTATGGAGGATATTTTATGATCTTTTGAAGCTGCGTGTTTCTGACTTGGCGTTGTTCCTTTTATAATGGGATGGGGGGCCACAATATTTCATTATGAAAACTGGTGCGAGAGGGACCATTTTTCGCGTGACATTTGTCTTTCGTGTAATATTTGGACACACAGAGATACTCTTCCAAACTCTCCAGTCTCTGGATCTCAGGAAATCGTTTGATCGACTCGACAGTCCCCTACATGCACTGAAGCAACTCGGGGAAGATGCCAAGTTTGAGGGATTTTATGAAGAAACTGTACAGCTCCGAGGCCATGGAGAGGAACGCAAACGAGAAAGACTCCGCCGTGGCTGGGATGATTATGAACAAGGGTTCAGCTGCTTTAATGATGACACTTTCTAAGCAGCGGTTCTCAAGCTATGGGGCTTGGCAAGGGGTGCGTTAAGTGCGTGCGCGGCTCAGAGCGGCTCAGTAAAGAATCAGCTTCACGACTCGCTCGGTTCCGCTCCCGCTGAGCCGCTCAGAGCCGATCCTGAGCATTTCTCATCAGGGATCAGAGGGAGCGGACGGAATGGACACCTGCAGGAAACAAGTGGAGATGACAGGCAGGATTGACAAATACGATGAACTGGTTTCGACTTATGAAGTTATGTATTCATTGGCTAAATAAGATGGTAAAAATGGTTGTTTTCAAATTTGTATCATTTAATTTCATTTTTTAAAAATGTAGAGCTATTTTATAGTTACTAATGAATTATTATAAGGCTTGTAGTATTAATATTATTCATACTTTTCATTATTAATGTCGATATTGTCGGTATTAGACACAGCCAGATATGAGGTTCAGTCCAAACAGAGCGCCGAACTCAGCGAGGTCCAGCAGGGGACAGTAACTTCACACGGGTCCATTTCATCAACCATCCCCTCAGAAACACAAACAACCAAATCATTATTAATTATTGTGAGCGTTCCCTCTCTGAGCGGCGCACTTACTGAACGCAGCCATGGTGACAAGGGGGGAGCGAGCTGCGTGTCCTTTTATTTATTAAATTATTTTTGTTTTTGAGTCGTTGGATGATTTGAAGAAAATTACAAATTATTATATATTTTAAATGTATTATATTTAGAAATAACTAAAATAAAATAACGCAATAAACGTTTGTTTAACGTGCTAATGTTCCTTAGCAACTGTGATACGTCACACGTACGTTGCGTGGTCCCCCCCCCAGTAAACTTGTAAACAGTCTGAGCAGCGCGCTTACAGAGAGAAAATATATAAAGGAAACAGGAAAAGAAGGGAAGTTATAATAAATAAAGATGACAGAAAAATAAAGGAAAACAAAGACAGACAAAGGACTACAGATAGAGGGCGCTAATCATCTACAATAATAGATGGAATGCGCCCTATAGATTAACCAGAAGAAGAAGCAGCAGCTTACAGAGAGAAACAGCTTTAATGAGAAACGGATCGTTTTGTGACAAAGGGAGAAAAACGAACAACACAAACCGAAGAGAGGACAGCAGCGGAGGATCCAGCAAAACACAGAAGCAGAAAATATGAGGAAGCACTGTTATGTTCACTAATGTTTCAATAATGAAATCTATTTGTTATTAATGAACAGCTAGCTTGTGCTTGTCCTTTATTGACATGCTTTCTAAAGTTATTTTTCGAAACTTCCTATAGCCTGGAAAACTACCTCATAACTTACTATCAAATCTAGTAGTGACACCTTGTGGTCATGATATGTAACTGCACATCATTACAAGCATATTTAAAACTGGGCTTTACATGGAGCGGGTCCAGCGATGCACCGAGGAATCAAATGTGCGGCGAAATCCTGGCAAACCACAGCATGCAGCCCTGCAAGCTACACCAGCATCTCGAAACACGACAACCCTGCCTTAGCATCTAAACCCGTCATGATTTTACACAGGAAGCGCTATGAGTTTATTTCTTTATTTATTTATCGCATTTATATAGCGCTTTTTATACAAAAGTATCGTAAAGCACTGTACAGAACATAGCAGAAAAAAATACAAACCACAATACATTTGAATAGCATGTCACACATACAACTGCCACAAGCAGACCATTTAAATAACAGAGTTAAACAACAGTATACACCTAATAATACAGAAGCAGAAATTGTGAAGTTACATTAAAACCAACTAAGATAAGAAAGTTAACAGGACAAAAAAAAACAAAATAAGATTTTAGCTGCTTCCATTTGTTCTGTTTTTGAATGAATACTTCTGAAACTCATACTGCTCTATATTGATCAAATCCCTTCTACTCTTTTGTTTTTTTGTTTTGCAACATATAGGATTTTCAGTTTGTTATATTGTTTTAGTAAACTGGGGAGGCGCAGATATTTTTTTCATAGCTCAGGGAGGCTCACTATGGCAAAGTTTGAGAAGCACTGCTCTGAAGACTTCTCAAAAGCAAAGGGGTTCCCTGTTGAGACAAAGATGCTGTTTCACACAAAGGTTGAAGAATGAACTGCACGCTATCTACGAGGATGCTCGCTGTTGTTGTTATTGTTCAGTTACCAGCAATAATATTGTGATCCTGACACACAGTTAAACTGCATTTCATGTTGTTTCTAATTCTTTATTAATATTTGGGTTTACATACACACAGGGAAAGGCACAGGGGCTGCAGTCATTGCTTCTATTTAGTATATTCCTCTCTGTGGAAACAATTGCTGCACTAAATGTAAACATTTCGGGTATTCTGGGGGGATCAAACATGCATGTGTGTAAAGAGCTTTATTTCAAATGTGCAACACTTGGGTTTCCGTCATAATTTAAAGTCTGATAATGCCGCGGCGTTATTGAAGTAAGCTTGTTGGTTGACAGTGAATTAGACTGATGTTTTTTTTTTTTTTTTTTTTTTTTTTAATCATAATCGTTCCCTTGTATTTTTTATAATAGGCACAGTAGTGTCTGATTTATTATTTATTATTATTACACGGTGTTGGTATTATCGTCTGCTTTCACGATTGCATATTCACTTATTAGCGCTTTGCTTTGTTGCTGTATCGTGTAGTAAACAAACACACGTGTTTATGTAAATGGCAGCATTTGTATTGAATAGCATCGTTTCAAATGTAAAAACAGGAGTGAAACAGTCGGACCCGCTGCTAATATTTTATGCCTCCCCAATTTCTGGGTCCCCCAGCCGCTCCCGCTGCCCTGTCACAATGCTGCTGACTGAGTCTGAACCACATGTTTTTATTGGGTTGCTTGTGTTGTATTTGTCCTTTATTGTTTTCCAGGACCCCCTTGTAAATGAGGCCTCGGTCTCAATGGGTAAATCTCCTGGTTAAATAAACAAACCAACACAAAATAATTGGGAACCAGGAAGCAGCAGAAACTTTTCATCGATAGCGTTGTCTTTGAAAGATCTGCAACGTCAAAAATACGAGGAAACAAGCGAAATATCATCAACAGAAGAATGTAGGTGTTTATTCCATTGAGTTTATTGTCTCTTCTCTCTCTTATAGCAGATTGCTCTGCACAAGACCCTGTTGCTGTCTCTGGCTCAGCTGGGGGGAGAGCAGTGCTGCCCTGTTCTTACACCCCCACCCCTGGGCAGGATGTAGAAGTCAGATGGCATGCATATCCAGATCAGGGAGAAGCTGTTCCATTAATCAACTCAAAGACCCCCTCAGCACCCATCCCTGCGCAGTGGAGCGGCCGAGTGAAGCTGTCTGATGAAGTCTCCTCTGGAAACGCCTCTCTGCTAATCTCTGAGCTCAGACTGGAGGACACTCTGCATTACCTGTGTGACGTGTGGATCAATGGGATATGTGTCACTTACAGGAATGTTAAACTGACAGTTCAAGGTAAATATAATAAACATGTTCTGGTTGGTGAGTACTTGTGTTAAAATTAAGAATATGTGCTGAACTGCTGAAACCACTCAAGGTCCTGTGTGTGACTACATGAACACCCTGCCTTGTTTTCAGCACACACAGACAATGGGGTTTGTTTAAGGGTCATTTTCCTGCTGGTCAGTTACGTTACAGCTCTCTTGTTTTGTTTTTTTCTTGCTGAACAAAATGTTCTTCTGCTCCACTGGCATTTGGACCTCTGCTAGGCAGATTTCAGCTGCAGTCCTTACTGACAACTTACTGACTGCTTGGGTTTAGATTGTTGATTTCTTTTGATTGGTTGTTTTGTGTAATGTATTCTCTGTGGATTAACACACAGGGGTTTCTGGTAGAATCATAACATGCAGTATAATTTCAAATAACATCCACACATTCATAACAAAAGCAAACTAGAATACAGAACCTGAGAAGGGCTGCCAACACCAAACCCTTGTGTTTACCATTGAAGCTGTGTGTTCAAAGTCCCTTCATTATCCCATATTGTAAAGCTCACAGATCTTCTCAGTCAATCGGTTTCTAAGCACAGCGAGTTCAGTCATTATCCCAGATGTAAATTAAGCTAATGGAACTTTTAAAAGCTTAATGTCTAAAGCAGGGATTCGCAAAGTGTGGCCCGCGGTCCAAATGCGGTCCGCGATTGCACTGTCTGAGCCCGTCGTCAAATATTTCTTAAAGTTTTCTATATTTTCTTGGAATGAAAAGACCCAGGCCATTAGAAGATAATGTTCTGCTCAATATTGGTACAAGCTGCTACAGTAGCTTTAAGAACATGAAAACAAGACCCACGTGCAGCCAGGGGGGAGGGGATTCGGAGACTGCTGTAACGAATTAAACAAGACCAACGTGCAGCCAGGAGGGAGGGGATTCGGAGACTGCTGTCCCGAATGAAACAAGACCCACGTGCAGCCAGGGGGGAGGGGATTCGGAGACTGCTGTCCCGAATGAAACAAGACCCACGTGCAGCCAGGGGGGAGGGGATTCGGAGACTGCTGTCCCGAATGAAACAAGACCCATGTGCAGCCAGGGAGGAGGGGATTCGGAGACTGCTGTCCTGAATGAAAACAAGACCCACATGCAGCAAGGGGGGAGGGGATTCGGAGACTGCTGTCCTGAATGAAACAAGACCCACGTGCAGCCAGGGGGGAGGGGATTCGGAGACTGCTGTCCTGAATGAAACAAGACCCACGTGCAGCCAGGGGGGAGGGGATTCGGAGACTGCTGTCCCGAATGAAACAAGACCCACGTGCAGCCAGGGGGGAGGGGATTCGGAGACTGCTGTCCCGAATGAAACAAGACCCATGTGCAGCCAGGGAGGAGGGGATTCGGAGACTGCTGTCCTGAATGAAAACAAGACCCACATGCAGCAAGGGGGGAGGGGATTCGGAGACTGCTGTCCTGAATGAAACAAGACCCACGTGCAGCCAGGGGGGGGGGGATTCGGAGACTGCTGTCCTGAATGAAACAAGACCCACATGCAGCCAGGGGGGAGGGGATTCGGAGACTGCTGTCCTGAATGAAACAAGACCCACGTGCAGCCAGGGGGGAGGGGATTCGGAGACTGCTGTCCTGAATGAAACAAGACCCACGTGCAGCCAGGGGGGAGGGGATTCGGAGACTGCTGTCCCGAATGAAACAAGACCCACGTGCAGCCAGGGGGGAGGGGATTCGGAGACTGCTGTCCTGAATGAAAACAAGACCCACATGCAGACAGGGGGGAGGGGATTCGGAGACTGCTGTCCTGAATGAAACAAGACCCACGTGCAGCCAGGGGGGAGGGGATTCGGAGACTGCTGTCCTGAATGAAACAAGACCCACGTGCAGCCAGGGGGGAGGGGATTCGGAGACTGCTGTCCCGAATGAAACAAGACCCACGTGCAGCCAGGGGGGAGGGGATTCGGAGACTGCTGTCCTGAATGAAACAAGACCCACGTGCAGCCAGGGGGGAGGGGATTCGGAGACTGCTGTCCCGAATGAAACAAGACTCACGTGCAGCCAGGGAGGAGGGGATTCGGAGACTGCTGTCCTGAATGAAACAAGACCCACGTGCAGCCATGGAGGAGGGGGGAACTAGGTAAGTCCCTTGAAATCTAATAATACTAATTAGTCGCGGGTTTCATTAACATACTGTAACGAACCTCAGTTCCCGCATCACACAGGGTGAGGCAATTCACACACAGGCGCGAACCCGGGAACTCTCGCACTAAAGCATAGCGCCGATACCGCTGTACAAAAGAGCCGGCTGCCCTGTCACAATGCTGCTGACTGAGTCTGAACCACATGTTTTTATTGGGTTGCTTGTGTTGTATTTGTCCTTTATTGTTTTCCAGGACCCCCTTGTAAATGAGGCCTCGGTCTCAATGGGTAAATCTCCTGGTTAAATAAACAAACAAACACAAAATAATTGGAACCAGGAAGCAGCAGAAACTTTTCATCGATAGCGTTGTCTTTGAAAGATCTGCAACGTCAAAAATACAAGGAAACAACCGAAATATCATCAACAGAAGAATGTAGGTGTTTATTCCATTGAGTTTATTGTCTCTTCTCTCTCATTCCTGTAGCTTGCCCTCCACTAGACCGTGTTGCTGTCTCTGGCTCAGCTGGGGGGAGAGCAGTGCTGCCCTGTTCTTACACCCCCACCCCTGGGCAGCATGTAGAAGTCAGATGGTATGCATATTCAGATCAGGGAGAAGCTGTTCTATTAATCAACTCAAAGACTCCCTCAGCACCCATCCCTGCGCAGTGGAGCGGCCGAGTGAAGCTGTCTGATGAAGTCTCCTCTGGAAACGGCTCTCTGCTAATCTCTGAGCTCAGACTGCAGGACACTCGGGATTACATATGTATAGTGTGGATCAATAGGATATGTGTCACTAACAGGAATGTTAAACTGACAGTTCAAGGTAAATATAATAAACATGTTCTGGTTGGTGAGTACTTAAAGTGTTAAAATTAAGAATATGTGCTGAACTGCTGAAACCACTCAAGGTCCTGTGTGTGACTACATGAACACCCTGCCTTGTTTTCAGCACACACACACAATGGGGTTTGTTTAAGGGTCATTTTCCTGCTGGTCAGTTACGTTACAGCTCTCTTGTTTTGTTTTTTTCTTGCTGAACAAAATGTTCTTCTGCTCCACTGGCATTTGGACCGCTGCTAGGCAGATTTCAGCTGCAGTCCTTACTGACAACTTACTGACTGCTTGGGTTTAGATTTTTGATTTCTTTTGATTGGTTGTTTTGTGTAATGTATTCCCTGTGGATTAACACACAGGGGTTTCTGGTAGAATCATAACATGCAGTATAATTTCAAATAACATCCACACATTCATAACAAAAGCAAACTAGAATACAGAACCTGAGAAGGGCTGCCAACACCAAACCCTTGTGTTTACCATTGAAGCTGTGTGTTCAAAGTCCCTTCATTATCCCATATTGTAAAGCTCACAGATCTTCTCAGTCAATCAGTTTCTAAGCACAGCGAGTTCAGTCATTATCCCAGATGTAAATTAAGCTAATGGGACTTTTAAAAGCTAAACCTCTAAAGTGACTCGGGCTTTAGAATCCTGAAACTCGCTTTTAAACTGTGACATACATTTCAAACAGCTTAAAACACATTTAAATACACACAATGTCTAGAACAGCATTAGTACCCTTTGCAGCGGCCATTACCTGTAGATTTCTGACTGTGGGTCCGATTCACAGAATGTTTTTGTTGGCGTTGGTACCATTTCTGTCTTAATATCAGTTCTGATACCCTTTAGCAAATGATGTAACCCACACAGCTCAGTGTGTGTGCTTGAATTAGTGACACAGTAATAATGTGGTGTACTTTTCAAGATGCTTCTCATTGTTTTAGTGTCCTGTCCGGCCAGGTTTGTCCTGGTCCGGTTTCACCCACTCCCTGTTTTAATATACAGGTACAGTAGTACGACTGAAAAAGTATTAATTGTCGTGTGAAATTGTAATCACTTTAACTAAATCAGGGATTGTTTGAATGCTGTTTGAATTCCTCATCATGAAGGAAAAAAAGAATAGCTGACATTTTTTATCTCACTAAATATGATCTCACTGTCATGGTATAAAGGGTGGTATTAACGCAAATTAATTATTCATGAGGGCGGGTCAAACACCACGGAACAAAGTGCCATGAGGACGTTGGTGAATTACAGCAGGAGCAAGGAGTGAAGTTTGAGGAGTGATAATAACACACCTCCAGTCTTCACTCCAGTTTACCACTGGGACGTGAATTGGGCCCTTTGTCTTTGGCGGTGGTCAGTTGTGTAGAAGGTACTGGCTGCTGTGTCAGATATTAAGGCATCATTTGTATGTAAATTGAATTGTGCTTACAGGACCTCCAAAGAGAGATTCAACTACTTCAAGAACAACAACGACCACAACCCCGACAACTAGACCATCAGCAACCCCGACAACTAGACCATCAGCAACCCCGACAACTAGACCATCAGCAACCCAGGAAACCAGCCCATGCCCAACCCAGCAGGGGAATGCAGCAGCACAGAGGAGATCGTTCTGCATGAAACCGCTTTGATAACTGGATTCTAATTGGATTGCATGTACCTGTATTTAGTGAGTGTTGTGAGTTAAGCGGAAGTTCAATTATTCCTGTGTGTTGCTGCTGCTGGTTCCCTATGCCAGTATAGTCCATTGTGAAAGAGTATTGCTGTTACTGTAACCCGCTGCATCCTGCCTGTGCCTGCATCTCTTCATTTCTATATCATTTTAATAAGAGCGTTTTAGCATTTTGATATATTTCATTTTCTATTCATCACTGATTGCTGTTGCTTTATTTGTTAATAAAGTAGTTGGTGCTGTTTACTATAGATCATTGTTACATACAGTTCTAAATTCTTTTTAGGAATATTATGTATAAAATGCATTAGAGAAAAAGCTTCTACTTGGTCTTGCAAATTAAAAACAGTGAATTACTAAATGTTAATTGCACATTGAAATGTGTTATTGCTTTTCCTTTTTTGCTTATGAATAATAAAATATTTAGCTGTGTCCTGTGTCTTGGCATTTCTCTGTACAATCCTCAGCCTCATTAGAGAGCCTGTGTGCTACAGAAGGTATGAAATTCCTTTTTTTCGGCTTCCAGCACCTACATAATGTGGGGTGTCAGACTATATTCCTGTTCACGGTGGAGCTGTTCTGTGGCCTCTCTGTCTAAGGAGGCCCTACAGGGCTGATAAGTTCACATTGTGAAGAAATTCAGCCACTACTGTTGTCTTTTTCCTGTGGTTACAGTCCCTATTGCTTATCTAATGACAATTTATTAACATGGAACTGGACTTCAACTAAAAGCACTGCTGCCCCCTAGTGGATATTATCAAGAGCAATACAGCAGTATAATCGGACACAGTTTGCTGTTAATGAAGTTTCACAACATTCGACTCGGATTAAACATCAGAGCTGAAGAAGCAGCAATATGTATCTTGGAATTCCCTTAAGTTTATATAGAGCGCAATGGCTAGGTAGTTATATTAACAGATAAAGGAAATATTTCAAAATTGTATTTGTGTTTCAGTTATTTTCTTAATATTGCGGGATCATTCTGAGGAAAGTGATGAGTTTATGCATTGAAGCGCTGTAGAGTGTGTCAGTAGATACTCGTGGAGCCACAGATGTGCCCATAGCCTGTATGTGGGGCACAGCCCCTTTAAATAACTCCGAGGAGAAGGCATTGTGAATGATTCCCGCTGTCTCACACTGGAGATGTCCTGGATGGCTTTTGGTTATGAGATGCAGCAAACGTCTAAACCACAAAGCAAAAGAGACGGGCTCATCTGCATTCGTGGTTTCGAGCGTTTAACCTCATCTCTCATCTCACCGGCAGGAGACAGAATCCATCCCGGGAGCGGATCACACAACACTGCCCGTTACAGCAGCAGTGTGAAGGGTTTACAGCCCCAGCGCTGTGAGGATGGCTGGCACCGAGGAGCTCGTTCTGTGGGACCTGTCTAGGGTCCTAGTGCCGACCAGAGCTAATTATTACATAGAGAGGTTTAGAAAAACATTTTACACAACACGTGTATTTTTATGTTATTTGATCGTTTTTCTTAATTTATGTGTATAAGGGAGGATGTGTGGCAGGGGTGCATGGAAATAAAATATCTTAGTATCCCTTAAATATCACTAAAGGTCTAAGCACATCGGACGCGAACGACGCGAGCGAGCAAATAAAAAATAATGAAAGCTATTGATTTAAATGGAGCGATGCACACCGCAGCCGTAGCGAGCGGCGCGAACGAAGCGAGCGAATTTAGAAATCAATGTGTTTTATTTCTATTCGCGACACGAGCTATTGGCGTCGCAATGCACCAATCAGAAATCAGATCAAAGGGAGCGGCTGTCAGACTGTCACTGTCTCGATCACGCAGAGATTACCACAGAAATAAAAAAATGACATCAATGAGAATGTAATTATTAAAGTGGAAAAATATAATGCTCTTTATGATGCCAGTGTCAGTGGTTATAAAGACAATAAAAAGAAGGACGCCATATGAGAAGAAATAGCAGAACATTTGAAAATTCATGGCATGTCTATCTCTCTTTATTTCACCTCAATTTCAGTCAAAGTGACGGGGAGCGCCACACACTGGTTTCATATTTCTGTAAAATTACGCTTCTTTTTAATAATATTGACCAATAATAATAATAATCACATTCACACAATAACGGAGAAGATTTTATTAAAACTGAAAATCAATAAAAGTAGGCCTATATTATATTAAACTAATGTCTTCAGTATTTCCAAATAAATATATGTAGATGTATTCTTTTTGAATACTTTACATGTTAAACCGGACAGTCCGGGAATTGGCCTCTGTGTTCGGGTGGCAGGAATTAACAAACCCGGACGCCCTGATGTCCGGTTTGAAGTGAAACGCATAAGAGACACCAGCCTGCCTTTAATATCTTCTTTGACGTGCCGCAGAACGGGACATTTTGGAGTGGAATTGATTTTAACTTTATTGGTGGTTTGGATTGGCTTGCCAATAATCCTTCCACCAATCAGAAGGCGGCACACAGTGTGCGATCCCGCCCTCGCACAGACTCGTGGTTTGCAGCGCAGGTTAAAGAAGCGCTGGCCATGGGGAAGAATGTTTCGGATGTCAAAGTGAATATGAGAATGGCAGCGAGTGATACTGGAATGACAATGTGCTTCAAAAAATGAAAAGCAGACCGGACATTTCCATCCATGGATTTAGGAAATCTGGAATCATGATGCGATCAGAAACTCTGAGGCAGTGTAAACTGCGCTGCTACTATGGTGCAGAACCTGCAGACTGTTCTTTTTTAGGTTAAGCAGTTTTGTGTTGTTTGTTTGTTTGTTTGTTTATATACAGGGGTTAATTAAGTAGCAGCCATTTGTTTATGCCAGACTTGTTAGAAAGTCTGTCACAATGGTGGACATTTCCTTTGGACTGTTACTGTCGATATGTGTCCATACTAATATTAAGACACCCACCGTGCAGGTATCACAAACCAATATGTCGTCCCTAACCAATATGTTCAAATAAATTAGTTATGCACCGTATAAAAAAACGATTTTGCCAGTGCTTGCTAGTCTATTAAGCAGTTTTAAATTTAAAGCGTTTTCATTTCAGCTTTATTGTTAAAGTTTTCACTCGTGGCAATACTGTCCTGCAATCACTTCATGATACTGTGATCATCCCACCGTGTTATGTTAGTGAACCAGAGCTACGTTTTTAAAACTGAGAGTTAGAAAATGCCTGTCGTTCAAGTGTACTGCAGTTAGTAATCCTTTCCAAGTACTGATGTCTTCAAATTGAAGCGCCATATAAGAGTCAGAAATACAGCAAATCATTTTTAGAAGGCCTTTGACGCTCTCCCAGCTATCAATTTTAAGTTCCCAGAACGTTTTTTTTAAGTTACAGGAACGTTAGGAAAGGACGTTCACAGAATGTTTTTCATAAACGTTTTCAGACGTTATTGGAACGTTCGCTGTAGGTTTTGGTTGTAATGTTTATTTTTTTTATTATTATTATTATTATTATTATTATTATTATTATTATTATTATTAATTTATTTATTTATTTATCTATTAATTTTTTATGTTTTTATTATATTTTTCATCCTCCTCCGGGGTCTGGATTCGAACTGCTGACCCTCGGCACTAAAGGCAAACTCTCACCCCTCCCCCGAAAGCTGAACTCTGCATTACCGAAAATTGGCAGAACTGTATATGAACTTGTCTGTGATTCAAGTGCTATGCAAACAGAAAACTGGTGTCGCGGACGGTAAGAATTTATCCGATTTTTTAAATTAAATAATTGCGTAAACATTAAAAAAAAAAAAAAAACATTCGCCCTAATTTGGAAAATAATTTCACCAATACTTCTGAAGACCTTTAGAAAAATCACGTTTTCAGAACGTTCTCTCGACGTTGTGTAAAACACAACCAAACCAGAACCTTGCAGCATCGTTGTGTGTTGGTTGAGATCCATCACGTACAGAACGTTTCCCTTTCACGCAGCTAGAACGTTCCTAGAACATTACGCCTGAACAGAAACGTTCTAAGAACGTTGTAGCGACGTTGTGTTCGTCACAACCGAACGGGAACCTTCCAGGAACGTTAGGAACACGTTTTGTGTTAGCGAGGCTATTGTTTTGAGCCGCGGCTGCTCCAGCGCAGTACCTCTTGAGAAGCTGCGCGGCTGTGCAGACTTTTAAACCCGTGGATGCGTGACCTGGTGACGTCTTTTCCGGCGGAGTTCACGATAAGTTTCCCGCAGAAATCCACGTGTTCATTACCTCGCACCCCAGAATGGCTTGGTGCCCGTGCTAATATAATATCTGTGTCTCTGACTGCACCTTCATTGAATGCTATTAGAATATCATGTATAATATCTTTCCTGACTCCAGTCCCTGTCTCAATAGCATTCAGTGATCTCAGAGCACCAGTAAACAGGACTGCGCTGGCTGCTTTTATTAACATCACTTTATGTATCGCACCTACCTGCTGGCCATGCTGCTTCCGGCTGAACACTGATGACGATGCAAGCGTGACGACGCGGCTATGCGTCGAATCTGCGCCGCGGTGTTCTCTGGGAACTGTAGTTTGTTTAATATTTTTGCAGATGTAGTAAAACACATTCGTTTTAGAAAAACGTGAACAAATATAATAATGTGATCCATCCAACCCCAGCTGCTCAACCCCTTTCTTAAGCTGAAGGAACACGAAAACACTTTTTCAGGACCAGTGGTTTGAAACCTGGTTCCAGGAGACCGGGAGGCCTAGTTTGAGGTTGCTGTATCAAACCCCAAGCCTCCCCTGGTGTGCCCTGCAGTGGCCTGAAACCAACTTCCATGGCAGGAAGTGGCTTCGTGTTCCCTCCGCTTTACTCGCGATTCTGTCAGATTTCTGCGGCACCGCGGCGATGGTTAATGTTGCTGATACCAGCAGCGGGACAAGAGCACTGGCGGCTCTGCGACAGCAGGTGGTGCTGTTTCCCTAGATTCCACAGACACCAGTAAAGGCTGCCTGAGTCACAGGTCCCGAAAACACCCATAGGGTTGTATTGTGATCTCTTAAACTAATGGAGAGGATACTGTTACATTAGTAACTATATTATTCCCACTGCTCTGGTGTTTTCTCCGAGTCAGGGTGATTTATAATAAATCCCTTTTCAATGTCACTCAATGCTGTGAATGCATCGTGAAACAATATCCTAGTTTTAAGAGTTTCAGATGGATTGGAGGTTTGAAAATGCACCAGCGATTCCACACAGGAGAGAAACCTTACCACTGCAGTTGCTGTGGGAAGTCTTTTATGGCCTCCGGTTCTCTTAAAAGACACAAATGCAAGTTGTGAAAGTTTAGTCAGAATGTGAGTGTGTGTTCATTCACCCGCACTCAGTAATCCCAGTCTTTTTAAACAGCAGCTTAATATAAAAACTGTGAGAACTCTGGTGAATGACTACAGAAGATGCACATCCCTCTATATTAAACACACTGTTCTGAAGCTGTTCCATTATAAAGTACATTCCTAGAAGTGTTTTAGCATTATAATTGATTTCTCTTTTAAAATGTCCCTTTGAACTAGCTTTAAAACATAGCTTGTCTCAATTCCAACTAATGTCTGTTTAACTCTTCCTAACATAATAAACTGCATTGGAATGAGAATTTCAAGCGGTTTTAATCAGTAAGAAGGGTTTCTATTAGCATGATTAGTAAGCTGTGTGTTAATTGTGTTCAGATGAACTTCAAGATTGAGAGAAATAATCTGAGTAAACCCTATCTTTGTAAACAAATAAATAATAATAATAATAATAATAATAATAATAATAATAATAATAATAATAATAATAATAATAATAATAAATGGTCTGATTGTGGCAGTTGTATATTTGAAAATATATTGTGGTTTGTTCTTTTTTTCTGCTATGTACTGTACAGTGATTTGCGATACTTTTGTATACAAAGCGCAATATAAATGCAATAAACAAATAAAGAAAGAAATAAAAAAATCTACAAGAGGAACACCTGCCACACACACAGCATGCAAATACAGCACTGTGCAAAAGAGCTGGCCAAAACATTAGGAACACCTGCCATACACACAGCATGCAAATACACACAATACAGCACTGTGCAAAAGAGCTGGCCAAAACATTAGGAACACCTGCCATACACACAGCATGCAAATACAGCACTGTGCAAAAGAGCTGGCCAAAACATTAGGAACACCTGCCATACACACAGCATGCAAATACAGCACTGTGCAAAAGAGCTGGCCAAAAAATTAGGAACACCTGCCATACACACAGCATGCAAATACAGCACTGTGCAAAAGAGCTGGCCAAAACATTAGGAACACCTGCCATACACACAGCATGCAAATACAGCACTGTGCAAAAGAGCTGGCCAAAACATTAGGAACACCTGCCATACACACAGCATGCAAATACATACAATACAGCACTGTGCAAAAGAGCAGGCCAAAACATTAGGAACACCTACCATACACACAGCATGCAAATACAACACTGTGCAAAAGACTTTCCAAAACATTAGGAACACCTGCCACACACACAGCATGCAAATACACACAATACAGTACTGTGCAAAAGAGCTGGCCAAAACATTAAGAACACCTGCCATACAGGGCAACAGTGTGTTCCAACTGCAATCATCACTGTGCATATTTGTTATTATTTATTATTATTATTATTATTATTATTATTATTATTATTATTATTATTATTATTATTATTATTATTATTATTATTATTATTATTAATAATAATAATAATAATAATTAGTCATTTAGCAGACGCATTTGTCCAAAGCGACTTACAGAGACTAGGGGGGTGAACTCTGCATCACAACTGCTGCTGCAGAGTCCCTTCCAATAGGACCTTGCTGGTTTTGCGTCTCATCCGAAGGACGGAGCACAAGCAGGTTAAGTGACTTGCTCAGGGGCGCACACAGTGAGTCAGTGGCTGAGTCAAGATTTACTGTGGGAAACTCTTACAACAGGATATCTGAAATGTAAAACAAAAATATATAATAAAACAAACGATTCTCAGCACAGAAAAGGGCCTAGGCATATTAATAAAGCCAGTAAGAAACACGAGGGATGATTCTAAATCAATAGTTACTATTCCTTATAAACACAAGCACCCTTATCACTGGGCAACGCTGCGCTGTGGGATACAGTTCACTAGAGGATGATGCCTGGGTTTGGCCTACACAAAGTGTTACACAAATATTAATACCCCATCATAGCATAACAAGAGCATTGTTTTTATCAATGGCATGCATGTTTCTGAAATCCAGCCCTTGAAATCATGTGGATCTAAATCTCACTATCATCCAGTTGCTGAGTTCCTACTAAATGATAGTGCATCCAGGAATAGTGTAAGGAGCTCTGATCAGTGGACATTGCTGCATCATGTACTGTAGCCCAGCAGGGGCTGTCTGTGATAGGGATCAGGGGGGAGAGCCTGGAACCAATGGACTGAGGCGATATGGGCAGGACAGCCTACAACTCTGCAGCGGCTCCACAATCAGGCTGGATGTGACATATATAACAGTGTAGAGGCTGCAATGATATGACATTGAATATGTGCTCATCTGTCAATGAGCTGTTGTGTGTACATAGTACTAACAGTGTTGTACTTGGTAATTGTAATTGATAGACAGCCCCTAGTACTAACAGTGTTGTAATGATGGACTGGCCCTAGTACTAACAGTGTTGTAATTGTTGGACAGTCCCTAGTACTAACAGTGTTGTAATTGGTAGACAGTCCCTAGTACTAACAGTGTTGTAATTGGTGGACAGTCCCTAGTACTAAGTGTTTTAATTGATAGACAGTCCCTAGTACTAACAGTATTGTAATTGGTAGACAGTGCCTAGTACTAACAATGTTGTAATTGGTAGACAGTCCCTAGTCCTAACAGTGTTGTAATTGGTACAGAGTCCCTAGTACTAAGAGTGTTGTAATTGTTGGACAGTCCCTAGTATTAACAGTGTTGTAATTGTTGGGCAGTCCCTAGTATTAACAGTGTTGTAATTGCTAGACAGTCCCTAGTACTAACAGTGTTGTAACTGATGGACAGTCCCTAGTACTAACAGTGTTGTAATTGATAGACAGTCCCTAGTACTAACAGTGTTGTAACTGATGGACAGTCCCTAGTACTAACAGTGTTGTAATTGATAGACAGTCACTAGTACTAATAGTGTTGTAATTGATGGACAGTCCCTAGTACTAACAGTGTAATTTGTAGACAGTCCCTAGTACTAGCAGTGTTGTAATTGGTAGACAGTCCCTAGTACTAGCAGTGTAATTGACGGACAGTCCCTAGTACTAATAGTGTTGTAATTGATGGACAGTCACTAGTACTAAGTGTTGTAATTGATGGACAGTCCCTAGTACTAGCAGTGTAATTGACGGACAGTCCCAAGTACTAATAGTGTTGTAATTGGAAAACAGTCCCTAGTACTAATAGTGTTGTAATTGATGGACATTCCCTAGTATTAATAGTGTTGTAATTGGTAGACAGTCCCTAGTACTAGCAGTGTAATTGACGGACAGTCCCTAGTACTAACAGTGTTGTAATTGATGGACAGTCCCTAGTACTAACAGTGTTGTAATTGGTAGACAGTGCCTAGTACTAACAGTGTTGTAATTGATGGACAGTCCCTAGTACTAACAGTGTTGTAATTGATAGACCGCCCCTAGTACTAACAGTGTTGTAATTGATGGACAGTCCCTAGTACTAACAGTGTTGTAATTGATAGACCGCCCCTAGTACTAACAGTGTTGTAATTGGTAGACAGTCCCTAGTACTAACAGTGTTGTAATTGATGGAAAGACCCTAGTACTAACAGTGTTGTAATTGATAGACAGTCCCTAGTACTAAGTGTTGTAATTGGTAGACAGTCCCTAGTACTGACAGTGTTGTAATTGATGGACAGTCCCTAGTACTAACAGTGTTGTAATTGATAGACCGCCCCTAGTACTAACAGTGTTGTAATTGGTAGACAGTCCCTAGTACTAACAGTGTTGTAATTGATAGACCGCCCCTAGTACTAACAGTGTTGTAATTGATGGACAGTCCCTAGTACTAACAGTGTTGTAATTGATAGACCGCCCCTAGTACTAACAGTGTTGTAATTGGTAGACAGTCCCTAGTACTAACAGTGTTGTAATTGATGGAAAGACCCTAGTACTAACAGTGTTGTAATTGATAGACAGTCCCTAGTACTAAGTGTTGTAATTGGTAGACAGTCCCTAGTACTGACAGTGTTGTAATTGATGGACAGTCCCTAGTACTAACAGTGTTGTAATTGATAGACCGCCCCTAGTACTAACAGTGTTGTAATTGGTAGACAGTCCCTAGTACTAACAGTGTTGTAATTGATGGACAGTCCCTAGTACTAATAGTGTTGTAATTGATGGACAGTCCCTAGTACTGACAGTGTTGTAATTGATGGACAGTCCCTAGTACTGACAGTGTTGTAATTGGAGGACAGTCCCTAGAGTGCAGCGCTACAGTAAGAACATGGCTGCTCACAAGGGCGTTAATGTTATACAAATTAAATCAAAATCAATATTTCCTTTCATCATTGAATCCGATTCACAGCATTAAAGAACATGACAGAGGCTGGGTGTAAACCAGTAACCACACACACCACAAGTGAGCGTCTCAACCACTATGCAAAAGAGCAACACATGCGTGGTGTGAACATGTTGCATGATGTGCTTACAGAGCTCTGAACCTCATCTCACCGCCAGGGCTCAGAATACGTAAGGACGGTGCAGCACACACACTGCACACACACACACATTGCACACTACACTACACACTGCACACACGCACACTGCACACTACACACACACACTGCACACACACACACACTGCACACTACACACACACTGCACACATACAGACTGCACAGCATACACACTGCACACACACACACACTGCACACTACACACACACAAACTGCACACACACACACTACACACACACACACACACTGCACACACACACACTGCACACACACACACTGCACAGAACCATTGATGATGGGCAGAGTCCTTTCATTGGTAAACAGGGACTGATGATGTTTCTTTGGAGACTTCAGCCACTTCTAACCTGATATAAGACGCTCATGGTTTGTATGCAGAAATAAATACAAGCACAGGTTCCGATCCTGAGGCATAATTAGCAGCTATCTCAGTAGAATGTGGGATCACACAGGTCATGTACAGCAGTGGTGAAAATCCAGACGAAAAACAGCAAAGAACAACTTGCAATTGGTTTTATATTTCATATGTTATTGTTATATTTCATACATTATTTTTTGGGTGATACAATTCTGCTTAATCTTTTTTCCCCCCATATGCTCTCCCTTTGTAACAGTGTTCACAATCAGATTGCTCTGTGCTGCTCTGAACAAAACAGACACTTCTGGATAGACTTCCTGTGTCACAAACAGCAACGGAAAGCTTTATCACATGACGTGTGTCCTAAACGTTTAAAGCAGATGACGTGAGGCTTAAGCTGACCACACTGTGGCTGAGGCGTACTGCAGAATGTGTGAAGCTTGAGATAAAGAACTTGTTTCACACCTTGTATGGAGATAGAGCAGAGACAGCTAATATAATATCTCATGTTAATCACACCCCCTTCACCTCTTAATGCTTAACAGCACACAAGAAAAGCTTCATGAATTACCAACGCACCAATTTATTGTGTGTGTTAATTATTAGTAACAACAAAGTGAACGAGACCAGCTACTGTAATGTCAAACAGTTGATCATTGAACAGTGTTAGATACTCTGATGTATATTTGTTTAATCTGTGATCTTTAGCTTTTGTGCATTTTCATTTGCAAGTGAACTGTGACATTAGGGCCTTATCGAGCACTATATTCTGCAACTTTGAATACTGACTTTGGATACGGTTTTAAATCTGGAAACAGTTTTTTTTTTTGCTAATTGCATTTCCTTTTATGTTGTACGCAGTTCTGTGCATGGGTAACATTTTGATTTCATTTTGCTGTTGGGTCGCCAAAAGGTCATTTTACATACTAGTCCAATACCTACCGGATTTAAAAGTATGTTCTGTATTACAGTCCACGTGTCCACAGTCGTCTCTTTTGGCAAGTAGGATATTTTTAGAATCATATCGCTCTGAATTAAAATACTACTTGTGTTGAAAATATAGTACTGTACCAACAAAACCACCTACAGTACATCTAAATGGAAGCCCACTTATTTTAAAACACAGTCCTTTCAGACAAGGGTTGGAATGGGCCAAAATGAAATACAGTAATGAGATATGCGCCACACGCGTTTAACCGTCACTGAAGTCAAAATGTTATAGGGTGGGATATGTGAGTGCTGACTGTATAGCATTTGTTCATGGTATTGATCTGGAAATAAATAAACATCCAGTGATTCTCAAAAAGAAAGAAGTAATTTGTTAAATAACTAATTCTTCTTGGAAAATATACTTTCTAAAACAGTCCAGAACTAAACCAAAGCAAATTAAAGACTTAGATTAAATGTAGATTTTTAATACTTCCATCCATTTTGAACCCCATGCTGTTTGTGTCCTACTGAGACCACAGACAACACTGAGAACTGGAGGTGGTCAGTACGCTATGCAGGTGTGTAAAAATACACATATAGATCATTCTGATAAAACTAACAGTACAGGAAATATGCATTTAGTGCAGTCACAGAGCTGAGAGCATCAAACACAAATAGAGTTTAACCCGAGTGCTGGACTTTGTGCTGAAACTGAGAGAGAGAGGAGAGAATGGCTCTGAGCACTGAGCAAGCTCTGGCACTGCTACTGATCTTAAACAGCGCTCACCTCACAGCAGGTAAGTGATTCTCTCAAAGCAGTGCTTCACAACCTCTACTAAAGTAGGGGGCACATTGCTGTTTAGGGATTTCCCTACAGAGCACTAACAGCTTTGGACAAACACAAACACTGTTATATTACAAACTATACAGGGAGCCGCATTTTACACTAACATGTTGTTTGTAAGACGATTATGTATCTAACAGTACATCTAACAGTGTAAAATATGTGAAATGTCAGGGAAGACTCCACAATATTTTAAACTGCAACAAACACTTCTCTTAGGTGAAATGGATTTGTAATTGCAAAAGGCAGCATTTAATTACATTTTAGCATTGAAAGAACAACTGAGTCAGGTACAGTAATGAAGGCACTAGCCAAAACACCTGTCTACTTGACTTAGTCTCTTGTAAGTTTTAACTTCTATAATTGTAAACATTTATAACAGTATGTAGATTGTATTCTTTGTCATGTCATGTTCCTTATGGGTACAAATCATTTTGGAGCAGACGTTTCAGAAATAGATACTTTATTCATGTTGTTCTTTCTCCATGAAGACATTTGTAAGATGTTTTGTACAGAGCCTTCAGTTATTATGCAGGGTCCATCTAGACCAGTGGTTTTCAATCTTTTCATCTCCAGTACCAGTGTTCCCAACACCAGGTGTACCAGTAACTGTGTGCAATCTTAAACTGTGTGCAATCTTACAGCCAGGTGTGTTGAGTCTGTACTCACTTGTTTGTTGCCTCATTCTGCTGAATGGTTCATCTATGCAGCTGATGACTGCAATGAACTCAGCATGTTTGTATTTGATATATTTTGCAGGTGTTGTGTGTGGAATTGGTGATCGCGCCTTTAATTGTGTACAGTTGTAATGGGAAACAGCAGCTCCCATGCTCAGTGTTAGTGAAGTCCTGATCTGACAGCATGTAACACAGACAGCTCTTATGATTACATGTTACTGTTTATTGTTCAGTAAAAACAAGTTTAAATCGCAGCGTGTTTGTTCTGCTATTTACGATATTAAATACACCACAGCAAGCGCGTTGTCATATGTTTTAGATATTTTCATTGGTACAATCTGAGCGCTAAATTTAGTGAATGGCGTTTGTTCTTCTGCCATCGAGTAATCTGCAGTACATTTCAATTTGAATTCCCTTCATTTTTTTTCTCAGCAGTACACTTCCTAATTACAGTCCCAAGTATTTCTGTGCGTTTTGCTTTCACATTTCTTAAAATGGTCAGTTTGAGAAATAAACTTTGTTTTCCCTGCAGCAGCTGACCCTGCTTTAGTACAAAACTCCCGCGGCATTACTGTTTATCATTATGGTGACGTCACCGTGCCTGCTTCATTGCTAAAGAGATATTATCAGCTCATCATCCAACTGGGGAATCTGCTGCGCAGTTAAATCATGCTTAAACTCCTGACGAGAAACAATGTAACCAAATCTATTATATCTGGGATAGCTGCGGCTGCTGAAGAAGAAGCAACAGAAGATCTGTTCGTGTATCTATAAAACTTTATTCAGGCACTCTACGATTTGACTGGCGAAAGATAACGTTGGTTCACAAAGAAAACATTTTTCAGCTTGGAACGGTAACCTTTTCACTGTCTTATGTTTAAATTAAGTTTTTTTGCTGCTTACAGCCCTTCATGCTGATATTTTGCCAAATATGTGTTTTAAAGCAACAATTTATATCAGTGTGTAATCACGTGACTGCACTGTGTTAGGTGTACAGCACATCTGATCCACTGTAAAGAGCTGGCCACTGTTAACTAATGACGTTTGCCTAGTCTTTGTTGTTTACATTATCTTTTAAAATAATCTCAATTGTGCTTTGTTGAAACTCAAACTGGCTTTCAGATCTGGTATTTGTTTCTGTGTGGCTCTGCTGTGCGGCGGGTTCACGTCCTTGTTTTCTGGATGGTTTGTGTGATTTCAATTGTAGCTTTTATTAGGGAGGACTTTCAGACAGATTCTACACATACAGCTTTGTGCACCTTCACTCGCAATTGCAGCACACTCATGTTCCCACTGTGGTGGAAAGGTGTGCTTGCCTGCTGGGTAAATGCAGCTCTATGTGTTTTCAATGGTGCTGAGCGCTCTTGCGGGAGCACCAGGCTTGATCCTGCGGCTGTCACAGCGCTTGAACCCGAGTCCAGTGTTGCTCTTGTGGAAGATGGCCACGTTTATTTCATTTCTCTGAACCTGGGTGAGTTTTACCTTTATTGTCATCAGTCATGTTTAATTTTGTCATTTGAATCAGTCACTTATCCATTTAAATTGTTTTCAATAACACGCTGTTCCTTATGCTGTAATACAATTTCAACATGAATACAAATCTCGGTTATTATGTGATTACAATATAAAAATACATAAACAAGATTATGATAGATTAGCCCTTCAAAACAAACGAATGTATTCCCCACCTAAAACATTAATGTAGTCCATATACAGGTAGTGGACAAAAAAATGGAAACCCCAATGTAAAGTCACTTAATAGGGCGTTGGGCCTCTATGGTATCCCACTCTGTGGAGTTCTCGAATGACCGTTTTTGATGAAACTGGCTGCTCGCTCCCCAGGTTGAAATTTGCAGTCAATTGATCTGCAGTTGCTCGTCTGTTTTGCCTTGCACTTGGAATTAATGCACGGATATCACGATCCTGGAGTATGCGCTTCCGCCCGTTGTTGCCCTTTGCTGATGATGTCTTTCCCTCGGAGTTCCATGCTGACATCACCGTAGACACTGTTGCTCGTGAAACATCAGCAAGTTGAGCTGTCTTGGTCACTGAAGCTCCTGCCAAACGCACCCCAACAATCACCCCTCTTTCAAAGTCACTGAGGTCTCCTCTTGCAGCCATGCTAGCCATAATTATAGACAACCAGGCCTGTCCAGCATTTTTATACATGACCCTAAGCATGCTGGGATGTTATTTGCTTAATTAACGCATGAGACACATCTGTTTGGAAGCCCTTGCTTTCAATATACTGGCCCTCATTTACCCAGATGTTTACAGTACAATACAGTACTTGGTGGCAGTGGGTGCAGAGGAAACGTTTCGTACAATGTATTGTTGATTGTGTGATTGAAAGCTAGAGAGATATCAATACTAGTGTATCTTAGCTTCCCAATACTGAATGAAGCTGATAATAATAAGTACAAGTCTTACAAGAGCTGCTCCACATGCTGCATCACACCCCACATCATACCTCAGGAACAACTTGAGCATCTCTGTTCTTCTTACTCATGTTGTTACTTCTAGAACTGCTGACCAATTCTTCAGTCCATTTTCACACCCTTTATTGTGCTTAGCCCTTTGACTACTGCATCCTGGTACCTTTGCTGCACGTCACATGGTCAGATTGCTGCTAGACCATTGGAGCAAGTTAGAGAACCACACAGGAAGTGATTAGGGACCAGGAAGCAGCAGCAACCTTTCATCTATAGCGTTGTCTTTGAAAGATCTGCAATGTCAAAAATACAAGCGAACAACCGAAATATCATCAACAGAAGAATGTAGGTGTTTATTCCATTGAGTTTATTGTCTCTTCTCTCTCTTATAGCAGATTGCCCTGAACCAGACCGTGTTGCTGTCTCTGGCTCAGCTGGGGGGAGAGCAGTGCTGCCCTGTTCTTACACCCCCACCCCTGGGCAGGATGTAGCAGTCACATGGTATGCATATCCAGATCAGGGAGAATGTGTTCTATTAATCTACAATTCAAAGACCCCCTCAGCACCCATCCCTGCACAGTGGAGCGGCCGAGTGAAGCTGTCTGATGAAGTCTCCTCTGGAAACGCCTCTCTGCTAATTTCTGAGCTCACACTGGAGGACACTCAGGATTACACGTGTATAGTAGGGATCAACAGGGAATGTGTCACTCACAGGGCTGTTAAACTGACAGTTCAAGGTAAATATAATAAACATGTTCTAGTTGGTGAGTACTTGTGTTAAAATTGAGAATATGTGCTGAACTGCTGAAACCACTCAAGGTCCTGTGTGTGACTACATGAACACCCTGCCTTGTTTTCAGCACACACACACAATGGGGTTTGTTTAAGGGTCATTTTCCTGCTGGTCAGTTACGTTACAGCTCTCTTGTTTTGTTTTTTTCTTGCTGAACAAAATGTTCTTCTGCTCCACTGGCATTTGGACCTCTGCTAGGCAGATTTCAGCTGCAGTCCTTACTGACAACTTACTGACTGCTTGGGTTTAGATGTTTTATTTCTTTTGATTGGTTGTTTTGTGTAATGTATTCCCTGTGGATTAACACACAGGGGTTTCTGTTAGAATCATAACATGCTGTATAATGTCAAATAACATCCACACATTCATAACAAAAGCAAATTAGAATACAGAACCTGAGAAGGGCTGCCAACACCAAACCCTTGTGTTTACCATTGAAGCTGTGTGTTCAAAGTCCCTTCATTATCCCATATTGTAAAGCTCACAGATCTTCTCAGTCAATCAGTTTCTAAGCACAGCGAGTTCAGTCATTATCCCAGATGTAACTTAAGCTAATTGGACTTTTAAAAGCTAAACGTCTAAAGTGACTCGGGCTTTAGAATCCTGAAACTCGCTTTTAAACAGCGACATACATTTCAAACAGCTTAAAACACATTTAAATACACACAATGTCTAGAACAGCATTAGTACCCTTTGCAGCGGCCATTACCTGTAGATAACTGACTTTGGGTCTGATTCACAGAATGTTTTTGTTGGCGTTGGTACCATTTCTGTCTTAATATCAGTGCTGATACCCTTCAGCAAATGATGTAACCCACACAGCTCAGTGTGTGTGCTTGAATTAGTGACGCAGTAATAATGTGGTGTAGTTTTCAAGACGCTTCTCATTGTTTTAGTGCCCTGTCTGTAAGAGGTAAGAGTCCCACTATCACGGTATAAAGGGTGGTATTAACACTAAGTAATTATTCATGAGAGCAGATCAAATGACATGGAAAAAACACCATTAGGACGTCTGTGGATTACAGTGGGAGCAAGGAGTAAAGTTTGCGGAGTGATAATAACACACCTCCAGTCTTCACTCAATTTTTACCACTGGGACGTGAATTGGGCCCTTTGTCTTTGGCGGTGGTCAATTGTGTAGAAGGTACTGGCTGCTGTGTCAGATATTAAGGCATCATTTGTATGTAAATTGAATTGTGCTTACAGGACCTCCAAAGCGAGATTCAACTACTTCAAAAACAACGACCACAACACCAACAACTAGACCATCAGCAACCCCGACAACTAGACCACCAGCAACCCAGACAACTAGACCATCAGCAACCCCGACAACTAGACCATCAGCAACCCCGACAACTAGACCATCAGCAACCCCGACAACTAGACCATCAGCAACCCCGACAACTAGACCATCAGCAAACCAGACAACTAGACCATCAGCAACCCAGAAAACCAGCCCATGCCCAACCCAGCAGGGGAATGCAGCAGCACAGAGGAGATCGTTCTGCATGAAACCGCTTTGATAACTGGATTCTAATTGGATTGCATGTACCTGTATTTAGTGAGTGTTGTGAGTTAAACCGAAGTTCAATTATTCCTGTGTGTTGCTGCTGCTGGATCCCTATGCCAGTATAGTCCATTGTGAAAGAGTATTGCTGTTACTGTAACCCGCTGCATCCTGCCTGTGCCTGCATCTCTTCATTTCTATATCATTTTAATAAGAGCGTTTTAGCATTTTGATATATTTCAGGTTCTATTCATCCCTGATTGCTGTTGCTTTATTTGTTAATAAAGTAGCTGCTGCTGTTTACTATAGATCATTGTTACATACAGTTCTAAATTCTTTTTAGGAATATTATGTATAAAATGCATTAGAGAAAAAGCTTCTACTTCGTCTTGGAAATTAAAAACAGTGAATTACTAAATGTTAATTGCACATTGAAATGTGTTATTGCTTTTCCTTTTTTGCTTATGAATAATAAAATATTTAGCTGTGTCCTGTGTCTTGGCATTTCTCTGTACAATCCTCAGCCTCATTAGAGAGCCTGTGTGCTACAGAAGGTATGAAATTCCTTTTTTTCGGCTTCCAGCACCTACATAATGTGGGGTGTCAGACTATATTCCTGTTCACGGTGGAGCTGTTCTGTGGCCTCTCTGTCTAAGTAGGCCCTACAGGGCTGATAAGTTCACATTGTGAAGATATTCAGCCACTACTGTTGTCTTTTTCCTGTGGTTACAGTCCCTATTGCATATCTATTGACAGTTTATTAACATGGAACTGGACATCAACTAAAAGCACTGCTGCCCCCTAGTGGATATTCTCAAGAGCAATACAGCAGTATAATCGGACACAGTTTGCTGTTAATGAAGTTTCACAACATTCGACTCGGATTAAACATCAGAGCTGAAGAAGCAGCAATATGTATATTGGAATTCCCTTAAGTTTATATAGAGAGCAATGGCTAGATAGTTATATTAACAGATAAAGGAAATATTTCAAAATTGTATTTGTGTTTCAGTTATTTTCTTAATATTGCGGGATCATTCTGAGGAAAGTGATGAGTTTATGCATTGAAGCGCTGTAGAGTGTGTCAGTAGATACTCGTGGAGCCACAGATGTGCCCATAGCCTGTATGTGGGGCACAGCCCCTTTAAATAACTCCGAGGAGAAGGCATTGTGAATGATTCCCGCTGTCTCATACTGGAGATGTCCTGGATGGCTTTTGGTTATGAGATGCAGCAAACGTCTAAACCACAAAGCAAAAGAGACGGGCTCATCTGCATTCGTGGTTTCGAGCGTTTAACCTCATCTCTCACGGAGGATGTGTGGCAGGGATGCAGCAAAATAAAATATCTTAGTATCCCTGAAATATCACTCAATATCAAAACATATCTTGGGACCCATCAACAGAAAATCATCTCCTCTATAAAAATATGCAAGCGATTTTAATGAACAGTCTCTCCCACAAGTGCTGTGGTCCCCAAATATGATCCACTTCCTTCCAATGCGGAATGGCTGTGTGTGACGTCTTCTCTTCATTTTACCCTCAGAAATAGGTTTCTGGCTCAGGACTGCCAAGGGCAACACTACACTGAATATTGTACCAGTCTCGGCAGAGTCACCACTCAGGAAAATAAAGCTTTGTGTGAAACAGAGAACAATTGCTCCACCCAGTCATTCAGCATTGTTAGTAACTGAATCAGATTTAGGGTACCACTGAACCTGTGAGACGGATTGCTCATTAGAATGCGCAGCGTATTTTTTAAAGAGGAGACAACTAGCTACTCGGGAATACCAGGATATTTAGTGAGCAAGCAGTCTGTGTGAATTTATCCAGCAACAAACTCCCCATCCCCAGCTGTACTGCTTTCCTAGAAAAAGGAGAACATTTCGGGGGACCGTCCTACTTGTGAGATGTCGTGCTCATTAAAACATTCACGATACCAAGATATTTAGTAAGTAAAGGGTCTGAGTGAGGAAAAGTGGGCAATACGACCCCCAGCCCCCGTCTTGCTGTCAATCATTTGCTGCCATCATTTGTGCTGGTCCTGTATATCTCAGGGGTTCTATCCTGGATCAATAAACACATCTGAAATGTGATCTCAGGTACTGGGAAGGGACCAGTGCTCCCACTCCCTGCTTCACTGGCAGGGATATGCTTGCTCATTACTGTCCTACAACTTTTGATATTCTCTACTATATAAAGGGCATTACTCAGACATGTGAGCAAATGGACCGTGAGGTAATGTGTGGTGCCAATTTGAAGCTGCTAAAGGACCTGACAGCTTCCTAACCCCCACCCCCTCTTTTAATCATGAAGAGTAAGATCACAGACAGAACAAACACAGAAATGACAGCAGAACCTCAGAGTTACAAACACCTTGGGAATGGAGGCTGTCCGGAAGTCTGAGATGTCCCTAACTCTGAAAATGAGTTTTCAATGGTTTTAATAAATGTGTGCACCTGCTATCTACAGCCTCAATCTGGTGAATAATACAAGGATACAGCACAGTGAAGCAATACTCATAGTGTTATAGTTCTAAAGTCTTTGAAACAGTACTAGAAATGGGAAAGGCTACATTTAAGTTACCATTGAAATCGTAACTGAACAAAAACAGACTTAAACGTCCTGGAAAACCTGGCTTAACGTAGTGCTTGTTTTTAAACAAGACATTCCCGCAGCTTGCTCAGCCATTCAGCCTCCTTTGGCTTAAATAAAAACCCTGTACTTTTTCTTTAAAGAAGAACAGCAACGTAACCCCAGTTCAAAGCAGCGATGGCGATGTTTATTAATATTCCACATGGTCTGATGAGATAAGCATTAAAGGTACATCACAGCTGCCACAAGGATGAGAGAAGACAGCTAGCAAACCTTAGCAAGCACAAGTGTTTGTTCAAAGTGAAATAAATGAACACAGGCCTATACAATCTAATCAAATGAGTTTGAATGTGGAAGTATTGCTTTACTCCCCAATCCAGCAGAGCGGTCAAGTTTTACACACAGCAGCCTGTCTCAGAGCAGGTGCAAAAGGAAGTGAGGCTCGGGACCTGAATTCAACTGCTTACCTAACCCCCTCCCCTACTCCCTTCCTGCTACACGCGCATGCATTCAAGGGCTTGCAGTCATGAAGCAGAGCCCCTGGGGCCTCTTTCATGACGCATCTCTGTGCTGGTGAGCGATCTCCTGCTGTAAAGGCTCTCGTTAACAATGTGGATGAACACTGCAATGAGGAGGACTGGCTTCTCTTCTTTGAGGCTGGGATCACACCACCTGCAGGAGCTCAGCTTGGGACTGGTGTGGACTATTAGCAGTGGCAGTGAAATGGTTCACATCGAATTAAGAATGTCAGGTGGTTGCTTGTTAGTGGCTCGCTGTGTTTATTGTTCTCATCAGAGTTGGTATGATTCATTGAAGGGCTGCAGTAAATCAATGTTAGTCAAGTCCTTGGTTCATCTTGTTGTTGAAGCTCTCTTGTATCCCTGGTGGCTGGGTGAGACGTGTCCTATCAGTGGATCCGGACAGTGGCGTACTCTGTATTGTCCACAGCACTGACCCCTGACCGGACTGGGGGTCCTCCCGGCTGTCTCGTGTGATCGATTACAGCGTAGGTAAGCAAGTCTGAGCTCTGTGTGGAAGACAAATTGATAAGGTCCCATCATGCTCATTAATAAGAGAGCACATTAATAAGACAGCATCATACAGCCAGTTCAACACAGCTTGAAATGAGAGATACGCAATACTATAGACCGGCCACAAGGGGGACTGGTTTCCATGGCAATCCATTATTCTGCCTTTAAAGTATGATGTCACCTGTATTGCTGACATTAATGTTGTAGTACAAGTATTGTCCACCAGGAGGGGCTCTGCCTCAAATTTCAGTTAACAGTTGAACAGCTTCACTTTTATTAAGTTAGCTAACATTGTGAAATGGGCGTGTTCAATTAAAATGATTTGTTTTTATTTCTCCAAACAGTAATTCCAAACTAATAAAAAGCTTTTCTTTAATATCTGCTATTCATTAAATACCACAATAAAGAATTATGTTGGTTTGTATATCCCATTATTATCTCATATTTGTATTACATTCAAAGACACAACCTGCACAAACAGGTTTCCTCAGTACAGTTTCAATACATACATCAGAAACAGAAAACATTATCTCTGCACCAGAAAACTGTTCAGAAATATTGTAACCCCTCCTCTCAAGCTTCCCATCTTTAGGACTGTATTCCAGCAAGTTAAGAGAGTGCCCCCTGGTACAATCACAGCTTCCTGTGCTTTCCACATGCATTTCCAGAGCTTAGCCATGTTTCAGGATGCTTCACCATGTTATTCCTGTCATTTACTATGCTTGCTTGTATTTTACTGTCCCATGCTTTCACAGTGTTTTACTACACTGTGCTGTGCACAGACCCTGCTATACCACAGTACATTCTAGAAGGGTCCGTGTGGTTTAACATTCCCAAATGTTCTCATGTTTTTCTGTGCTATTTACATGGCAAACATCTCAAAGTCATTGCATTCTATAGCAAGTCCTACTCCCTACAGTAAACAGGAAGACTGTCCATGAAAGCGTGTCATGTACCTACCGCATTGTGATCTCCAGCATTCTGGTTATTCCCATTAGCATTCGCTGAAAATGGAAAGGAAAACAAAACAAGAGTCAATAATCTTTACAAGCAGGGGGAGGTGTTGTGGAAATAGAGTCCAGTTAGACAAGAGCCAAGAGACCAAGGGCAGGGTTTGAACTGCTTTAAACTGCCCCCTACAGGTGAGACTGTGCCTTTACAAGCAGGGTGGAGGAGGTGTTGTCTCAATAGAGTCCAGTTAGACCGGAGCTGAGAGATCCAGGGCAGGGTTTAAACAGCTCCCATTGTAGGTTGTGGTAAAACAAATGAAAAGCTTAATCTGTTACCTGCTCTCCTTTTGTACTTTAAAATGACAAAGACTGTAGCACCTATGATGCTGATGACAGCAGAGACGGCTACTACAGAGAGGATAGCGGGAGTTGCTGATGGTCTAGTTGTCTCAGTTGCTGATGGTCTAGTTGTCGGGGTTGCTGATGGTCTAGTTGTCGGGGTTGCTGATGGTCTAGTTGTCTGGGTTGTGGTCGTTGTTGTTCTTGAAGTAGTTGAATCTCTCTTTGGAGGTCCTGTAAGCACAATTCAATTTACATACAAATGATGCCTTAATATCTGACACAGCAGCCAGTACCTTCTACACAATTGACCACCACCAAAGACAAAGGGCCCAATTCACGTCCCAGTGGTAAAACTGGAGTGAAGACTGGAGGTGTGTTATTATCACTCCTCAAACTTCACTCCTTGCTCCCGCTGTAATTCACCAACGTCCTCATGGCACTTTTTTCTGTGCTCTCATGAATTGTTACTTGCTGTTAATACCACCTTTTATATCATGATAGTGAGACTCTTAACTTATTATCTCCTAATAAATTGCCCCACGCTCCCTCCAGCACAGCTGGCTGGAGGCACATCAGGATAATGTAGCTTGTATTAAAATGCCTTTGCTTTAACTAACAATGGCTCAACAAGGGAGCACATTTTAACATTCATGTTCCAACAGAAGTTTATTACATGAGTGACTTGTAAAAAAAATGGTTTTCTTTCAAGTTGTATTTCTGTTACTTTCAAGCAACAGTCGTGTGAAATGTATTATTAGATGCTGTGTATGATTGGTGGATAACCATAGTACATGATGAGGCACAGAGAAACAACCCCTGATTAAGTTAAAGTGATTACAATTTCACACGACAAGTAATACTTTTTCAGTCGTATTACTGTACCTGTATATTAAAACAGGGAGTGGGTGAAACCGGACCAGGACAAACCTGGCCGGACAGGACACTAAAACAATGAGAAGCGTCTTGAAAACTACACCACATTATTACTGCGTCACTAATTCAAGCACACACACTGAGCTGTGTGGGTTACATCATTTGCTGAAGGGTATCAGCACTGATATTAAGACAGAAATGGTACCAACACCAACAAAAACATTCTGTGAATCAGACCCAAAGTCAGTTATCTACAGGTAATGGCCGCTGCAAAGGGTACTAATGCTGTTCTAGACATTGTGTGTATTTAAATGTGTTTTAAGCTGTTTGAAATGTATGTCGCTGTTTAAAAGCGAGTTTCAGGATTCTAAAGCCCCAGTCGCTTTAGACGTTTAGCTTTTAAAAGTCCCATTAGCTTAATTTACATCTGGGATAATGACTGAACTCGCTGTGCTTAGAAACTGATTGACTGAGAAGATCTGTGAGCTTTACAATATGGGATAATGAAGGGACTTTGAACACACAGCTTCAATGGTAAACACAAGGGATTGGTGTTGGCAGCCCTTCTCAGGTTCTGTATTCTAGTTTGCTTTTGTTATGAATGTGTGGATGTTATTTCAAATTATACTGCATGTTATGATTTTTCCAGAAACCCCTGTGTAATTTAATCCACAGTGAATACATTACACAAAACAACCAGTTAAAAGATATCAAAAATCTAAACCCAAGCAGTCAGTAAGTTGTCAGTAAGGACTGCAGCTGAAATCTGCCTAGCAGAGGTCCAAATGCCAGTGGAGCAGAAGAACATTTTGTTCAGCAAGAAAAAAACAAAACAAGAGAGCTGTAACGTAACTGACCAGCAGGAAAATGACCCTTAAACAAACCCCATTGTCTGTGTGTGTGCTGAAAACAAGGCAGGGTGTTCATGTAGTCACACACAGGACCTTGAGTGGTTTCAGCAGTTCAGCACATATTCTTAATTTTAACACAAGCACTCACCAACCAGAACATGTTTATTATATTTACCTTGAACTGTCATTTTAACATTCCTGTGAGTGACATATATCCCATTGATCCACACTGTACACGTGTAATCCCGAGTGTCCTCCAGTGTGAGCTCAGAGATTAGCAGAGAGCCGTTTCCAGAGGAGACTTCATCAGACAGCTTCACTCGGCCGCTCCACTGCACAGGGATGAATACTGAAGGTGTGTTTGAGTCGATTAATAGAATGTGATCCCCCTGATCTGAATAAGCATACCATCTGACTTCTACATGCTGCCCAGGGGTGGGGGTGTAAGAACAGGGCAGCACTGCTCTCCCCCCAGCTGAGCCAGAGACAGCAACACGGTCTAGTGGAGGACAATCTGCTATAAGAGACAATAAACTCAATGGAGTAAACTCCTTCATTCTTCAGAACCTTAATACAAAAGAGCCCTACATCAATAATGTAAACAGTGGTGGTATTCTGATCCGAATTAACCAGACCACTGTATATATGAGCAGGAACATATACATTGTAAAGAACCAGCCCCTGTATAGCTTGTGGTATAAAAATGTGTTTTTGGTCCAAAGCTGTTTGGGGGGAAAGTCACTAAACAGCAAAGTGGCACTGCTCTGAGAGAATCACTTACCTGCTGTGAGGTGAGCGCTGTTTAAGATCAGTAGCAGTGCCAGAGCTTGCTCAGTGCTCAGAGACATTCTCTAAATGAATATTTCCTGTACTGTTAGTTTGATCAGAATGATCTATATGTATTTTTACACACCTGGACAGCAGGTTTCTAGTCACTGCTGTAGCTAACTGCCTTTTTCAACAGTTGGTTGTCTCACTTATGCTTTTGGTTTTGGTTCCTTCTGCTTCCCTGCAAATGTATATTGGGTTAATCACAACAACATTTCCTTCATGTAGCAATCGCAGTTCTAAAAGACTCCCACGGCTCTCCAGACTCTCATGATTTAGCTTTTATCTTTCAGTCAGTTCTAAGCATCCATGGACTGACCTTCTTGTCATTTATATTGAACAGCACTTTTCACCTGGTCTCTGTTTTATTTGTTGTCAGTGTAAGAACATGTGCCACTCATAACTCAAACAAAAACACTGGAGTAACAAAACCTCTCAGACTTGCTTACCAATAATAATAATAATAATAATAATAATAATAATAATAATAATAATAATAATAATAATAATAATAATAATAATAATGCATGTGCATTTCACCCTTTATACTCTTGTGAGTGTATGCAGAAGGAGCTGCTATGGGAAAGGGAGGACGCACACACAGGTTGCCAACTTCCCATTTTTTCAAAACCGGACCGGAATAAATGGTGCAATCTGAGGCATTTCAGTTTGTTTTCTTCATTTCCTTTCCTTTATGGCCCCCAGCAATTGATTGAGGCAACTGCTGATAGTACTACTGCCACTGGACTTGTGTCACGCAACACTACAGAAACTAAACGACATTTCAACATCGTCAAACATTGTCTTTTTTTCCAATATAACGATGCAAAAATTACATTGAAAGAAAAACATGTATCTAACACAGTGATTCTATTTGTTTAATTGAAAACCTCACATAATATAAAAACGCATATGTGTGTGTATATATATATATATATATATATATATATATATATATATATATATATATATATATATATATATATATATATATATAACGTGGCGCCCCCTCTCAAGGGCTATTGTTTTTGACTGCACCCCCCTTAATTATACCGGGAGTAAGGAGAGCTCCAAATTGAAATATCTTCCATATATATTGTGACCCCCTGCTTGAGTCCCTTGCAACCAAATAAAGAATAAAGGAAAAAAATGTGCATAAGGTGTCATTTATTTAAATACAACCATGCAGATTAGAGAATGAAAAAGAAATGCATGCTTTTTAATGCAGGTATCTTCTTTGCCACCAGCAGTTATTATATGCTACAGTGGGTTCAAATCTAAAGAAAACAAGAATGGGCTGATGAAGCACAATGAAGTCAGGACAGCCTCTCTCATATGCCAGCAGCACCTGGAGAGGAAAGAGCTCAAAAAGAAACAAATACAAAATAAGTGTCTCAATACAAATAACCAAAATACAACCAGACAGGAATTAATAAACCAAGTGCCAGCAAATCATAATGTGCTCAAAACCAAATCAAAAATAACTGCAACACCGCACACAAACACCAGGGGGCAGTGTGATCTGGGGAGGCTGAAAACAGAACTCCAAACACAATATATACTCATCATTACAAGTCTATTTGTAACCCAAAGGGCTGCACTCAGACAGCGTGCGGAGATAGCTGCGCAGAGTCGGGAAGAGTCTGTTGGAGCAATCATGGAGCAGAGGAAATAGCTGGATACACCATGACAAATATATATATACATGAATAAAGCTTATATACAGATGTATTTGAGTCTAACATGGTTGAGTGCTCTACTAGTTGTTACCAAGAGGAAAGGGTGTGTGTCATGTGACTTGTGGCGTGTCATGTGACTTATAGAACACGTCCTGCCGGAAAGTGAGTGAGTGAGTGCGCTGCCATGACAACCGAGCGACTGCTTGGATGTATGAGAATAAAATGAGTTTACCTTACATGTAGTCGCCTATATATACATGAACCATTGCAACTGTGCCAGAGTAAAATAATAAACTATTATGGCTGATCCTATAGGGTTTTTCACTTTCCTCAGAATGATCCCGCAATATTAATAACTGTAACACACATACCATTTTGAAATATTTCTTTTATCTGTTAATATAAGTACCTAGCCATTGCCCTCTATATAAACTTAAGGGAATTCCAATATACACATTGCTGCTTCTTCAACTCTGATGTTTAATCCGAGTCGAATGTTGTGAAACTTCATTAACAGCAAACTGTGTCCGATTATACTGCTGTATTGCTCTTGATAATATCCACTAGGGGGCAGCAGTGCTTTTAGTTGAAGTCCAGTTCCATGTTAATAAACTGTCATTAGATATGCAATAGGGACTGTAACCACAGGAAAAAGACAACAGTAGTGGCTGAATATCTTCACAATGTGAACTTATCAGTCCTGTAGGGCCTCCTTAGACAGAGAGGCCACAGAACAGCTCCACCGTGAACAGGAATATAGTCTGACACCCCACATTATGTAGGTGCTGGAAGTCTAAAAAAAGGAATTTCATACCTTCTGTAGCACGCAGGCTCTCTAATGAGGCTGAGGATTGTACAGAGAAATGCCAAGACACAGGACACAGCTAAATATTTTATTATTCATAAGCAAAAAAGGAAAAGCAATAACACATTTCAATGTGCAATTAACATTTAGTAATTCACTGTTTTTAATTTGAAAGACCAAGTAGAAGCTTTTACTCTAATGCATTTTATACATAATATTCCTAAAAAGAATTTAGAACTGTATGTAACAATGATCTATAGTAAACAGCAACAACGACTTTATTAACAAATAAAACAACAGCAATCAGTGATGAATAGAACCCGAAATATATCAAAATGCTAAAACGCTCTTATTAAAATGATATAGAAATGAAGAGATGCAGGCACAGGCAGGATGCAGCGGGTTACAGTAACAGCAATACTCTTTCACAATGGACTATACTGGCATAGGAAACCAGCAGCAGCAACACACAGGAATAATTGAACTTCCGCTTAACTCACAACACTCACTAAATACAGGTACATGCAATCCAATTAGAATCCAGTTATCAAAGCGGTTTCATGCAGTACGATCTCCTCTGTGCTGCTGCATTCCCCTGCTGGGTTGGGCATGGGCTGGTTTCCTGGGTTGCTGATGGTCTAGTTGTCTGGGTTGCTGATGGTCAAGTTGTTGGTGTTGTGGTCGTTGTTTTTGAAGTAGTTGAATCTCGCTTTGGAGGTTCTGTAAGCACAATTCAATTTATATACAAATGATGCCTTAATATCTGACACAGCAGCCAGTACCTTCTACACAATTGACCACCGCCAAAGACAAAGGGCCCAATTCACATCCCAGTGGTAAAACAGGAGTGGACTGGAAGTGTGTTATTATCACTCCTCAAACTTTACTCCTTGCTTCCGCTGTAATTCACCAATGTCCTAATGGCGTTTTTTCCATGTCATTTGATCTGCACTCATGAATAATTACTTAGCGTTAATACCACCCTTTATACCATGATAGTGTGACTCTTACCTCTTACAGACAGGACACTAAAACAATGAGAAGCGTCTTGAAAACTACACCACATTATTACTGTGTCACTAATTCAAGCACACACACTGAGCTGTGTGGGTTACATCATTTGCTGAAGGGTATCAGCACTGATATTAAGACAGAAATGGTACCAACGCCAACAAAAACATTCTGTGAATCGGACCCAAAGTCAGTTATCTACAGGTAATGGCCGCTGCAAAGGGTACTAATGCTGTTCTAGACATTGTGTGTATTTAAATGTGTTTTAAGCTGTTTGAAATGTATGTCGCTGTTTAAAAGCGAGTTTCAGGATTCTAAAGCCCGAGTCACTTTAGACGTTTAGCTTTTAAAAGTCCCATTAGCTTAATTTACATCTGGGATAATGACTGAACTCGCTGTGCTTAGAAACTGATTGACTGAGAAGATCTGTGAGCTTTACAATATGGGATAATGAAGGGACTTTGAACACACAGCTTCAATGGTAAACACAAGGGTTTGGTGTTGGCAGCCCTTCTCAGGTTCTGTATTCTAGTTTGCTTTTGTTATGAATGTGTGGATGTGATTTGAAATTATACTGCATGTTATGATTCTACCAGAAACCCCTGTGTGTTAATCCACAGGGAATACATTACACAAAACAACCAATCAAAAGAAATCAAAAATCTAAACCCAAGCAGTCAGTAAGTTGTCAGTAAGGACTGCAGCTGAAATCTGCCTAGCACAGGTCCAAATGCCAGTGGAGCAGAAGAACATTTTGTTCAGCAAGAAAAAAACAAAACAAGAGAGCTGTAACGTAACTGACCAGCAGGAAAATGACCCTTAAACAAACCCCATTGTGTGTGTGTGCTGAAAACAAGGCAGGGTGTTCATGTAGTCACACACAGGACCTTGAGTGGTTTCAGCAGTTCAGCACATATTCTTAATTTTAACACAAGTACTCACCAACCAGAACATGTTTATTATATTTACCTTGAACTGTCAGTTTAACAGCCCTGTGAGTGACACATTCCTTGTTGATCCCCACTATACACGTGTAATCCTGAGTGTCCTCCAGTGTGAGCTCAGAGATTAGCAGAGAGGCGTTTCCAGAGGAGACTTCATCAGACAGCTTCACTCGACCGCTCCACTGTGCAGGGATGGGTGCTGAGGGGGTCTTTGAATTGTAGATTAATAGAACACATTCTCCCTGATATTGATATGCATACCATGTGACTGCTACATCCTGCCCAGGGGTGGGGGTGTAAGAACAGGGCAGCACTGCTCTCCCCCCAACTGAGCCAGAGACATCAACATGGTCTAGAGGAGGGCAATCTGCTATAAGAGAGAGAAGAGACAATAAACTCAATGGAATAAACACCTACATTCTTCTGTTGATGATATTTCGGTTGTTCGCTTGTATTTTTTATGTTTCAGATCTTTCAAAGACAACGCTATAGATGAAAGGTTGCTGCTGCTTCCTGGTCCCTAATCACTTCCTGTGTTGTTTTCCAACCTGCTCCAATGGTCTAGAAGCAATCTGACCATGTGACCTGCAGCAAAGGTACCAGGATGCAGTAGTCAAAGGGCTAAGCACAATAAAGGGTGTGAAAATGGACTGAAGAATTGGTCAGCACTTCTAGAAGTAACAACATGAGTAAGAAGAACAGAGATGCTCAGGTTGTTCATGAGGTATGATGTGGGGTGTGATGCAGCATGTGGAGCAGCTCTTGTAAGACTTGTACTTATTATTATCAGCTTCATTCAGTATTGGGAAGCTAAGATACACTAGTATTGTTATCTCTCTAGCTTTCAATCACACAATCAACAATACATTGTACGAAACGTTTCCTCTGCACCCACTGCCACCAAGTACTGTATTGTATTGTAAACATCTGGGTAAATGAGGGCCAGTATATTGAAAGCAAGGGCTTGCACACAGGTGTGTCTCATGCGTTAATTAAGCAAATAACATCCCAGCATGCTTAGGGTCATGTATAAAAATGCTGGACAGGCCTGGTTGCCTATAATTATGGCTAGCATGGCTGCAAGAGGAGACCTCCGTGACTTTGAAAGAGGGGTGATTGTTGGGGCGCGTTTGGCAGGAGCTTCAGTGACCAAGACAGCTCAACTTGCTGATGTTTCACGAGCAACGGTGTCTAAGGTGATGTCTGCATGGAACTCCGAGGGAAAGACATCATCAGCAAAGGGCAACAGCAGGGGGAAGCGCATACTCCAGGATCGTGATATCCGTGCATTAATTCCAAGTGCAAGGCAAAACAGACGAGCAACTGCAGATCAATTGACTGCAAATTTCAACCTGGGGAGCGAGCAGCCAGTTTCATCAAAAACGGTCATTCGAGAACACCACAGAGCGGGATACCATAGAGGCCCAACGCCCTATTAAGTGACTTTACATTGGGGTTTCCATTTTTTTGTCCACTACCTGTATATGGACTACATTAATGTTTTAGGTGGGGAATACATTCGTTTGTTTTGAAGGGCTAATCTATCATAATCTTGTTTATGTATTTTTATATTGTAATCACATAATAACCGAGATTTGTATTCATGTTGAAATTGTATTACAGCATAAGGAACAGCGTGTTATTGAAAACAATTTAAATGGATAAGTGACTGATTCAAATGACAAAATTAAACATGACTGATGACAATAAAGGTAAAACTCACCCAGGTTCAGAGAAATGAAATAAACGTGGCCATCTTCCACAAGAGCAACACTGGACTCGGGTTCAAGCGCTGTGACAGCCGCAGGATCAAGCCTGGTGCTCCCGCAAGAGCGCTCAGCACCATTGAAAACACATAGAGCTGCATTTACCCAGCAGGCAAGCACACCTTTCCACCAAAGTGGGAACATGAGTGTGCTGCAATTGCGAGTGAAGGCGCACAAAGCTGTATGTGTAGAATCTGTCTGAAAGTCCTCCCTAATAAAAGTTACAATTGAAATCACACAAACCATCCAGAATACAAGGACGTGAACCTGCAGAGCCACACAGAAACAAATACCAGATCTGAAAGCCAGTTTGAGTTTCAACAAAGCACAACTGAGATTTTTAAGATGATGTAAACAACAAAGACTAGGCAAACGTCATTAGTTAACAGTGGCCAGCTCTTTACAGTGGATCAGATGTGCTGTACACCTAACACAGTGCAGTCACGTGATTACACACTGATATAAATTGATGCTTTAAAACACATATTTGGCAATATATCAGCATGAAGGGCTGTAAGCAGCAAAAAAACTCAATTTAAACATAAGACAGTGAAAAGGTTACCGTTCCAAGCTAAAAAATGTTTTCTTTGTGAACCAACGTTATCTTTCGCCAGTCAAATCGTAGAGTGCCTGAATAAAGTTTTATAGATACACGAAAAGATGTTTTATCTTCTGTTGCTTCTTCTTCAGCAGCCGCAGCTATCCCAGATATAATAGATTTGGTTACAATGTTTCGCGTCAGGAGTTTAAGCATGATTTAACTGCACAGCAGATTCCCCAGTTGGATGATGAGCTGATAATATCTCTTTAGCCAATGAAGCAGGCACGGTGACGTCACCATAATGATAAACAGTAATGCCGCGGGAGATTACATGCTGTGAGATCAGGACTTCACTAACACTGAGCATGGGAGCTGCTGTTTCCCATTACAACTGTACACAATTAAAGGCGCGATCACCAATTCCACACACAACACCTGCAAAATATATCAAATACAAACATGCTGAGTTCATTGCAGTCATCAGCTGCATAGATGAACCATTCAGCAGAATGAGGCAACAAACAAGTGAGTACAGACTCAACACACCTGGCTGTAAGATTGCACACAATTTAAGATTGCACACTGTTACTGGTACACCTGGTGTTGGAAACACTGGTACTGGAGATGAAAAGGTTGAAAACCACTGGTCAAGATGGACCCTGCATAATAACTGAAGGCTCTGTACAAAACATCTTAGAAATGTCTTCATGGAGAAAGAACAACATGAATAAACAGACAGATTTTGTCTTTTGCTGCCAGTATCACATTGCTCTCATATTTCAAACCTGAAGTATCTATTTCTGAAACGTCTGCTCCAAAATGATTTGTACCCATAAGGAACATGACAAAGAATACAATCTACATACTGTTATAAATATCTCCGCTTTCTGCATTAGAATTGTTAGTTTGCAAGCTGTGAATTATAGTAGAAGTTAAAACTTACAAGAGACTAAGTCAAGTAGACAGGTGTTTTGGCTAGTGCCATCATTACTGTACCTGACTCAGTTGTTCTTTCAATGCTAAAATGTAATTAAATGCTGCCTTTTGCAATTACAAATCCATTTCACCTAAGAGAAGTGTTTGTTGCAGTTTAAAATATTGTGGAGTCTTCCCTGACATTTCACATATTTTACACTGTTAGATGTACTGTTAGATCCATAATCGTCTTACAAACAACATGTTAGTGTAAAATGCTGCTCCCTGTATAGTTTGTACTATAACAGTGTTTGTGTTTGTCCAAAGCTGTTAGTGCTCTGTAGGGAAATCCCTAAACAGCAATGTGCCCCCTACTTTAGTAGAGGTTGTGAAGCACTGCTCTGAGAGAATCACTTACCTGCTGTGAGGTGAGCGCTGTTTAAGATCAGTAGCAGTGCCAGAGCTTGCTCAGTGCTCAGAGCCATTCTCCTCTCCTCTCTCTCTCAGTTTCAGCACAAAGTCCAGCACTCGGGTTAAACTCTATTTGTGTTTGATGCTCTCAGCTCTGTGACTGCACTAAATGCATATTTCCTGTACTGTTAGTTTTATCAGAATGATCTATCTGTGTATTTTTACACACCTGCATAGCGTACTGACCACCTCCTGTTCTCAGTGTTGTCTGTGGTTTCAGTAGGACACAAACAGCATGGGTTTCAAAATTGATGGAAGTATTAAAAATCTACATTTAATCTAAGTCTTTAATTTGCTTTGGTTTAGTTCTGGACTGTTTTAGAAAGTAAGTTTTCCAAGAAGAATTAGTTATTTAACAAATTACTTCTTTCTTTTTGAGAATCCCTGGATGTTTATTTATTTCCAGATCAATACCATGAACAAACCCTATACAGTCAGCACTCACATATCCCACCCTATAACATTTTGCCTTCAGTGATGGTTAAACGCGTGTGACGCATATCTCATTACTGTATTTCATTTTGGACCATTCCAACCCTTGTCTGTTTTTCAGGGAATACAATGTCAAAAATACACAGCTGAAAGGACTGTGTTTTAAAATAAGTGGGCTTCCATTTAGATGTACTGTAGGTGGTTTTGTTGGTACAGTACTATATTTTCAACAGAAGTAGTATTTTAATTCAGAGCGATATGATTCTAAAAATATCCTACTTGCCAAAAGAGACGACTGTGGACACGTGGACTGTAATACAGAACATACTTTTAAATCCAGTAGGTATTGTACCAGTATGTAAAATGACCTTTTGACGACCCAACAGCAAAATGAAATCAAAATGTTACCCATGCACAGAACTGCGGACAACGCAAAAGGCAATGCAATTAGCAAAAAAAAAAAAAAAAACTGTTTCCAGAATTAAAACCGTATCCAAAGTCAGTATTCAAAGTTGCAGAATATAGTGCTCGATAAGGCCCTAATGTCACAGTTCACTTGCAAATGAAAATGCACAAAAGCAACTAAAGATCACAGCTTAAAAAAATATCCCTCATGGTATCTAACACTGTTCAATGATCAACTGTTTGACATTACAGTAGCTGGTCTCGTTCACTTTGTTGTTACTAATAATTAACACACACAATAAATTGGTGCGTTGGTAATTCATGAAGCTTTTCTTGTGTGCTGTTAAGCATTAAGAGGTGAAGGGGGTGTGATTAACATGAGATATTATATTAGCTGTCTCTGCTCTATCTCCATACAAGGTGTGAAACAAGTTCTTTATCTCAAGCTTCACACATTCTGCAGTACGCCTCAGCCACAGTGTGGTCAGCTTAAGCCTCACGTCATCTGCTTTAAACGTTTAGGACACACGTCATGTGATAAAGCTTTCCGTTGCTGTTTGTGACACAGGAAGTCTATCCAGAAGTGTCTGTTTTGTTCAGAGCAGCACAGAGCAATCTGATTGTGAACACTGTTACAAAGGGAGAGCATATGGGGGGAAAAAAGATTAAGCAGAATTGTATCGCCCAAAAAATAATGTATGAAATATAACAATAACATCTGAAATATAAAATCAATTGCAAGTTGTTCTTTGCTGTTTTCCATCTGGATTTTCACCACTGCTGTACATGACCTGTGTGATCCCACATTCTACTGAGATAGCTGCTAATTATGCCTCAGGATCGGAACCTGTGCTTGTATTTATTTCTGCATACAAACCATGAGCGTCTTATATCAGGTTAGAAGTGGTTGAAGTCTCCATAGAAACACCATCAGTCCCTGTTTACCAATGAAAGGGCTCTGCCCATCATCAATGGTTCTGTGCAGTGTGTGTGTGTGTGCTGTGTGTATGTGTCCTGTGCAGTGTGCGTGTGCTGTGCAGGTGTGTGTGTGTGTGCAGTGTGTGTGTGAGCTGTTTGTGTGTATGTGCTGTCTGTGTGTGTGTGCAGTGTCTTTGTGTCTGCAGTGTGTGTGTGTGCAGTGTGTGTGTGTGCAGTGTGTGTGTGTGCAGTGTGTGTGTGTGTGTGCAGTGTGTATGTGTCCTGTGCAGTGTGCTGTGCAGGTGTGTGTGTGTGCAGTGTGTGTGTGTGCAGTGTGTGTGTGTGTGTGTGTGTGTGCAGTGTGTGTGTGAGCTGTTTGTGTGTGTGTGTGTGTGCTGTTTGTGTGTGTGCTGTTTGTGTGTGTCTGCAGTGTCTGTGTGTCTGCAGTGTGTGTGTGTGCAGTGTGTGTGTGTGTGCAGTGTGTATGCTGCGCAGTGTGTGTGTGTGTGTGTGTGCAGTGTGTATGCTGTGCAGTGTGTGTGTGTGTGCAGGGTGTATGCTGTGCAGTGTGTGTGTGTGTGCAGTGTGTGTGTGTGTGCAGGGTGTATGCTGTGCAGTGTGTGTGTGTGCAGTGTGTGTGTGCAGTGTGTGTGTGCTGTGCAGTGTGTGTGTGTGTGCAGTGTGTGTGTGCTGCACCGTCCTTTCGTATTCTGAGCCCTGGTGGTGAGATGAGGTTCAGAGCTCTGTAAGCACATCTTGCATCATATTCACACCACGCATGTGTTGCTCTTTTGCATAGTGGTTGAGACGCTCGCTTGTGGTGTGTGTGGTTACTGGTTTACACCCAGCCTCTGTCATGTTGTTTAATCCTGTGAATCGGATTCAATGATGAAAGGAAATATTGATTTTGATTAAATTTGTATAACATTAACGCCCTTGTGAGCAGCCATGTTCTTACTGTCAGCGCTGCACTCTAGGGACTGTCTACCAATTACAACACTGTTAGTCCTAGGGGCGGTCTATCAATTACAACACTGTTAGTACTAGGGACTGTCTACCAATTACAACATTGTTAGTACTAGGGACTGTCCATCAATTACAACACTGTTAGTACTAGGGACTGTCTACCAATTACAACACTTAGTACTAGGGACTGTCCATCAATTACAACACTGTTAGTACTAGGGACTGTCTACCAATTACAACACTGTTAGTAGTAGGGACTGTCCATCAATTACACTGCCAGTACTAGGGACTGTCCATCAATTATTACACTGTTAGTAGTAGGGACTGTCCATCAATTACACTGCTGTTAGTACTAGGGACTGTCTACCAATTACAACACTGTTAGTACTAGGCACTGTCCATCAATTACAACACTGTTAGTACTAGGGACTGTCTACCAATTACACTGTTAGTACTAGGGACTGTCCATCAATTACAACACTTTTAGTACTAGGCACTGTCTACCAATTGCAACACTTAGTACTAGGGACTGTCCATCAATTACAACACTGTTAGTACTAGGGACTGTCTACCAATTACAACACTGTTAGTAGTAGGGACTGTCCATCAATTACACTGCCAGTACTAGGGACTGTCCATCAATTATTACACTGTTAGTAGTAGGGACTGTCCATCAATTACACTGCTAGTATTAGGGACTGTCTACAAATTACACTGTTAGTACTAGGGACTGTCCATCAATTACAACACTATTAGTACTAGGGACTGTCTATCAATTACAACACTGTTAGTACTAGGGACTGTCCATCAGTTACAACACTGTTAGTAGTAGGGACTGTCTATCAATTACAACATGTTAGTACTAGGGACTGTCTACCAATTACACTGTTAGTACTAGGGACTGTCCATCAATTACAACACTATTAGTACTAGGGACTGTCTACCAATTACAACACTGTTAGTACTAGGGACTGTCTACCAATTACAACACTTAGTACTAGGGACTGTCTATCAATTACAACACTGTTAGTACTAGGCACTGTCCATCAATTACAACACTGTTAGTACTAGGGACTGTCCATCAATTACAACACTATTAGTACTAGGGACTGTCCATCAATTACAACACTATTAGTACTAGGGACTGTCTACCAATTACAACACTGTTAGTACTAGGGACTGTCCATAAATTACAACACTGTTAGTAGTAGGGACTGTCCGTCAATTACACTGCTAGTACTAGGGACTGTCCATCAATTATAACACTGTTAGTAGTAGGGACTGTCCATCAATTACACTTCTAGTACTAGGGACTGTCTACAAATTACACTGTTAGTACTAGGGACTGTCCATCAATTACAACACTATTAGTACTAGGGACTGTCTACCAATTACAACACTGTTAGTACTAGGGACTGTCCATAAATTACAACACTGTTAGTAGTAGGGACTGTCCGTCAATTACACTGCTAGTACTAGGGACTGTCCATCAATTACAACACTATTAGTACTAGGGGCTGTCTACCAATTACAACACTGTTAGTACTAGGGACTGTCCTTAAATTACAACACTGTTAGTACTAGGGACTGTCCATCAATTACAACACTATTAGTACTAGGGACTGTCTACCAATTACAACACTGTTAGTACTAGGGACTGTCCATAAATTACAACACTGTTAGTAGTAGGGACTGTCCATCAATTACACTGCTAGTACTAGGGACTGTCCATCAATTATAACACTGTTAGTACTAGGGACTGTCCATCAATTACAACACTATTAGTACTAGGGACTGTCTATCAATTACAACACTGTATGTACTAGGGACTGTCTATCAATTACAACACTGTATGTACTAGGGACTGTCCATCAGTTACAACACTTAGTACTAGGGACTGTCTATCAATTACAACACTGTTAGTACTAGGGACTGCCTACCAATTACAACACTTAGTAGTAGGGACTGTCTGCCAATTACAACAGTGTTAATACTAGGGACTGTCCAACAATTACAACACTGTTAATACTAGGGACTGTCCAACAATTACAACACTGTTAGGACTGTTAGGTCGAGTGGGGGTGTAGGGAGAGATGAGGGTCTGGAGGTAACTGGGTGCAGTCTGGTCAAGGCATCTGTAGGCTAGTACAAGAGTCTTGAACTGGATACGAGCGGTGATCGGTAGCCAGTGGAGTGAGTGGAGTAGTGGAGTTGCGTGGGAGAAGCGAGGCTGAGAGAACACCAGGCGGGCAGCGGAGTTCTGGATGAGCTGGAGCGGACGGGTGGCGGACGCAGGAAGGCCAGCCAGGAGGGAGTTGCAGTAGTCTAGGCGGGAGAGTACCAAGGCCTGGACCAGGAGCTGGGTGGCGTAGTTGGTGAGGAAGGGTCGGATTCTTCGGATGTTGCTCAGGAAGAATCGGCAAGTGCGTGCCAGAGTGGAGATGTGCTGGGAATAAGAGAGGCAGGGGTCCAGGGGTCCAGTTTCCCACAGTAAATCTTGCCTCAGCCACTGACTCACTGTGTGCGCCCCTGAGCAAGTCACTTAACCTGCTTGTGCTCCGTCCTTCGGATGAGACGCAAAACCAGCAAGGTCCTATTGGAAGGGACTCTGCAGCAGCAGTTGTGATGCAGAGTTCACCCCCCTAGTCTCTGTAAGTCACCCTGGACAAATGCGTCTGCTAAATGACTAATTGTTATTATTATTATTAATAATAATAATAATAATAATAATAATAATAATAATAATAATAATAATAATAATAATAATTATTATTATTATTATTATTATTATTATTATTATTATTATTATTATTATTATTATTATAATAATAATAATTAATAACAAATATGCACAGTGATGATTGCAGTTGGAACACACTGTTGCCCTGTATGGCAGGTGTTCCTAATGTTTTGGCCAGCTCTTTTGCACAGTGCTGTATTTGCATGCTGTGTGTATGGCAGGTGTTCCTAATGTTTTGGCCAGCTCTTTTGCACAGTGCTGTATTGTGTGTATTTGCATGCTGTGTGTGTGGCAGGTGTTCCTAATGTTTTGGCCAGCTCTTTTGCACAGTGCTGTATTTGCATGCTGTGTGTGTGGCAGGTGTTCCTAATGTTTTGGCCAGCTCTTTTGCACAGTGCTGTATTGTGTGTATTTGCATGCAGTGTGTGTGGCAGGTGTTCCTAATGTTTTGGCCAGCTCTTTTGCACAGTGCTGTATTTGCATGCTGTGTGTGTGGCAGGTGTTCCTAATGTTTTGGCCAGCTCTTTTGCACAGTGCTGTATTGTGTGTATTTGCATGCAGTGTGTGTGGCAGGTGTTCCTAATGTTTTGGCCAGCTCTTTTGCACAGTGCTGTATTTGCATGCTGTGTGTATGGCAGGTGTTCCTAATGGTTTGGCCAGCTCTTTTGCACAGTGCTGTATTTGCATGCTGTGTGTATGGCAGGTGTTCCTAATGTTTTGGCCAGCTCTTTTGCACAGTGCTGTATTTACATGCTGTGTGTATGGCAGGTGTTCCTCTTGTAGATTTTTTATTTCTTTCTTTATTTGTTTATTGCATTTATATAGCGCTTTGTATACAAAAGTATCGCAAATCACTGTACAGAACATAGCAGAAAAAAGAACAAACCACAATATATTTTCAAATATACAACTGCCACAATCAGACCATTTATTATTATTATTATTATTATTATTATTATTATTATTATTATTATTATTATTATTATTATTATTTATTTGTTTACAAAGATAGGGTTTACTCAGATTATTTCTCTCAATCTTGAAGTTCATCTGAACACAATTAACACACAGCTTACTAATCATGCTAATAGAAACCCTTCTTGCTGATTAAAACCGCTTGAAATTCTCATTGCAATGCAGTTTATTATGTTAGGAAGAGTTAAACAGACATTAGTTGGAATTAAGACAAGCTATGTTTTAAAGCTAGTTCAAAGGGACATTTTAAAAGAGAAATCAATTATAATGCTAAAACACTTATAGGAATGTACTTTATAATGGAACAGCTTCAGAACAGTGTGTTTAATATTGAGGGATGTGCGTCTTCTGTAGACATTCACCAGAGTTCTCACAGTTTTTATATTAAGCTGCTGTTTAAAAAGACTGGGATTTCTGAGTGAGGGTGAATGAACACTCACTCACATTCTGACAAAACTTTCACAACTTGCATTTGTGTCTTTTAAGAGAACCGGAGGCCATAAAAGACTTCCCACAGCAACTGCAGTGGTAAGGTTTCTCTCCTGTGTGGAATCGCTGGTGCATTTTCAAACCTCCAATCCATCTGAAACTCTTAAAACTAGGATATTGTTTCACGATGCATTCACAGCATTGAGTGACATTGAAAAGGGATTTATTATAAATCACCCTGACTTGGGGAAAACACCAGAGCAGTGGGAATAATATAGTTACTAATGTAACAGTATCCTCTCCATTAGTTTAAGAGATCACAATACAACCCTATGGGTGTTTTCGGGACCTGTGACTCAGGCAGCCTTTACTGGTGCCTGTGGAATCTAGGGAAACAGCACCACCTGCTGTCGCAGAGCCGCCAGTGCTCTTGTCCTGCTGCTGGTATCAGCAACATTAACCATCGCCGCGGTGCCGCAGAAATCTGACAGAATCGCGAGTAAAGCGGAGGGAACACGAAGCCACTTCCTGCCATGGAAGTTGGTTTCAGGCCCCTGCAGGGCACACCAGGGGAGGCTTGGGGTTTGATACAGCAACCTCAAACTAGGCCTCCCGGTCTCCTGGAACCAGGTTTCAAACCACTGGTCCTGAAAAAGTGTTTTCGTGTTCCTTCAGCTTAAGAAAGGGGTTGAGCAGCTGGGGTTGGATGGATCACATTATTATATTTGTTCACGTTTTTCTAAATCGAATGTGTTTTACTACATCTGCAAAAATATTAAACAAACTACAGTTCCCACAGAGCACCGCGGCGCAGATTCGACGCATAGCCGTGTCGTCACGCTTGCATCGTCATCAGTGTTCAGCCGGAAGCAGCATGGCCAGCAGGTAGGTGCGATACATAAAGTGATGTTAATAAAAGCAGCCAGCGCAGTCCTGTTTACTGGTGCTCTGAGTTCACTGAATGCTATTGAGACAGGGACTGGAGTCAGGAAAGATATTATACATGATATTCTAATAGCATTCAATGAAGGTGCAGTCAGAGACACAGATATTATATTAGCACGGGCACCAAGCCATTCTGGGGTGCGAGGTAATGAACACGTGGATTTCTGCGGGAAACTTATCGTGAACTCAGCCGGAAAAGACGTCACCAGGTGAGGCATCCACGGGTTTAAAAGTCTGCACAGCCGCGCTGCTTCTCAAGAGGTACTGCGCTGGAGCAGCCGCGGCTCAAAACAATAGCCTCGCTAAAACAAAACGTGTTCCTAACGTTCCTGGAAGATTCCCGTTCGGTTGTGACGAACACAATGTCGTTAGAACGTTCTTAGAACGTTTCTGTTCAGGCGTAATGTTCTAGGAACGTTCTAGCTGCGTGAAAGGGAAACGTTCTGTACGTGATGGATCTCAACCAACACACAACGATGCTGCAAGGTTCTGGTTTGGTTGTGTTTTACACAACGTCAAGAGAACGTTCTAAAAACGTGATTTTTATCAGAGTCCTGCATATATTAAAAATCGTACTTATTTAATAAAGTTTAATAAAAAAATTCGGATACATTCTTACCGTCCGCAGCACCAAATAAGCACTTCAAATACTGTGTGTGTGTTTTAGTCGTTTTGTTAGTTATTAAGTTAGTGTATTATTATTATTATAATTCACGTGTGGATTTTTTTTTTTTAGCAGACACCTTTATCCAAGGTGACTTACAGAGACTAGGGTGTGTGAACTATGCATCAGCTGCAGAGTCACTTACAACTACGTCTCACCCGAAAGACGGAGCACAAGGAGGTTAAGTGACTTGCTCAGGGTCACACAATGAGTCAGTGGCTGAGGTGGGATTTGAACCGGGGACCTCCTGGTTACAAGCCCTTTTCTTTAACCAGTGGACCACACCCACCGCCCCCCCGTTGCTTAGCAACCGCGTCTCCCGTTCCACGGCTCTGCTTGCCAGCGGCTCGCTGCTTGATCTCCCCGCCCTGCCAATTATCTACTGCCTTTATAAATGCGGAGGAATATTGTGAGAGAGAGAGCCGGACTTGAAAAGGAGAGTCCTTGCGGCCGACTGGATCTGGATGTGGAGCTGGATCTGGATCTGGAGAGTGGAGAGACTTTATAACTTCGTGTCGCACACCAGGAAGCCTGTGTTTGACCGTGAGGGGATCATTTCCAACACGGGGTGCAGCGTGTTGGGGTTCCCCGGTCAGGGAGCCTGTTAGTTTACTGTTAACGTTGTGTGCTTTATTTGATAGCTGTCCCGCTCCTGCAGCAAGGAATCCTCGGCTTCATTTGTTAGATTTTATTTTATTCTTGGGTGCACGCAGCTGTTTTATATATTCATGTTAAATAGATTGGGGGGAAATTGGTACTGTGTACTTTACAAATGTAATCGAGTCTGTAACGAGACCATTCAACTGCTAACGTTGTCGTCTACTTTGTATGTATCACAAAAAGAACAGGTTTGCTGAACTGGTTAATTAACTTCACTATAAGAAACTGATAGGTCCAAGTATTTTATATAAACTGCAATAATATAATCTGTGGGAACTAGTTTAATTAACTTCACTACAAGAAACAAACAAACAACACAAAACTGCTGAACCTAAAAAAGAACAGTCCTGCAGGTTCTGCACCATAGTAGCAGCGCAGTTTACACTGCCTCAGAGTTTCTGATCGCATCATGATTCCAGATTTCCTAAATCCATGGATGGAAATGTCCGGTCTGCATTTCATTTTTTGAAGCACATTGTCATTCCAGTATCACTCGCTGCCATTCTCATATTCACTTTGACATCCGAAACATTCTTCCCCATGGCCAGCGCTTCTTTAACCTGCGCTGCAAACCACGAGTCTGTGCGAGGGCGGGATCGCACACTGTGTGCCGCCTTCTGATTGGTGGAAGGATTATTGGCGAGCCAATCCAAACCACCAATAAAGCCAAAATCAATTCCTCTCCAAAATGTCCCGTTCTGCGGCCTGTCAAAGAAAATATTAAAGGCAGGCTGGTGTCTCTTATGCGTTTCACTTCAAACCGGACATCAGGGCGTCCGGGTTTGTTAATTCCTGCCACCCGAACACAGAGGCCAATTCCCGGACTGTCCCGGTCAAACCAGGACAGGTGGAACCCTAAAATCTACATATATTTATTTGGAAATACTGAAGACATTAGTTTAATATAATATACTTTTATTGATTTTCAGTTTTAATAAAATCTTCTCAGTTATTGTGTGAATGTGATTATTATTATTATTGGTCAATATTATTAAAAAGAAGCGTAATTTTACAGAAATCCGAAACCAGTGTGTGGCGCTCCCCGTCACTTTGAAATTGAGGTGAAATAAAGAGAGATAGACATGCCATGAATTTTCAAATGTTCTGCTATTTCTTCTCATATGGCGTCCTTCTTTTTATTGTCTTTATAACCACTGACACTGGCATCATAAAGAGCATTATATTTTTCGTCTTTAATAATTACATTCTCATTGATGTCATTTTTTTATTTCTGTGGTAATCTCTGCGTGAGCGAGACAGTGACAGTCTGACAGCCGCTCCCTTTGATCTGATTTCTGATTGGTGCATTGCGACGCCAATAGCTCGTGTCGCGAATAGAAATAAAACACATTGATTTCTAAATTCGCTCGCTTCGTTCGCGCCGCTCGCTACGGCTGCGGTGTGCATCGCTCCATTTAAATCAATAGCTTTCATTATTTTTTATTTGCTCGCTCGCGTCGTTCGCGTCCGGTGTGCATAGACCTTTAGTGATATTTAAGTGATACTAAGATATTTTATTTCCATGCACCCCTACCACACATCCTCCCTTATACACATAAATTAAGAAAAACGATCAAATAACATAAAAATACACGTGTTGTGTAAAATGTTTTTCTAAACCTCTCTATGTAATAATTAGCTCTAGTCGGCACTAGGACCCTAGACAGGTCCCACAGAACGAGCTCCTCGGTGCCAGCCATCCTCCCAGCGCTGGGGCTGTAAACCCTTCACACTGCTGCTGTAACGGGCAGTGTTGTGTGATCCGCTCCCGGGATGGATTCTGTCTCCTGCCGGTGAGATGAGAGATGAGGTTAAACGCTCGAAACCACGAATGCAGATGAGCCCGTCTCTTTTGCTTTGTGGTTTAGACGTTTGCTGCATCTCATAACCAAAAGCCATCCAGGACATCTCCAGTATGAGACAGCGGGAATCATTCACAATGCCTTCTCCTCGGAGTTATTTAAAGGGGCTGTGCCCCACATGCAGGCTATGGGCACATCTGAGGCTCCACGAGTATCTACTGACACACTCTACAGCGCTTCAATGCATAAACTCATCACTTTCCTCAGAATGATACCGCAATATTAAGTAAATAACTGCAACACAGATACAATTTTGAAATATTTCCTTTATCTGTTAATGTAACTACCTAGCAATTGCCCTCTATATAAACTTAAGGGAATTCCAATATACATATTGCTGCTTCTTCAGCTCTGATGTTTAATCCGAGTCGAATGTTGTGAAACTTCATTAACAGCAAACTGTGTCAGATTATACTGCTGTATTGCTCTTGATAATATCCACTAGGGGGCAGCAGTGCTTTTAATTCAGGTCTGTTCAGTGGAACTTGAAAAGCCAGTATTAAGTCTATATAACCCCTCGTGCCCTGAGTCTGAAACGTTTGTCTACCAGTATTTTGAAGTTATGGTTGTCATGTAAAAAATTGAAAAATGCCAAGAGAGACAGGACACAGCTACATATTTTATTATTCATAAGCAAAAAAGGAAAAGCAATAAGATATTGTACTGTGCAACTAACATTTAATAGTAATCAGGAATCTAATTTATACTAAGCATAAAATTAACAAATGTGCTTTGCTGTCTTCACATCACTAATATAAAACTGTTATTAACAATTATCTATAGTAAACAGCAACAACTAACTTATACAAAAAATAAACTAATAGCTATCAGTGATGAATAGAACCTGAAATATATCAAAATGCTAAAACGCTCTTATTAAAATGATATAGAAATGGAGAGATGCAGGCACAGGCAGGATGCAGCGGGTTACAGTAACAGCAATACTCTTTCACAATGGACTATACTAGCATAGGGAACCAGCAGCAGCAACACACAGGAATAATTGAACTTCCGCTTAACTCACAACACTCACTAAATACAGGTACATGCAATCCAATTAGAATCCAGTTATCAAAGCGGTTTCATGCAGTACGATCTCCTCTGTGCTGCTGCATTCCCCTGCTGGGTTGGGCATGGGCTGGTTTTCTGGGTTGCTGATGGTCTAGTTGTCGGGGTTGTGGTCGTTGTTGTTGTTGAAGTAGTTGAATCTCTCTTTGGAGGTCCTGGAAGCACAATTCAATTTACATACAAATGATGCCTTAATATCTGACACAGCAGCCAGTACCTTCTACACAATTGACCACCGTCAAAGACAAAGGGCCCAATTCACGTCCCAGTGGTAAAACTGGAGTGAAGACTGGAGGTGTGTTATTATCACTCCTCAAACTTTACTCCTCGCTCCCGCTGTAATCCACAGACTTCCTAATGGTGTTCTTTCTGTGTCGTTTGTTCAGCTCTCATGAATAATTACTTAGCGTTAATACCACCCTTTATACCATGATAGTGGGACTCTTACCTCTTACAGACAGGACACTAAAACAATGAGAAGCGTCTTGAAAACTACACCACATTATTACTGCATCACTAATTCAAGCACACATACTGAGCTGTGTGGGTTACATCATTTGCTGAAGGGTATCAGCACTGATATTAAGACAGAAATGGTGCCAACAAAAACATTCTGTGAATCGGGCCCAAAGTCAGTTATCTACAGGTAATGGCCGCTGCAAAGGGTACTAATGCTGTTCTAGACATTGTGTGTATTTAAATGTGTTTTAAGCTGTTTGAAATGTACGTCGCTGTTTAAAAGCGAGTTTCAGGATTCTAAAGCCCCAGTCACTTTAGAGGTTTAGCTTTTAAAAGTCCCATTAGCTTAATTTACATCTGGGATAATGACTGAACTCGCTGTGCTTAGAAACTGATTGACTGAGAAGATCTGTGAGCTTTACAATATGGGATAATGAAGGGAATTTGAACACACAGCTTCAATGGTAAACACAAGGGTTTGGTGTTGGCAGCCCTTCTCAGGTTCTGTATTCTAGTTTGCTTTTGTTATCAATGTGTGGATGTTATTTGAAATTATACTGCATGTTATGATTCTACCAGAAACCCCTGTGTGTTCATCCACAGTGAATACATTACACAAAACAACCAATCAAAAGAAATCAACAATCTAAACCCAAGCAGTCAGTAAGTTGTCAGTAAGGACTGCAGCTGAAATCTGCCTAGCAGAAGTCCAAATGCCAGTGGAGCAGAAGAACATTTTGTTCAGCAAGAAAAAAACAAAACAAGAGAGCTGTAACGTAACTGACCAGCAGGAAAATGACCCTTAAACAAACCCCATTGTGTGTGTGTGCTGAAAACAAGGGAGGGTGTTCATGTAGTCACACACAGGACCTTGAGTGGTTTCAGCAGTTCAGCACATATTCTTAATTTTAACACAAGTACTCACCAACCAGAACATGTTTATTATATTTACCTTGAACTGTCAGTTTAACAGCCCTGTGAGTGACACATATCCCATTGATCCCCACTGTACACGTGTAATCCCGAGTGTCCTCCAGTCTGAGCTCAGAGATTAGGAGAGAGGCGTTTCCAGAGGAGACTTCATCAGACAGCTTCACTCGGCCGCTCCACTGCGCAGGGATGGGTGCTGAGGGGGTCTTTGAGTTGATTAATAGAACAGCTTCTCCCTGATCTGGATATGCATACCATGTGACTTCTACATCCTGCCCAGGGGTGGGGGTGTAAGAACAGGGCATCACTGCTCTTCCCCCAGCTGAGCCAGAGACATCAACATGGTCTGGTTCAGGGCAATCTCCTATAAGAGAGAGAAGAGACAATAAACTCAATGGAATAAACACCTACATTCTTCTGTTGATGATATTTCGGTTGTTTCCTCGTATTTTTGACGTTGCAGATCTTTCAAAGACAACGCTATCGATGAAAAGTTTCTGCTGCTTCCTGGTTCCCAATTATTTTGTGTTTGTTTGTTTATTTAACCAGGAGATTTACCCATTGAGACCGAGGCCTCATTTACAAGGGGGTCCTGGAAAACAATAAAAGACAAATACAACACAAGCAACACAATAAAAACATGTGGTTCAGACTCAGTCAGCAGCATTGTCAGGACTCGTTACCGGCAGGAAGAGAGACTGCTGATTAAAGCACTGTGGCGCATTTATTAACAAAAACCACAAAACAAACAGTTCAAACAAAACAGGACTGTCAGGCTGGGCATTCACCTTCACTGATCAATATAGCCAGAAAGCACCCAACACAGTCTTAACTCACCAACTCCCTCCACCAGACAAAGGATTTCTCCTCTCCTATATAACATGTGGCTGGAGCCTAATCAACCATCAATCATTCAATTAAGGCTCCAGCCACATTCTCACATGCATTGTGCAGGGAGGAATTTAACCCCAACCCAATATACACCCCCCCCCCACCACCACACACAAACACACACACAACACACACACACACACACGCACACACACACACACACACACACACACTACACCGGCAGGGCTTCCACTCTGCCACAAGCACACAGAGCTCTTAGAACAGAGTAAGTAGGACATGTCTGTTTTCTAATGTGGACTGGAGGTAAAGCATTGGCAAGAGGTTCTAAGCAGTTCCCAAATACCATATTTATAGCCGGAGAAAGACAAATGATCAAATTCCACCTTCAAACGATGATAGAAAGAATTCCATGTCTTCGGGAGTTGATAAGCAAATCATAAATCTCCCAAGCGTGTAGGAACAGTTGGAACAGCCAAGTGAACAGAATCCTGAGAGCGTAGATTGTAACCAATGCTAGTCCTTTTACCAAAGCACTCAGGTAAGCCGGTACCAAGCCTTTAAACACCTTCAATATAAAACAGGACCAATGAAAAAGCCTCCGATTTGCAAGTGAGAGCCAGCCTAGTTTTATACACACATGACAATGATGTGTCAGGAGGGGGCAGTCTAGAGCACATCTGCAGCATGAATTGTACAACACATCAAGTTTATGCAGAGACTGTTTACAAGCAAACTGTCAATATAATCACCATCATCAAAACAGGAGGAATAGTGGCAGTCACTAACTTTCACCTACTAGACTGAGAGAAAGCCTTCTTGTTCCTGAAGAGAAAGACTGTGTTAGGTCCTAATTTTAATACCAATGTATTAATGTGGTCATTAAAAATAAGGTGCTCATCAATCCATATTCCCAGATATTTCTAAAAGGAATCTTTCTCTAGTAATTCTCCATGTAATGTAGCAATAACCCAAGTCAGACCTTCCTCCTGTTAGAGCAAACAGCATTGTTTTAGTCTTAGATACACTGAGTACTAATCTATGTTGAAAAAGTCTCTGCTGTACAATATTAAATGCAGCCTGCAGCTCCCTCTGTACTGCCTGTGCAGAGTGTCCTGACGCATACAAAAGAGGATCATCAGCATATACATGTATAGTAGTGTTACCCACATCACATCCCTAACCACTTCCTGTGTGCTTCTCTAAAAGGTCTTGTTATTATTATTATTATTATTATTATTATTATTATTATTATTATTATTATTATTATTATTATTATTATTATATTTAGTTTATAAAAAAATGAATTTCAGCTCATAAAACATGAAATCAAATTAGGTACCTATACCCATGTTCAATATGGATATGCTGAATAACTGTGGGGACTTTTTGCATTAATAGTCATATTGATGAATACATGCTGTTTATGATCCGTACGTTTTCGCTTATGAGTTGTATTGAATACATTTGTACTATGGGCTGTTTTGAGAAGCAGACGTGTGTTTTTATAGAAACATTTTCATACTAACTTCTTTACTTGATAACATTCAAAAATCCAATTAATGCCTATGATTTAACATGTTTGTGTGACTAATTTGAAGCTGTCAGTATGTTTCAATATTAACTAAATCAAGTTATTAATCAAATTAATTAACCTTGTTATATAATTGATTTATTAAAATATTTGGATATACTGTTAATTGATCGATTACTGTCTTGTTCACAGTCATTAATAACGTTAGAATAATCTAGAACAATGAAATATAATTCCTTATTTTCTTTAAACAATAAGTGGCGTAGTCGGAGCTGCATCTCTATATCTGGGTTACAAAGCCGTCACAGTTCACTTGCAATAGTTATTGAGTGATCAATGCAATGCATGCCACCCACATGGGAAAGAATGCAGTCCTGGGAGCCGCCTGTTACTGTTACTTCTGCAATATTTGCTGGCTCATCGGTTGCAGGATATTACTAAAACTGACTTAAAATGAAGAAATATGACATTGCCGTGGATACATTTCTAGTGTTGTTTTCAGTATTGGAACAATAAGCCCAGTTTGGCTAGTGTGCTTTAAATCTTAATACAAACCCCTTCCTGCTAATATGTTGCTATATATGAACCTTTTATACTGGGGACAAAAATCCTTATGAGACTATCTAGATGGACCCTGCATAATAACTGAAGGCTCTGTACAAAACATCTTAGAAATGTCTTCATGGAGAAAGAACAACATGAATAAACAGACAGATTTTGTCTTTTGCTGCCAGTATCACATTGCTCTCATATTTCAAACCTGAAGTATCTATTTCTGAAACATCTGCTCCAAAATGATTTGTACCCATAAGGAACATGACATGACAATGAATACAATCTACATACTGTTATAAATGTTTACAATTATAGAAGTTAAAACTTACAAGAGACTTACAAGTCAAGTAGACAGGCGTTTCGGCTAGTGCCTTCATTACCGACTCATTCGGTTTTTTAGCAACTGAAAACATCAGAGGAGGTTTGAGAAAAATATTGATTAAAAACAAAAGTATGCAGTCATGAAAAACACATTGTAATACATACTGGTAGAGACTGGCGAGGACAATTATTGAAGTGTAATAGGAAATCTATATAAATAAAGATAACACACAGGTTCCTGTAACAGAGAAATGCATCTATTGTTGAATATCAATTTAATATTTAATGCTACATGTGGCAGCGTCAGGGCCAATGCTAACATGTAATTAAATGCTGCCTTTTGCAATTACAAATCCATTTCACCTAAGAGAAGAGTTTGTTGCAGTTTAAAATATTGTGGAGTCTTCCCTGACATTTCACATATTTTACACTGTTAGATGTACTGTTAGATACATAATCGTCTTATAAACAACATGTTAGTGTAAAATGCTGCTCCCTGTATAGTTTGTAATATAACAGTGTTTGTGTTTGTCCAAAGCTGTTAGTGCTCTGTAGGGAAATCCCTAAACAGCAATGTGCCCCCTACTTTAGTAGAGGTTGTGAAGCACTGCTCTGTGAGAATCACTTACCTGCTGTGAGGTGAGCGCTGTTTAAGATCAGTAGCAGTGCCAGAGCTTGCTCAGTGCTCAGAGCCATTCTCCTCTCCTCTCTCTCTCAGTTTCAGCACAAAGTCCAGCACTTGGTTAAACTCTATTTGTGTTTGATGCTCTCAGCTCTAAATGAATATTTCCTGTACTGTTAGTTTTACCAGAATGATCTGTGTGTATTTTTACACACCTGGACAGCAGGTTTCCAGTCACTGCTGTAGCTAACTGCCTTTTTCAACAGTTGGTTGTCTCTCTTATGCTTTTGGCTTTGGTTCCTTCTGCTTCCCTGCAAATGTATATTGGGTTAATCACAGCAACATTTCCTTCATGTAGCAATCGCAGTTCTAAAAGACTCCCACGGCTCTCCAGACTCTCATGATTTAGCTTTTATCTTTCAGTCAGTTCTAAGCATCCATGGACTGACCTTCTTGTCATTTATATTGAACAGCACTTTTCACCTGGTCTCTGTTTTATTTGTTGTCAGTGTAAGAACATGTGCCACTCATAACTCAAACAAAAACACTGGAGTAACAAAACCTCTCAGACTTGCTTACCAATAATAATAATAATAATAATAATAATAATAATAATAATAATAATGCATGTGCATTTCCCTCTTTATACTCTTGTGCGTGTATGCAGAAGGAGCTGCTATGGGAAAGGGAGGACGCACACACGGTTTGCCAACTTCCCATTTTTTCAAAACCGGACCGGAATAAATGGTGCAATCTGAGGCATTTTAGTTTGTTTTCTTCATTTCGTTTCCTTTATGGCCCCCAGCAATTGATTGAGGCAACTGCTGATAGTATTACTGCCACTGGACTTGTGTCACGCAACCCTACAGAAACTAAACGACATTTCAACATCGTCAAACATTGTCTTTTTTTCCAATATAACGATGCAAAAATTACATTGAAAAAAAACATGTATCTAACACAGTGATTCTATTTGTTTAATTGAGAACCTGACATAATATAAAAACGCATAAGTGTATATACAGACGTGCTCAAATTTGTTGGTACCCGTACAGCTCATTGAAATAATGCTTCATTCCTCCTGAAAAGTGATGAAATTAAAAGCTATTTTATCATGTATACTTGCATGCCTTTGGTATGTCATAGAATAAACCAAAGAAGCTGTGAAAAGAGATGAATTATTGCTTATTCTACAAAGATATTCTAAAATGGCCTGGGCACAGTTGTTGGTACCCCTTTGAAAAGATAATAAATAATTGGATTATAGTGATATTTCAAACTAATTAGTTTCTTTAATTAGTATCACACATGTCTCCAATCTTGTAATCAGTCATTCAGCCTATTTAAATGGAGAAAAGTAGTCACTGTGCTGTTTGGTATCATTGTGTGCACCACACTGAACATGGACCAGAGAAAGCAAAGGAGAGAGTTGTCTGAGGAGATCAGAAAGAAAATAATAGACAAGCATGGTAAAGGTAAAGGCTACAAGACCATCTCCAAGCAGCTTGATGTTCCTGTGACAACAGTTGCAAATATTATTAAGAAGTTTAAGGTCCATGGAACTGTAGCCAACCTCTCTGGGCGCGGCCGCAAGAGGAAAATCGACCCCAGATTGAACAGAAGGATAGTGCGAATGGTAGAAAAAGAACCAAGGATAACTGCCAAAGAGATACAAGCTGAACTCCAAGGTGAAGGTACGTCAGTTTCTGATCGCACCATCCGTCGCTTTTTGAGCGAAAGTGGGCTCCATGGAAGAAGACCCAGGAGGACTCCACTTTTGACAGACTGGAATTTGCTAAAATGCATATTGACAAGCCACAATCCTTCTGGGAGAATGTCCTTTGGACAGATGAGTCAAAACTGGAGCTTTTTGGCAAGTCACATCAGCTCTATGTTCACAGACGAAAAAATGAAGCTTTCAAAGAAAAGAACACCATACCTACAGTGAAACATGGAGGAGGCTCGGTTATGTTTTGAGGCTGCTTTGCTGCGCCTGGCACAGGGTGCCTTGAATCTGTGCAGGGCACAATGAAATCTCAAGACTATCAAGACATTCTGGAGCGAAACGTACTGCCCAGTGTCAGAAAGCTCTGTCTCAGTCGCAGGTCATGGGTCCTCCAACAGGATAATGACCCAAAACACACAGCTAAAAGCACCCAAGAATGGATAAGAACAAAACATTGGACTATTCTGAAGTGGCCTTCTATGAGTCCTGATCTGAATCCTATCGAACATCTATGGAAAGAGCTGAAACTTGCAGTCTGGAGAAGGCACCCATCAAACCTGAGACAGCTGGAGCAGTTTGCTCAGGAAGAGTGGGCCAAACTACCTGTTAACAGGTGCAGAAGTCTCATTGAGAGCTACAGAAAACGTTTGATTGCAGTGATTGCCTCTAAAGGTTGTGCAACAAAATATTAGGTTAGCGGTCCCATCATTTTTGTCCATGCCATTTTCATTTGTTTTATTATTTACAATATTATGTTGAATAAAAAATCAAAAGCAAAGTCTGATTTCTATTAAATATGGAATAAGCAATGGTGGATGCCAATTACTTTTGTCAGTTTCAAGTTATTTCAGAGAAAATTGTGCATTCTTCGTTTTTTGTGGAGGGGTACCAACAAATTTGAGCACGTCTGTATATATAATGTGGCGCCCCCTCTCAAGGGCTATTGTTTTGACTGCACCCCCCTTAATTATACCGGGAGTAAGGAGAGCTCCAAATTGAAAATCTTCCATATATATTGTGACCCCCTGCTTGAGTCCCTTGCAACCAAATAAAGAATAAAGGAAAAAAATGTGCATATGGTTTAAACCTTACCTCACATAGGCAAGGTGTCGTTTATTTAAATACAACCATGCAGACAAGAGAATGAAAAAGAAATGCATGCTTTTTAATGCAGGTATCTTCTTTGCCACCAGCAGTTATTATATGCTACAGTGGGTTCAAATCTAAAGAAAACAAGAATGGGCTGATGAAGCACAATGAAGTCAGGACAGCCTCTCCCATATGCCAGCAGCACCTGGAGAGGAAAGAGCTCAAAAAGAAACAAATACAAAATAAGTGTCTCAATACAAATGACCAAAATACAACCAGACAGGAATTAATAAACCAAGTGCCAACAAATCATAATGTGCTCAAAACCAAATCAAAAATAACTGCAACACCGCACACAAACACCAGGGGGCAGTGTGATCTGGGGAGGCTGAAAACAGAACTCCAAACACAATATATACTCATCATTACAAGTCTATTTGTAACCCAAAGGGCTGCACTCAGACAACGTGCGGAGATAGCTGCGCAGAGTCGGGAAGAGTCTGTTGGAGCAATCATGGAGCAGAGGAAATAGCTGGATACACCATGACAAATATATATATATATATATATATATATATATATATATATATATATATATATATATATATATACATGAATAAAGCTTATATACAGATGTATTTGAGTCTAACATGGTTGAGTGCTCTACTAGTTGTTACCAGGAGGAAAGGGTGTGTGTCATGTGACTTGTGGCGTGTCATGTGACTTATAGAACACGCCCTGCTGGAAAGTGAGTGAGTGAGTGCGCTGCCATGACAACCGAGCGACTGCTTGCATGTATGAAAATAAAATGAGTTTACCTTACATGTAGTCGCCTATATATACATGAACAATTGCAACTGTGTCAGAGTAAAATAATAAACTATTATGGCTGATCCTATAGGGTTTTTCACTTTCCTCAGAATGATCCCGCAATATTAAGAAATTAACTGCAACACACATACAATTTTAAAATATTTCCTTTATCTGTTAATATAAGTACCTAGCAATTGCCCTCTATATAAACTTAAGGGAATTCCAATATACATATTGCTGCTTCTTCAGCTCTGATGTTTAATCCGAGTCGAATGTTGTGAAACTTCATTAACAGCAAACTGTGTCAGACTATTCTACTGTATTGCTCTTGATAATATCCACTAGGGGGCAGCAGTGCTTTTAGTTGAAGTCCAGTTCCATGTTAATAAACTGTCAATAGATATGCAATAGGGACTGTAACCACAGGAAAAAGACAACAGTACTGTCTAAATTTCTTCACAATGTGAACTTATCAGCCCTGTAGGGCCTCCTTAGACAGAGAGGCCACAGAACAGCTCCACCGTGAACAGGAATATAGTCTGACACCCCACATTATGTAGGTGCTGGAAGCCTAAAAGAAGGAAATTCATACCTTCTGTAGCACACAGGCTCTCTAATGAGGCTGAGGATTGTACAGAGAAATGCCAAGACACAGGACACAGCTAAATATTTTATTATTCATAAGCAAAAAAGGAAAAGCAATAACACATTTCAATGTGCAATTAACATTTAGTAATTAATTGTTTTTAATTTGCAAGACCAACTAGAAGCTTTTACTCTAATGCATTTTATACATAATATTCCTGAAAAGAATTTAGAACTGTATGTAACAATTATCTATAGTAAACAGCACCAACTACTTTATTAACAAATAAAGCAACAGCAATCAGGGATGAATAGAACCTGAAATATATCAAAATGCTAAAACGCTCTTATTAAAATGATATAGAAATGAAGAGATGCAGGCACAGGCAGGATGCAGCGGGTTACAGTAACAGCAATACTCTTTCACAATGGACTATACTGGCATAGGGAACCAGCAGCAGCAACACACAGGAATAATTGAACTTCCGCTTAACTCACAACACTCACTAAATACAGGTACATGCAATCCAATTAGAATCCAGTTATCAAAGCGGTTTCATGCAGTACGATCTCCTCTGTGCTGCTGCATTCCCCTGCTGGGTTGGGCACGGGCTGGTTGTCTGGGTTGCTGATGGTCTAGTTGTTGGTGTTGTGGTCGTTGTTTTTGAAGTAGCTGAAACTCTCTTTGGAGGTCCTGTAAACACAATTCAATTTACATACAAATGATGCCTTAATATCTGACACAGCAGCCAGTACCTTCTACACAATTGACCACCGCCAAAGACAAAGGGCCCAATTCACGTCCCAGTGGTAAAACTGGAGTGAAGACTGGAGGTGTGTTATTATCACTCCTCAAACTTCACTCCTTGCTCCCGCTGTAATTCACCAACGTCCTCATGGCACTTTTTTCCGTGCTCTCATGAATTGTTACTTGCTGTTAATACCACCTTTTATATCATGATAGTGAGACTCTTACCTTATTATCTCCTAATAAATTGCCACACGCTCCCTCCAGCACAGCTGGCTGTAGGCACATCAGGATAATGTAGCTTGTATTAAAATGCCTTTGCTTTAACTAAAAATGGCTCAACAAGGGAGCACATTTTAACATTCATGTTCCAATAGAAGTTTATTACATGAGTGACTTGTAAAAAAATGGTTTTCTTTCAAGTTGTATTTCTGTTACTTTCAAGCAACAGTCATGTGAAATGTATTATTAGATGCTGTGTATGATTGGTGGCTAACCATAGTGAATGATTTTTCTCCTTACATGATGAGGCAGAGAGAAACAACCCCTGATTTAGTTAAAGTGATTACAATTTCACACGACAATTAATACTTTTTCAGTCGTACTACTGTACCTGTATATTAAAACAGGGAGTGGGTGAAACCGGACCAGGACAAACCTGGCCGGACAGGGCACTAAAACAATGAGAAGCGTCTTGAAAACTACACCACATTATTACTGCGTCACTAATTCAAGCACACACACTGAGCTGTGTGGGTTACATCATTTGCTGAAGGGTATCAGCACTGATATTAAGACAGAAATGGGGCCAACGCCAACAAAAACATTCTGTGAATCAGACCCAAAGTCAGTTATCTACCGGTAATGGCCGCTGCAAAGGGTACTAATGCTGTTCTAGACATTGTGTGTATTTAAATGTGTTTTAAGCTGTTTGAAATGTATGTCGCTGTTTAAAAGCGAGTTTCAGGATTCTAAAGCCCCATTCTTTAGAGCAGGGTCCCCAGAGTTTCGTTAAAGGAGGGCCGCTTAACAGGTACAGTATGAATGTGTGTGTGTGTGTATATATGTACAACATATCGAAACGTTGGGCAGCTGGCTCTTTGAGCTAATATATATATATATATATATATATATATACAGTACTGTGCAAAAGTTTTAGGCAGGTGTGAAAAAATGCTGTAAAGTAAGAATGCTTTCAAAAATAGACGTTAATAGTTTATATTTATCAATTAACAAAGTGCAAAGTGAGTGAACAAAAGAAAAATCTACATCAAATCAATATTTGGTGTGACCACCCTTTGCCTTCAAAACAGCATCAATTCTTCTAGGTACACTTGCACACAGTTTTTGAAGGAACTCGGCAGGTAGGTTGGCCCAAACATCTTGGAGAACTAACCACAGTTCTTCTGTGGATTTAGGCAGCTTCAGTTGCTTCTCTCTCTTCATGTAATCCCAGACAGACTCGATGATGTTGAGATCAGGGCTCTGTGGGGGCCATACCATCACTTCCAGGACTCCTTGTTCTTCTTTACGCTGAAGATAGTTCTTAATGACTTTCGCTGTATGTTTGGGGTCGTTGTCATGCTGCAGAATAAATTTGGGGCCAATCAGATGCCTCTCTGATGGTATTGCATGATGGATAAGTATCTGCCTGTACTTCTCAGCATTGAGGAGACCATTAATTCTGACCAAATCCCCAACTCCATTTGCAGAAATGCAGCCCCAAACTTGCAAGGAACCTCCACCATGCTTCACTGTTGCCTGCAGACACTCATTCGTGTATCGCTCTCCAGCCCTTCGGCTACAGCCAAATATTTCAAATTTTGACTCATCAGTCCAGAGCACCTGCTGCCATTTTTCTGCACCCCAGTTCCTGTGTTTTCGTGCATAGCTGAGTCGCTTGGCCTTGTTTCCACGTCGGAGGTATGGCTTTTTGGCCGCAAGTCTTCCATGAAGGCCACTTCTGACCAGACTTCTCCGGACAGTAGATGGGTGTACCAGGGTCCCACTGTTTTCTGCCAATTCTGAGCTGATGGCACTGCTGGACATCTTCCGATTGCGAAGGGAAGTAAGCATGATGTGTCTTTCATCTGCTGCAGTAAGTTTCCTTGGCCGACCACTGCGTCTACGGTCCTCAACGTTGCCCGTTTCTTTGTGCTTCTTCAAAAGAGCTTGGACAGCACATCTGGAAACCCCTGTCTGCCTTGAAATTTCTGCCTGGGAGAGACCTTGCTGATGCAGTATAACTACCTTGTGTCTTGTTGCTGTGCTCAGTCTTGCCATGGTGTATGACTTTTGACAGTAAACTGTCGTCAGCAACCTCACCTTGTTAGCTGAGTTTGGCTGTTCCTCACCCAGTTTTATTCCTCCTACACAGCTGTTTCTGTTTCAGTTAATGATTGTGTTTCAACCTACATATTGAATTGATGATCATTAGCACCTGTTTGGTATAATTGTTTAATCATACACCTGACTATATGCCTACAAAATCCCTGACTTTGTGCAAGTGTACCTAGAAGAATTGATGCTGTTTTGAAGGCAAAGGGTGGTCACACCAAATATGGATTTGATTTAGATTTTTCTTCTGTTCACTCACTTTGCATTTAGTTAATTGATAAATATAATCTATTAACATGTCTATTTTTGAAAGCATTCTTACTTTACTGCATTTTTTCACACCTGCCTAAAACTTTTGCACAGTACTGTATATATATATATATATATTTGATTTCATCATGTTTGTATTTGTAAATTATTGGCTGGTTTCACAGACCCAGATTAGCACTAATCTCGGTTTACCTTCCCTAAATTAACATTGGGTGTCCAGGACTAGTACTAATCCGGGTCTGTGAAACCAGCCATGCATGTGTATGTTTATGGGGACATCCTAAAACGCTTACTGTGGCTTAATGTGCGGAAATGGAAAACAAATGCTTACAAACTTCACCAATATCAGGCTTAACACTTCCCAATACTATCCTTAAACAAGTAGTGGTTTTCATTAACATGATAACGTCAAGCCCTAAAAATAACCTGGTAATGTGAACTGCTCAATGTGAAAAGCGCTTAATGTGCAAAACCAAGTTATTCATTATGTTTACCGCGATTTAGTGACATCTATCGGGATTCCTTATTTTTTAAAAAAATGCATAGAAATGGTTTCAAATTAAAGATACAATACAGCTGTTTTTTTTTCAGGCATCTGAATTTATTATTATTATTTATTATTTTGTTCAGCAAGAAAAAAAACAAACAAGAGAGCTCTAACGTAACTGACCAGCAGGAAAATGACCCTTAAACAAACCCCATTGTCTGTGTGTGCTGAAAACAAGGCAGGGTGTTCATGTAGTCACACACAGGACCTTGAGTGGTTTCAGCAGTTCAGCACATATTCTTAATTTTAACACAAGTACTCACCAACCAGAGAACATGTTTATTGTATTTACCTTGAACTGTCAGTTTAACATTCCTGTAAGTGACACATATCCCATTGATCCACACTGTACACAAGTAATCCAGAGTGTCCTCCAGTCTGAGCTCAGAGATTAGCAGAGAGGCGTTTCCAGAGGAGACTTCATCAGACAGCTTCACTCGGCCGCTCCACTGCGCAGGGATGGGTGCTGAGGGGGTCTTTGAGGTGATTAATAGAACAGATTTAACCTGATCTGGATATGCCTCCCATCTGACTTCTACATCCTGCCCAGGGGTGGGGGTGTAAGAACAGGGCAGCACTGCTCTCCCCCCAGCTGAGCCAGAGACAACAACACGGTCTTGTGAAGGGCAATCTGCTATAAGAGAGAGAAGAGACAATAAACTCAATGGAATAAACACCTACATTCTTCTGTTGATGATATTTCGGTTGTTTCCTCGTATTTTTGACGTTCCAGATCTTTCAAAGACAACGCTATCGATGAAAAGTTTCTGCTGCTTCCTGGTTCCTAATTATTTTGTGTTTGTTTGTTTATTTAACCAGGAGATTTACCCATTGAGACCGAGGCCTCATTTACAAGGGGGTCCTGGAAAACAATAAAGGACAAATACAACACAAGCAACACAATAAAAACATGTGGTTCAGACTCAGTCAGCAGCATTGTGACAGGGCAGCATCACTGGCAGGACTCGTTACCGGCAGGAAGAGAGACTCGGACACAGGAAGCTGCTTATTAAAGCACTGTGGCGCATTTATTAACAAAAAACACAAAACAAACAGTTCAAACAAAACAGGACTGTCAGGCTGGGCATTCACCTTCACTGATCAATATAGCCAGAAAACACCCAACACAGTCTTAACTCACCAACACCCTCCACCAGACAAAGGATTTCTCCTCTCCTACATACCATGTGGCTGGAGCCTAATTAACCATCAATCATTCAGTTAAGGCTCCAGCCACATTCTCACATGCATTGTGCAGGGAGGAATTTAACCACCCACCCCAACCCAATATACACCCCCCCCCCCCCCCCCCACCACACACACACACACACACACACACACAACACACACACACACACATGCACACACACACACACACACAACACACGCACGCACGCACGCACGCACGCACGCACGCACACACACACACACACGCACACACACATTAAATGACAGGACACTAAAACAATGAGAAGCGTCTTGAAAACTACACCACATTATTACTGCGTCACTAATTCAAGCACACACACTGAGCTGTGTGGGTTACATCATTTGCTGAAGGGTATCAGCACTGATATTAAGACCGAAATGGTACCAACGCCAAAAAAAACATTCTGTGAATCGGGCCCAAAGTCAGTTATCTACCGGTAATGGCCGCTGCAAAGGGTACTAATGCTGTTCTAGACATTGTGTGTATTTAAATGTGTTTTAAGCTGTTTGAAATGTATGTCGCTGTTTAAAAGCGAGTTTCAGGATTCTAAAGCCCCATTCTTTAGAGCAGGGTCCCCAGAGTTTCGTTAAAGGAGGGCCGCTTAACAGGTACAGTATGAATGTGTGTGTGTGTGTATATATGTACAACATATCGAAACGTTGGGCAGCTGGCTCTTTGAGCTAATATATATATATATATATATATATATACAGTACTGTGCAAAAGTTTTAGGCAGGTGTGAAAAAATGCTGTAAAGTAAGAATGCTTTCAAAAATAGACGTTAATAGTTTATATTTATCAATTAACAAAGTGCAAAGTGAGTGAACAAAAGAAAAATCTACATCAAATCAATATTTGGTGTGACCACCCTTTGCCTTCAAAACAGCATCAATTCTTCTAGGTACACTTGCACACAGTTTTTGAAGGAACTCGGCAGGTAGGTTGGCCCAAACATCTTGGAGAACTAACCACAGTTCTTCTGTGGATTTAGGCAGCCTCAGTTGCTACTCTCTCTTCATGTAATCCCAGACAGACTCGATGATGTTGAGATCAGGGCTCTGTGGGGGCCATACCATCACTTCCAGGACTCCTTGTTCTTCTTTACGCTGAAGATAGTTCTTAATGACTTTCGCTGTATGTTTGGGGTCGTTGTCATGCTGCAGAATAAATTTGGGGCCAATCAGATGCCTCTCTGATGGTATTGCATGATGGATAAGTATCTGCCTGTACTTCTCAGCATTGAGGAGACCATTAATTCTGACCAAATCCCCAACTCCATTTGCAGAAATGCAGCCCCAAACTTGCAAGGAACCTCCACCATGCTTCACTGTTGCCTGCAGACACTCATTCGTGTACCGCTCTCCAGCCCTTCGGCGAATCATATTTTGACTCATCAGTCCAGAGCACCTGCTGCCATTTTTCTGCACCTCAGTTCCTGTGTTTTCGTGCATAGTTGAGTCGCTTGGCCTTGTTTCCACGTCGGAGGTATGGCTTTTTGGCCACAAGTCTTCCATGAAGGCCACTTCTGACCAGACTTCTCCGGACAGTAGATGGGTGTACCAGGGTCCCACTGTTTTCTGCCAATTCTGAGCTGATGGCACTGCTGGACATCTTCCGATTGCGAAGGGAAGTAAGCATGATGTGTCTTTCATCTGCTGCAGTAAGTTTCCTTGGCCGACCACTGCGTCTACGGTCCTCAACGTTGCCCGTTTCTTTGTGCTTCTTCAAAAGAGCTTGGACAGCACATCTGGAAACCCCTGTCTGCCTTGAAATTTCTGCCTGGGAGAGACCTTGCTGATGCAGTATAACTACCTTGTGTCTTGTTGCTGTGCTCAGTCTTGCCATGGTGTATGACTTTTGACAGTAAACTGTCGTCAGCAACCTCACCTTGTTAGCTGAGTTTGGCTGTTCCTCACCCAGTTTTATTCCTCCTACACAGCTGTTTCTGTTTCAGTTAATGATTGTGTTTCAACCTACATATTGAATTGATGATCATTAGCACCTGTTTGGTATAATTGTTTAATCATACACCTGACTATATGCCTACAAAATCCCTGACTTTGTGCAAGTGTACCTAGAAGAATTGATGCTGTTTTGAAGGCAAAGGGTGGTCACACCAAATATGGATTTGATTTAGATTTTTCTTCTGTTCACTCACTTTGCATTTAGTTAATTGATAAATATAATCTATTAACATGTCTATTTTTGAAAGCATTCTTACTTTACTGCATTTTTTCACACCTGCCTAAAACTTTTGCACAGTACTGTATATATATATATATATATTTGATTTCATCATGTTTGTATTTGTACTTTATTGGCTGGTTTCACAGACCCAGATTAGCACTAATCTCGGTTTACCTTCCCTAAATTAACATTGGGTGTCCAGGACTAGTACTAATCCGGGTCTGTGAAACCAGCCATGCATGTGTATGTTTATGGGGACATCCTAAAACGCTTACTGTGGCTTAATGTGCGGAAATGGAAAACAAATGCTTACAAACTTCACCAATATCAGGCTTAACACTTCCCAATACTATCCTAAAACAAGTCGTGGTTTTCATTAACATGATAACGTCAAGCCCTAAAAATAACCTGGTAATGTGAACTGCTCAATGTGAAAAGCGCTTAATGTGCAAAACCAAGTTATTCATTATGTTTACCGCGATTTAGTGACATCTATCGGGATTCCTTATTTTTTAAAAAAATGCATAGAAATGGTTTCAAATTAAAGATACAATACAGCTGTTTTTTTTTCAGGCATCTGAATTTATTATTATTATTTATTATTTTGTTCAGCAAGAAAAAAAACAAACAAGAGAGCTCTAACGTAACTGACCAGCAGGAAAATGACCCTTAAACAAACCCCATTGTCTGTGTGTGCTGAAAACAAGGCAGGGTGTTCATGTAGTCACACACAGGACCTTGAGTGGTTTCAGCAGTTCAGCACATATTCTTAATTTTAACACAAGTACTCACCAACCAGAGAACATGTTTATTGTATTTACCTTGAACTGTCAGTTTAACATTCCTGTAAGTGACACATATCCCATTGATCCACACTGTACACAAGTAATCCAGAGTGTCCTCCAGTCTGAGCTCAGAGATTAGCAGAGAGGCGTTTCCAGAGGAGACTTCATCAGACAGCTTCACTCGGCCGCTCCACTGCGCAGGGATGGGTGCTGAGGGGGTCTTTGAGGTGATTAATAGAACAGATTTAACCTGATCTGGATATGCCTCCCATCTGACTTCTACATCCTGCCCAGGGGTGGGGGTGTAAGAACAGGGCAGCACTGCTCTCCCCCCAGCTGAGCCAGAGACAACAACACGGTCTTGTGAAGGGCAATCTGCTATAAGAGAGAGAAGAGACAATAAACTCAATGGAATAAACACCTACATTCTTCTGTTGATGATATTTCGGTTGTTTCCTCGTATTTTTGACGTTGCAGATCTTTCAAAGACAACGCTATCGATGAAAAGTTTCTGCTGCTTCCTGGTTCCTAATTATTTTGTGTTTGTTTGTTTATTTAACCAGGAGATTTACCCATTGAGACCGAGGCCTCATTTACAAGGGGGTCCTGGAAAACAATAAAGGACAAATACAACACAAGCAACACAATAAAAACATGTGGTTCAGACTCAGTCAGCAGCATTGTGACAGGGCAGCATCACTGGCAGGACTCGTTACCGGCAGGAAGAGAGACTCGGACACAGGAAGCTGCTTATTAAAGCACTGTGGCGCATTTATTAACAAAAAACACAAAACAAACAGTTCAAACAAAACAGGACTGTCAGGCTGGGCATTCACCTTCACTGATCAATATAGCCAGAAAACACCCAACACAGTCTTAACTCACCAACACCCTCCACCAGACAAAGGATTTCTCCTCTCCTACATACCATGTGGCTGGAGCCTAATTAACCATCAATCATTCAGTTAAGGCTCCAGCCACATTCTCACATGCATTGTGCAGGGAGGAATTTAACCACCCACCCCAACCCAATATACACCCCCCCCCCCCCCCACCACCACACTCACACACACACACACACACACACAACACACACACACACACATGCACACACACACACACACACAACACACGCACGCACGCACGCACGCACGCACGCACGCACGCACGCACGCACACACACACACACACACGCACACACACATTACACTGGCAGGGCTTCCACTCTGCCACAAGCACACAGAGATCTTAGAACAGAGTAAGTAGGACATGTCTGTTTTCTAATGTGGACTGGAGGTAAAGCATTGGCAAGAGGTTCTAAGCAGTTCCCAAATACGATATATATATCCAGAGAAAGACAAATGATCAAATTCCACCTTCATACGATGATAGAAAGAATTCCATGTCTTCGGGAGTTGATAAGCAAATGATAATTCTCCCAAGCGTGTAGGAACACTTGGAACAGCCAAGTGAACAGAATCCTGAGAGCGTAGACTGTAACCAATGCTAGTCCTTTTACCAAAGCACTCAGGTAAGACGGGACCAAGCCTTTAAACACCTTCAATATAAAACAGGACCAATGAAAAAGCCTCCGATTTGCAAGTGAGAGCCAGCCTAGTTTTATACACACATGACAACGATGTGTCAGGGGGGGGCAGTCTAGAGCACATCTGCAGCATGAATTGTACAACACATCAAGTTTATGCAGAGACTGTTTACAAGCAAACTGTCAATATAATCACCATCATCAAAACAGGAGGAATAGTGGCAGTCACTAACTTTCACCTACTAGACTGAGAGAAAGCCTTCTTGTTCCTGAAGAGAAAGACTGTGTTAGGTCCTAATTTTAATACCAATGTATTAATGTGGTAATTAAAAGTAAGGTAATCCTAAGTTGCTAGTGCTGAACGATCCTTCATTAAACTGTCTTTGATAAAGAATTACCTGTGGTCAACAATGTCACAGGAGAGACTGTCTGCAGTGGCTATACTGTCCATTGATAACAGATGAAACGTAATCGACAAATGTGCATTATTATTTTACATTATTTACAACGAAAGGTCTTCTTCTTCTTCTTCTTCTTCTTCTTCTTCTTCTTCTTCTTCTTCTTCTTCTTCTTCTTAATAATAATAATAATAATAATAATAATAATAAATCACATTTATGTTAGATAGCACCTTTCATGCAAAGGCATCACAAAGCGCTTCATAAAGCATCATTTGTTTTTTGAATTTCAGTTTATAGAAAATGAAATCAAATTCGGTACCTATACCAATGTTCAATATGGATATGCTGAATAACTGTGGGGACTTCTTGCATTAATAGTTACCGCATTCATGAATACATGCTGTTTATGATCCATACGTTTTCGCTTATGAGTTGTATTGAATACATTTATACTATGGGCTGTTTTGAGAAGCAGACGTGTGTTTTTATAGAAACATTTTCATACTAACTTCTGTACTTGATAACATTCATTCAAAAATTAAATTAATGCCTATGATTTAACATGTTTGTGTGACTAATTTGAAGCTGTCAGTATGTTTCAATATTAATTAAATTAAGTTATTAGTCAAATTGATTAACCTTGTTATATAATTGATTTATTAAAATGTTTGGATATACTGTTAATTTATCGATTACTGTCTTGTTCACAGTCATTAATAACGTTAGAATAATCTAGAACAATGAAATAGAATTCCTTATTTTCTTTAAACAATAAGTGGCGTAGTCGGAGCTGCATCTCTATATCTGGGTTACAAAGCCGTCACAGTTCACTTGCAATAGTTATTGAGTGATCAATGCAATGCATGCCACCCACATGGGAAAGAATGCAGTCCTGGGAGCCGCCTGTTACTGTTGCTTCTGCAATATTTCCTGGCTCATCGGTTGCAGGATATTGCTAAAACTGACTTAAAATGAAGAAATATGACATTGCTGTGGATACATTTCTAGTGTTGTTTTCAGTATTGGAACAATAAGCCCAGTTTGGCTAGTGTGCTTTAAATCTTAATACAAACCCCTTCCTGCTAATATGTTGCTAAATATGAACCTTTTATACTGGGGACAAAAATCTTTATGAGACTATCTAGATGGACCCTGCATAATAACTGAAGGCACTGTACAAAACATCTTAGAAATGTCTTCATGGAGAAAGAACAACATGAATAAACAGACAGTTTTTGTCTTTTGCTGCCAGTATCACATTGCTCTCATATTTCAAACCATAAGTATCTATTTCTGAAACGTCTGCTCCAAAATGATTTGTACCCATAAGGAACGTGACATGACAAAGAATACAATCTACATACTGTTAAAAATGTTTACAATTATAGAAGTTAAAACTTACAAGAGACTTACAAGTCAAGTAGACTGGCGTTTCGGCTAGTGCCTTCATTACCGACTCATTCGGTTTTTTAGCAACTGAAAACATCAGAGGAGGTTTGAGAAAAATATTGATTAAAAACAAAAGTATCCGGTCATGTAAAACACATTGTAATACATACTGGTAGAGAATGGAGAGGACAATTCTTGAAGTGATATAGGAAATCTATATAAATAAAGATAACACACAGGTTCCTGTAACAGAGAAATGCATCTATTGTTGAATATCAATTTAATATTTAATGCTACATGTGGCAGCGTCAGGGCCAATGCTAACATGTAATTAAATGCTGCCTTTTGCAATTACAAATCCATTTCACCTGAGAGAAGAGTTTGTTGCAGTTTAAAATATTGTGGAGTCTTCCCTGACATTTCACATATTTTACACTGTTAGATGTACTGTTAGATCCATAATCGTCTTACAAACAACATGTTAGTGTAAAATGCTGCTCCCTGTATAGTTTGTAATATAACAGTGTTTGTGTTTGTCCAAAGCTGTTAGTGCTCTGTAGGGAAATCCCTAAACAGCAATGTGCCCCCTACTTTAGTAGAGGTTGTGAAGCACTGCTCTGTGAGAATCACTTACCTGCTGTGAGGTGAGCGCTGTTTAAGATCAGTAGCAGTGCCAGAGCTTGCTCAGTGCTCAGAGCCATTCTCCACTCCTCTCTCTCTCAGTTTCAGCACAAAGTCCAGCACTTGGTTAAACTCTATTTGTGTTTGATGCTCTCAGCTCTAAATGAATATTTCCTGTACTGTTAGTTTGACCAGAATGATCTGTGTGTATTTTTACACACCTGGACAGCAGGTTTCCAGTCACTGCTTTAGCTAACTGCCTTTTTCAACAGTTGGTTGTCTCTCTTATGCTTTTGGCTTTGGTTCCTTCTGCTTCCCTGCAAATGTATATTGGGTTAATCACAGCAACATTTCCTTCATGTAGCAATCGCAGTTCTAAAAGACTCCCACGGCTCTCCAGACTCTCATGATTTAGCTTTTATCTTTCAGTCAGTTCTAAGCATCCATGGACTGACCTTCTTGTCATTTATATTGAACAGCACTTTTCACCTGGTCTCTGTTTTATTTGTTGTCAGTGTAAGAACATGTGCCACTCATAACTCAAACAAAAACACTGGAGTAACAAAACCTCTCAGACTTGCTTACCAATAATAATAATAATAATAATAATAATAATAATAATAATAATAATAATAATAATAATGCATGTGCATTTCCCTCTTTATACTCTTGTGAGTGTATGCAGAAGGAGCTGCTATTGGAAAGGGAGGATGCACACACGGTTTGCCAACTTCCCATTTTTTCAAAACCGGACCGGAATAAATGGTGCAATCTGAGGCATTTCAGTTTGTTTTCTTCATTTCCTTTCCTTTATGGCCCCCAGCAATTGATTGAGGCAACTGCTGATAGTATTACTGCCACTGGACTTGTGTCACGCAACACTACAGAAACTAAACGACATTTCAACATCGCCAAACATTTTCTTTTTTTCCAATATAACGATGCAAAAATTACATTGAAAAAAACACATGTATCTATCACAATGATTCTATTTGTTTAATTGAGAACCTGACATAATATAAAAACGCATATGTGTATATACAGACGTGCTCAAATTTGTTGGTACCCGTACAGCTCATTGAAATAATGCTTCATTCCTCCTGAAAAGTGATGAAATTAAAAGCTATTTTATCATGTATACTTGCATGCCTTTGGTATGTCATAGAATAAAGTAAAGAAGCTGTGAAAAGAGATGAATTATTGCTTATTCTACAAAGATATTCTAAAATGGCCTGGGCACAGTTGTTGGTACCCCTTTGAAAAGATAATAAATAATTGGATTATAGTGATATTTCAAACTAATTAGTTTCTTTAATTAGTATCACACATGTCTCCTATCTTGGAATCAGTCATTCAGCCTATTTAAATGGAGAAAAGTAGTCACTGTGCTGTTTGGTATCATTGTGTGCACCACACTGAACATGGACCAGAGAAATCAAAGGAGAGAGTTGTCTGAGGAGATCAGAAAGAAAATAATAGACAAGCATGGTAAAGGTAAAGGCTACAAGACCATCTCCAAGCAGCTTGATGTTCCTGTGACAACAGTTGCAAATATTATTAAGAAGTTTAAGGTCCATGGAACTGTAGCCAACCTCCCTGGGCGCGACCGCAAGAGGAAATTCAAACCCAGATTGAACAGAAGGATAGTGCGAATGGTAGAAAAAGAGCCAAGGATAACTGCCAAAGAGATACAAGCTGAACTCCAAGGTGAAGGTACGTCAGTTTCTGATCGCACCATCCGTCGCTTTTTGAGCGAAAGTGGGCTCCATGGAAGAAGACCCAGGAGGACTCCACTTTTGACAGAAAAACATAAAAAAGCCAGACTGGAATTTGCTAAAATGCATAATGACAAGCCACAATCCTTCTGGGAGAATGTCCTTTGGACAGATGAGTCAAAACTGGAGCTTTTTGGCAAGACACATCAGCTCTATGTTCACAGACGAAAAAATGAAGCTTTCAAAGAAAAGAACACCATACCTACAGTGAAACATGGAGGAGGCTCGGTTATGTTTTGAGGCTGCTTTGCTGCGCCTGGCACAGGGTGCCTTGAATCTGTGCAGGGCACAATGAAATCTCAAGACTATCAAGACATTCTGGAGCGAAACGTACTGCCCAGTGTCAGAAAGCTCTGTCTCAGTCGCAGGTCATGGGTCCTCCAACAGGATAATGACCCAAAACACACAGCTAAAAGCACCCAAGAATGGATAAGAACAAAACATTGGACTATTCTGAAGTGGCCTTCTATGAGTCCTGATCTGAATCCTATTGAACATCTATGGAAAGAGCTGAAACTTGCAGCCTGGAGAAGGCACCCATCAAAACTGAGACAGCTGGAGCAGTTTGCTCAGGAAGAGTGGGCCAAACTACCTGTTAACAGGTGCAGAAGTCTCATTGAGAGCTACAGAAAACGTTTGATTGCAGTGATTGCCTCTAAAGGTTGTGCAACAAAATATTAGGTTAGCAGTCCCATCATTTTTGTCCATGCCATTTTTATGTTTTATTATTTACAATATTATGTTGAATAAAAAATCAAAAGCAAAGTCTGATTTCTATTAAATATGGAATAAACAATGGTGGATGCCAGTTACTTTTGTCAGTTTCAAGTTATTTCAGAGAAAATTGTGCATTCTTCGTTTTTTGTGGAGGGGTACCAACAAATTTGAGCACGTCTGTATATATAATGTGGCGCCCCCTCTCAAGGGCGATTGTTTTGACTGCACCCCCCTTAATTATACCGGGAGTAAGGAGAGCTCCAAATTGAAATATCTTCCATATATATTGTGACCCCCTGCTTGAGTCCCTTGCAACCAAATAAAGAATAAAGGAAATAAATGTGCATATGGTTTAAACCTTACCTCACATAGGCAAGGTGTACAACCATGCAGACAAGAGAATGAAAAAGAAATGCATGCTTTTTAATGCAGGTATCTTCTTTGCCACCAGCAGTTATTATATGCTACAGTGGGTTCAAATCTAAAGAAAACAAGAATGGGCTGATGAAGCACAATGAAGTCAGGACAGCCTCTCCCATATGCCAGCAGCACCTGGAGAGGAAAGAGCTCAAACAGAAACAAATACAAAATAAGTGTCTCAATACAAATAACCAAAATACAACCAGACAGGAATTAATAAACCAAGTGCCAACAAATCATAATGTGCTCAAAACCAAATCAAAAATAACTGCAACACCGCACACAAACACCAGGGGGCAGTGTGATCTGGGGAGGCTGAAAACAGAACTCCAAACACAATATATACTCATCATTACAAGTCTATTTGCAACCCAAAGGGCTGCACTCAGACAGCGTGCGGAGATAGCTGCGCAGAGTCGGGAAGAGTCTGTTGGAGCAATCATGGAGCAGAGGAAATAGCTGGATACACCATGACAAATATATATATATACATGAATAAAGCTTATATACAGATGTATTTGAGTCTAACATGGTTGAGTGCTCTACTAGTTGTTACCAGGAGGAAAGGGTGTGTGTCATGTGACTTGTGGCGTGTCATGTGACTTATAGAACACGCCCTGCTGGAAAGTGAGTGAGTGAGTGCGCTGCCATGACAACCGAGCGACTGTTTGGATGTATGAGAATAAAATGAGTTTACCTTACATGTAGTCGCCTATATATACATGAGCCATTGCAACTGTGTCAAAGTAAAATAATAAAGTATTATGGCTGATCCTATTCGGTTTTAAAGGTGCAGGATACACTCACTCTTAGCAGTTAGCTCCCAGCTTGACAGCAGCAGCTCCCGCCCGGCACAGCCGTTCTATCCCTCCTGGGACGGGGCTCCAGTTCGCTTCTGTTTCTCGGGGTTTATTAATTGTATTTTTCGGTGCTTATTTTTAGGTATTTTCGAGTTTCATGTAAATCGCTTTTCTTTTCGGGGCTTCGTTTTTGATATACTGTAAGAAACTAGTGTTTTCTTTAAAATGCTTAGTGTTTTTTTGTGTGTGTGTCAAAATATGTCTAGTAACTGGACAGTCCTGGCACTCTTAAGCTGTCCCTTCTTTCCTTTGCTGTCTTCCACAGTGAAATCCCTCTGGTCACGGCACATTCTTCTGGGGTTTTTGTCTGGAGGCATTTTTGTACATTTCGCTCAGTTCTTTTTTTAATTCCTCCCTGTTTTAACTGTAATACAGTTTTAAATCCCGCCAACAAGCCTCCATCCTGATTGGAATCTCGTTTTAAATCTCGCAAGCGGAGTCTCCAATAGAAATGTAGAAATGGGCTGTCACTCAGTAGTTGGGGCGGGTTTAAAGTATTCAGAACGAATCAATGATAAGATGCAAGTCAGGAAGGCGGGGCATTGCCCAGCAGCACAAGGAAATGTATTTATTATTATTTTTGTAGTAGGTTTTATTTTTTTAAATGTGAAAAGGGTGAAGTCAGCATGAATAGATTAACCATTTCCACAGTTTTTACACTGTGTGTTTGTAATTTAGTTTGCTGTGGTTCTTCATGTTGTATTTTTGTGTAACTTTACATTGAAAGTGTACCTAGCAGCCATATCTGCATGCCACGTTCCCATCGACTCAGTATCCCCGGCCGCTCATATACTGGCGACCCGTTTTCTAAAGGGTGCTCGCCGGTTACGTCCTCCTATAAAGGACGTCCTCCCCGAATGGAGTCTAGACGTGGTACTGGAGGCTCTCACTAAGGCCCCGCTTGAGCCCATACATACCATAGAGCTGAAATATCTCTCTATGAAGACAGCCTTTCTATTAGCGATCACCTCCTCTAAGCGGGTCAGTGAGCTACAGGCACTGCCCTGGGCTGCTCCTCATACATTTACCAGGATCTCTATCGTCTTACTGTCAGTAAGTCTAGTAAGGAGATGTGAGGTTGCACGCTCACTCCACCAACACTAGATGGCGGTAGCGAGATGTCCCTCATGTGCTGTCCGCTCATTCTCCCTCACGACGGCTTTGGTATACTTTCCCAAAAGTATTCATTTGGTGGTAATCTTCGGATTGAAAGGGAACGATAGGTTACGGATGTAACCCCGGAAGGAGATCCTGGTGAATCATTTTACTGAGTGCTTCTGTCTTGCTCTCGTGCTCGTGATGCAAGAGGATACAGCAGAACCCAGAGTTACAAACCCCAAACTGAACTGACCGCTCTACCCAACACCCCACTGTCAACCGGAAGCATGCAATCACTCACCCACGCGTGCAATGCAACCAGACAGGCGCTCCTATAAGCGATGTGCTGCTCATGGAGAAGCAACATTACTGTACCAACAAATGCACCCAGACAGAGCTGAGGCACATTTCAAAGCAAGCAGGGCAATGTTACTGAGAACATTTTAGTACAGGGTTTTTTTTTTTCAAACCAAAGGAGGCTGAATGGCTGAGCAAGCTGCAGGAATGTCTTTTGTTTAAAAACAAGCACTACGTTAACCCAGGTTTTCCAGGACGTTTAAGCCTGTTTTTGCTACAGTTACGATTTCAATGGTAACTTAAATGTAGCCTTTCCCATTTATAGTACTGTTTCAAAGACTTTAGAACTATAACACTATGAGTATTGCTTCACTGTGCTGTATCCTTGTATTATTCACCAGATTGAGGCTGTAGATAGCAGGTGCACACATTTATTAAAACCATTGAAAACTCATTTTTAGAGTTAGGGGCATTTCAGACTTCCGGACAGCCTCCATTCCCAAGGTGTTTGTAACTCTGAGGTTCTGCTGTCATTTCTGTGTTTGTTCTGTCTGTGATCTTCCTCTTCATGATTAAAAGAGGGGGTGGGGGTTAGGAAGCTGTCAGGTCCTTTAGCAGCTTCAAATTGGCACCACACATTACCTCACGGTCCATTTGCTCACATGTCTGAGTAATGCCCTTTATATAGTATAGAATATCAAAAGTTGTAGGACAGTAAGGAGCAAGCATATCCCTGCCAGTGAAGCAGGGAGTGGGAGCACTGGTCCCTTCCCAGTACCTGAGATCACATTTCAGATGTGTTTATTGATCCAGGATAGAACCCCTGAGATATACAGGACCAGCACAAGTGATGGCAGCAAATGATTGACAGCAAGACGGGGGCTGGGGGTCGCATTGCCCACTTTTCCTCACTCAGACCCTTTACGTACTAAATATCTTGGTATCCTAAATGTTTTAATGAGCACGACATCTCACAAGTAGGACAGTCCCCCGAAATTTTCTCCTTTTTCTAGGAAAGCAGTACAGCTGGGGATGGGGAGTTTGTTGCTGGATAAATTCACTCAGACTACTTGCTCACGAAATATCCTGGTATCCCTGAGTAGCTAGTTGTCTCCTCTTTAAAAATACGCTGCGCATTTTAATGAGCAATCCGTCTCACAAGTTCAGTGGTACCCTAAATCTGATTGAGTTACTAACAATGCTGAATGACTGGGGGGAGCAATTGTTCTCTGTTTCACACAAAGCATTATTTTCCTGAGTGGTGACTCTGCCGAGACTGGTACAATATTCAGTGTAGTGTTTCCCTTGGCAGTCCTGAGCCAGAAACCTATTTCTGAGGGTAAAATGAAGAGAAGACACAGTCACACCCAGCCATTCCGCATTGGCAGGAAGTGGATCATATTTGGGGACCACAGCACTTGTGGGAGAGACTGTTCATTAAAATCGCTTGCATATTTTTAGAGATGACACATTTTTCCATCTCCAGTATGAGACAGCGGGAATCATTCACAATGCCTTCTCCTCTGAGTTATTTAAAGGGTCTGTGCCCCACATACAGGCTATGGACACATCTGTGGCTCCACGAGTATCTACTGACACACTCTACAGCGCTTCAATGCATAAACTCATCACTTTCGTCAGAATGATCCCGCAATATTAAGAAAATAACTGCAACACACATACAATTTTGAAATATTTCCTTTATCTGTTAATATAACTACCTAGCCATTGCCCTCTATATAAACTTAAGGGAATTCCAATATACATATTGCTGCTTCTTCAGCTCTGATGTTTAATCCGTTGTTTAATCCGATGTTTAATTGTGAAACTTCATTAACAGCAAACTGTGTCAGATTATACTGCTGTATTGCTCTTGATAATATCCACTAGGTGGCAGCAGTGCTTTTAGTTGAAGTCCAGTTCCATGTTAATAAACTGTCATTAGATATGCAATAGGGACTGTAACCACAGGAAAAAGACAACAGTAGTGGCTGAATTTCTTCACAATGTGAACTTATCAGCCCTGTAGGGCCTCCTTAGACAGAGAGGCCACAGAACAGCTCCACCGTGAACAGGAATATAGTCTGACACCCCACATTATGTAGGTGCTGGAAGCCTAAAAAAAGGAATTTCATACCTTCTGTAGCACACAGTCTCTCTAATGAAGCTGAGGATTGTACAGAGAAATGCCAAGACACAGGACACAGCTAAATATTTTATTATTCATAAGCAAAAAAGGAAAAGCAATAACACATTTCAATGTGCAATTAACATTTAGTAATTCATTGTTTTTAATTTGCAAGACCAAGTAGAAGCTTTTTCTCTAATGTATTTTATAGATAATATTCCTAAAAAGAATTTAGAACTGTATGTAACAATGATCTATAGTAAACAGCACCAACTACTTTATTAACAAATAAAGCAACAGCAATCAGGGATGAATAGAACCTGAAATATATCAAAATGCTAAAACGCTCTTATTAAAATGATATAGAAATGAAGAGATGCAGGCACAGGCAGGATGCAGCGGGTTACAGTAACAGCAATACTCTTTCAGAATGGACTATACTGGCATAGGGAACCAGCAGCAGCAACACACAGGAATAATTGAACTTCCGCTTAACTCACAACACTCACTAAATACAGGTACATGCAATCCAATTAGACTCCAGTTATCAAAGCGGTTTCATGCAGTATGATCTCCTCTGTGCTGCTGCATTCCCCTGCTGGGTTGAGCATGGGCTGGTTTTCTGGGTTGCTGATGGTCTTGTTGTCGGGGTTGCTGATGGTCTGGTTTTCTGGGTTGCTGGTGGTCTAGTTGTCGGGGTTGCTGGTGGTCTAGTTGTCGGGGTTGTGGTCATTGTTTTTGAAGTAGTTGAATCTCGCTTTGGAAGTTCTGTAAGCACAATTCAATTTACATACAAAGGATGCCTTAATATCTGACACAGCAGCCAGTACCTTCTACACAATTGACCACCGCCAAAGATAAAGGGCCCAATTCACGTCCCAGTGGTAAGACTGGAGGTGTGTTATTATCACTCCTCAAACTTCACTCCTTGCTCCTGCTGTAATTCACCAACGTCCTCATGGCATTTTTTCGTGTCATTTGATCTGCTCTCATGAATAATTACTTAGCGTTAATACCACCCTTTATACCGTGATAGTGGGACTCTTACCTCTTACAGACAGAACACTAAAACAATGAGAAGCGTCTTGAAAACTACACCACATTATTACTGCGTCACTAATTCAAGCACACACACTGAGCTGTGTGGGTTACATCATTTGCTGAAGGGTATCAGCACTGATATTAAGACAGAAATGGTACCAACGCCAACAAAAACATTCTGTGAATCGGACCCAAAGTCAGTTATCTACAGGTAATGGCCGCTGCAAAGGGTACTAATGCTGTTCTAGACATTGTGTGTATTTAAATGTGTTTTAAGCTGTTTGAAATGTATGTCGCTGTTTAAAAGCGAGTTTCAGGATTTTAAAACTCCAGTCGCTTTAGAGGTTTAGCTTTTAAAAGTCCCATTAGCTTAATTTACATCTGGGATAATGACTGAACTCGCTGTGCTTAGAAACTGATTGACTGAGAAGATCTGTGAGCTTTACAATATGGGATAATGAAGGGACTTTGAACACACAGCTTCAATGGTAAACACAAGGGTTTGGTGTTGGCAGCCCTTCTCAGGTTCTGTATTCTAGTTTGCTTTTGTTATGAATGTGTGGATGTTATTTGAAATTATACTGCATGTTATGATTCTACCAGAAACCCCTGTGTGTTAATCCACAGTGAATACATTACACAAAACAACCAATCAAAAGAAATCAAAAATCTAAACCCAAGCAGTCAGTAAGTTGTCAGTAAGGACTGCAGCTGAAATCTGCCTAGCAGAGGTCCAAATGCCAGTGGAGCAGAAGAACATTTTGTTCAGCAAGAAAAAAACAAAACAAGAGAGCTGTAACGTAACTGACCAGCAGGAAAATGACCCTTAAACAAACCCCATTGTGTGTGTGTGTGCTGAAAACAAGGCAGGGTGTTCATGTAGTCACACACAGGACCTTGAGTGGTTTCAGCAGTTCAGCACATATTCTTAATTTTAACACAAGTACTCACCAACCAGAACATGTTTATTATATTTACCTTGAACTGTCAGTTTAACAGCCCTGTGAGTGACACATTCCCTGTTGATCCCCACTATACACGTGTAATCCAGAGTGTCCTCCAGTGTGAGCTCAGAGATTAGCAGAGAGGCGTTTCCAGAGGAGACTTCATCAGACAGCTTCACTCGGCCGCTCCACTGTGCAGGGATGGGTGCGGAGGGGGTCTTTGAATTGTAGATTAATAGAACACATTCTCCCTGATATTGATATGCATACCATGTGACTGCTACATCCTGCCCAGGGGTGGGGGTGTAAGAACAGGGCATCACTGCTCTCCCCCCAGCTGAGCCAGAGACAGCATCACGGTCTGGTGCAGAGCAATCTGCTATAAGAGAGAGAAGAGACCATAAACTCAATGGAATAAACACCTACATTCTTCTGTTGATGATATTTCGGTTGTTCGCTTGTATTTATGTTTCAGATCTTTCAAAGACAACGCTATAGATGAAAGGTTGCTGCTGCTTCCTGGTCCCTAATCACTTCCTGTGTTGTTTTCCAACCTGCTCCAATGGTCTAGCAGCAATCTGACCATGTGACCTGCAGCAAAGGTACCAGGATGCAGTAGTCAAAGGGCTAAGCACAATAGAGGGTGTGAAAATGGACTGAAGCATTGGTCAGCACTTCTAGAAGTAACAACATGAGTAAGAAGAACAGAGATGCTCAGGTTGTTCATGAGGTATGATGTGGGGTGTGATGCAGCACGTGGAGCAGCTCTTGTAAGACTTGTACTTATTATTATCAGCTTCATTCAGTTTTGGGAAGCTAAGATACACTAGTATTGTTATCTCTCTAGCTTTCAATCACACAATCACCAATACATTGTACGAAACTTTTCCTCTGCACCCACTGCCACTAAGTACTGTATTGTACTGTAAACATCTGGGTAAATGAGGGCCAGTATATTGAAAGCAAGGGCTTCCAAACAGGTGTGTCTCATGCGTTAATTAAGCAAATAACATCCCAGCATGCTTAGGGTCATGTATAAAAATGCAGGACAGGCCTGGTTGCCTATAATTATGGCTAGCATGGCTGCAAGGGGAAACCTCAGTGACTTTGAAAGAGGGGTGATTGTTGGGGCGCGTTTGGCAGGAGCTTCAGTGACCAAGACAGCTCAACGTGCTGATGTTTCACGAGCAACGGTGTCTAAGGTGATGTCGGCATTGAACTCCGAGGGAAAGACATCATCAGCAAAGGGCAACAGCAGGGGGAAGCGCATACTCCAGGATCGTGATATCCGTGCTTTAATTCCAAGTGCAAGGCAAAACAGGCAAGCAACTGCAGATCAATTGACTGCAAATTTCAACCTGGGGCGCGAGCAGCCAGTTTCATCAAAAACAGTCCACCGAGAACTCCACAGAGCGGGATACCATAGAGGCCCAACGCCCTATTAAGTGACTTTACATTGGGGTTTCCATTTTTTTGTCCACTACCTGTATATGGACTACATTAATGTTTTAGGTGGGGAATACATTCGTTTGTTTTGAAGGGCTAATCTATCATAATCTTATTTATGTATTTTTATTTTGTAATCACATAATAACCGAGATTTGTATTCAAGTTGAAATTGTATTACAGCATAAGGAACAGCGTGTTATTGAAAACAATTTAAATGGATAAGTGACTGATTCAAATGACAAAATTAAACATGACTGATGACAATAAAGGTAAAACTCACCCACGTTCAGAGAAACGAAATAAACGTGGCCGTCTTCTACAAGAGCAACATTGGACCAAGCGCTGTGACAGCCGCAGGATCAAGCCTGGTGCTCTCGCAAGAGCGCTCAGCACCATTGAAAACACATAGAGCTGCATTTACCCAGCAGGCAAGCACACCTTTTCACCACAGTGGGAACATGACTGTGCTGCAATTGCGAGTGAAGGTGCACAAAGCTGTATGTGTATGATTTGTGTGAAAGTCCTCCCTAATAAAAACTACAATTGAAATCACACAAACCATCCAGAATACAAGGACGTGAACCCGCCGCACAGCAGAGCCACACAGAAACAAATACCAGATCTGAAAGCCAGTTTGAGTTTCAACAAAGCACAACTGAGATTTTTTTTTTAAGATGATGTAAACAACAAAGACTAGGCAAACGTCATTAGTTAACAGTGGCCAACTCTTTACAGTGGATCAGATGTGCTGTACACCTAACACAGTTGAATAAAGTTTTATAGATACACGAACAGATGTTTTATCTTCTGTTGCATCTTCTTCAGCAGCCGCAGCTATCCCAGATATAATAGATTTGGTTACATTGTTTAGCGTCAGGAGTTTAAGCATGATTTAACTGCGCAGCAGATTCCCCAGTTGGATGATGAGCTGATAATATCTCTTTAGCAATGAAGCAGGCACGGTGACGTCACCATAATGATAAACAGTAATGCCGCAGGAGTTTTGTACTAAAGCAGGGTCAGCTGCTGCAGGGAAAACAAAGTTTATTTCTCAAACTGACCATTTTAAGAAATGTGAAAGCAGAACGCACAGAAATACTTGGGACTGTAATTAGGAAGTGTACTGATGAGAAAAAAAATGAAGGGAATTCAAATTGAAATGTACAGCAGATTACTCGATGGCAGAAGAACAAACGCCATTCACTAAATTTAGCTCTCAGATTGTACCAATGAAAATATCTAAAATATATGACAACGCGCTTGCGGTGGTGTATTTAATATCGTAAATAGCAGAACAAACACGCTGCGATTTAAACTTGTTTTTACTGAACAATAAACAGTAACATGTAATCATAAGCGCTGTCTGTGTTACATGCTGTCAGATCAGGACTTCACTAACACTGAGCATGGGAGCTGCTGTTTCCCATTACAACTGTACACAATTACAGGCGCGATCACCAATTCCATACACAACACCTGCAAAATATATAAAATACAAACATGCTGAGTTCATTGCAGTCATCAGCTGCATAGATGAACCATTCAGCAGAATGAGGCAACAAACAAGTGAGTACAGACTCAACACACCTGGCTGTAAGATTGCACACAGTTTAAGATTGCACACAGTTACTGGTACACCTGGTGTTGGAAACACTGGTACTGGAGAGGAAAAGGTTGAAAACCACTGGTCTAGATGGACCCTGCATAATAACTGAAGGCTCTGGACAAAACATCTTAGAAATGTCTTCATGGAGAAAGAACAACATGAATAAACAGACAGATTTTGTCTTTTGCTGCCAGTATCACATTGCTCTCATATTTCAAATCTGAAGTATCTATTTCTGAAACGTCTGCTTCAAAATGATTTGTACCCATAAGGAACATGACATGACAAAGAATACAATCTACACACTGTTATAAATATCTCTGCTTTCTGCATTAGAATTGTTACAGTTTACAATTTTAGAAGTTAAAACTTACAAGAGACTAAGTCAAGTAGACAGGCGTTTGGCTAGTGCCTTCATTACTGTACCTGACTCGTTTGTTCTTTCAATGCTAAAATGTAATTAAATGCTGCCTTTTGCAATTACAAATCCATTTTACCTAAGAGAAGAGTTTGTTGCAGTTTAAAATATTGTGGAGTCTTCCCTGACATTTCACATATTTTACACTGTTAGATGTACTGTTAGATCCATAATCGTCTTACAAACAACATGTTAGTGTAAAATGCTGCTCCCTGTATAGTTTGTAATATAACAGTGTTTGTGTTTGTCCAAAGCTGTTAGTGCTCTGTAGGGAAATCCCTAAACAGCAATGTGCCCCCTACTTTAGTAGAGGTTGTGAAGCACTGCTCTGAGAGAATCACTTACCTGCTGTGAGGTGAGCGCTGTTTAAGATCAGTAGCAGTGCCAGAGCTTGCTCAGTGCTCAGAGCCATTCTCCTCTCCTCTCTCTCTCAGTTTCAGCACAAAGTCCAGCACTCGGGTTAAACTCTATTTGTGTTTGATGCTCTCAGCTCTGTGACCGCACTAAATGAATATTTCCTGTACTGTTAGTTTTACCAGAATGATCTATATGTGTATTTTTACACACCTGCATAGCGTACTGACCACCTCCTGTTCTCAGTGTTGTCTGTGGTTTCAGTAGGACACAAACAGCATGGGTTTCAAAATGGATGGAAGTATTAAAAATCTACATTTAATCGAAGTCTTTTAATTTGCTTTGGTTTAGTTCTGGACTGGATTTGGAAAGTATATTTTCCCAGAAGGATTTAACGGTTTTAATCTGTTCCAGTTTGGAAAGTCTTTCATGATCTCATGAATTCACTCTTTTGTTCTGTTAAGGTACTTTTTAAGGTATTGTACCAGTATGTAAAATGACCTGTTAATGACCCAACAGCAAAATGAAATCAAAATGTTACCCATGCACAGAACTGCGTACAACATAAAAGGAAATGCAATTAGAAAAAAAAAAAATACAGTTTCCAGAATTAAAACCGCATCCAAAGTCAGTATTGAAAGTTGCAGAATTTAGTGCTCGATAAGGCCCTAATGTCACAGTTCACTTGCAAATGAAAATGCACAAAAGCAACAACAGATTTAAACAAATATACCTCACAGTATCTAACACTGTTCAATGATTAACTGTTTCACATTCCAGTAGCTGGTCTCGTTCACTTTGTTGTTGCTGCATTTCCATCAGGTGAAACTGGAGGAAGCGCTGTGTAACTGCACAATACAGACACACTGAAAAAAGCAGGCTGTGACGGATAATCAAATAAATTGTAATATTGAAGAGATGGGCTTTGTATCAGAAAACTGGTGGAGGAAACGGAAATGGCGAGTGACGGGTAAGTGCATTCATTTGTGTGTGTGTGTGTGTCTATATATATATATATATATATATATATATATAAAATGGGAATTGATTTGTTTCTTAATACAAGGATGGTAAAACGCGACTGACGTGTATCTGAATGTTGTATATCCCAGTGCTGACCATGTCAAGTTTGTTTTAAATACTAAATACTAAACAATAAATTGGTGCGTTGGTAATTCATGAAGCTTTTCTTGTGTGCTGTTAAGCATTAAGAGGTGAAGGGGGTGTGATTAACATGAGATATTATATTAGCTGTCTCTGCTCTATCTCCATACAAGGTGTGAAACAAGTTCTTTATCTCAAGCGTCACACATTCTGCAGTACGCCTCAGCCACAGTGTGGTCAACTTAAGCCTCACGTCATCTGCTTTAAACATTTAGGACACACGTCATGTGATAATATTAGAATCAACCATCAGTTCCGTGTGAAAGTATATTTAAACTTGAATTCATCAACTTAGTGAAAGTGAGTTTGCAATGAATTGCTATGGAATAAACCCAGCATGATCCCTCTCCGTCTACCTGCCCATATGAAAGCTCAGCAAAGTTCAAGAACAGTTTTGTGTGGTAAATGAGAGGCAAAGAGGGATTCAAAAGCATGGTGAAGCACAGTAAACTGCAGCAGTACTGTGCAAATTCACCACGGTTAAACATTTTCAGTTTCTAATAATCTGCCCTTTAAAAGCTTTCCGTTGCTGTTTCTGACACAGGAAGTCTATCCAGAAGTGTCTGTTTTGTTCAGAGCAGCACAGGGCACAGAGCAATCTGATTGTGAACACTGTTACAAAGGGAGAGCATATGGGGAAAAAAAGATTAAGCAGAATTGTATCACCCAAAAAATAATATATAAAATATAACAATAACATATGAAATATAAAATCAATTGCAAGTTGTTCTTTGCTGTTTTTCATCTTGATTTTCACCACTGCTGTACATGACCTGTGTGATCCCACATTCTACTGAGATAGCTGCTAATTATGCCTCAGGATCAGAACCTGTGCTTGTATTTATTTCTGCATACAAACCATGAGCGTCTTATATCAGGTTAGAAGTGGATGAAGTCTCAATAGAAACATCAGCAGTCCCTGTTTACCAATGAAAGGGCTCTGCCCATCATCAATGGTGCTGTGCAGTGTGTGCTGTGCAGTATGCGTGTGCAGTGTGTGTGTACGTGCTGTACAGGTATGTGTACTGTACAGTGTGTGTGTGTGTACTGTTTGTGTGTGTGTGCTGTTTGTGTGTGTGTGTGCAGGTGTGTGAGTGTGCAGTGCGTGTCTGCTGTTTGTGTGTCTGTGCTGTTTGTGTGTGTGTGTGTGTGCAGTGTGTGTGTGCTGTGTGTGTGTGTTCTGTGCAGTGTGTGTGTGCTGTTTGTGTGTGTGCTGTTTGTGTGTGTAGTGTGCAGTGTGTATGCTGTGCAGTGTGTGTGTAGTGTGCAGTGTGTGTGTGCTGTGCAGGTGTGTGTGCAGTGTGTGTGCTGTGCAGTGTGTGTGTGCTGTGCAGTGTGTGCACTGTGTGTGTGTGCAGTGTGTGTGCAGTGCAGTGTGTATGTGTGCAGTGCAGTGTGTGTGTGTGCACCATCCTTTCGTATTCTGAGCCCTGGCGGTGAGATGAGGTTCAGAGCTCTGTAAGCACATCATGCAACATATTCACACCACGCATGTGTTGCTCTTTTGCATAGTGGTTGAGATGCTCGCTTGTGGTGTGTGTGGTTACTGGTTTACACCCAGTCTCTGTCATGTTGTTTAATGTTGTGAATCGGATTCAATGATGAAAGGAAATATTAATTATTAAAATATTAATATTTGTGAGCAGCCATGTTCTTACTGTCAGCGCTGCACTCTAGGGACTGTCTACCAATTACAACACTGTCAGTACTAGGGACTGTCTATCAATTACAACACTGTTAGTACTAGGGACTGTCTACGAATTACAACACTGTTAGTACTAGGGGCTGTCCATCAATTACAACACTGTAAGTACTAGGGACTGTCTACCAATTACAACACTGTTACTATTAGGGACTGTCCATCAATTACAACACTATTAGTACTAGGGACTGTCTACCAATTACAACACTGTTAGTACTAGAGGCTGTCTATCAATTACAACTCTGTTCGTACTAGGGACTGTCTACCAATTACAACACTGTTACTACTAGGGACTGTCTATCAATTACAACCCTGTTAGTACTTGGGATTGTCCATCAATTACAACACTGTTATTACTAGGGACTGTCCATCAATTACAAAACTGTCAGTACTAGGGGCTGTCCATCAATTACAACACTGTCAGTACTAGGGACTGTCTATCAATTACAACACTGTAAGTACTAGGGACTGTCCATCAATTACAACACTGTTAGTACTAGGGACTGTCTACCAATTACAACACTGTTAGCACTATGGACTGTCTATCAATTACAACACTGTCAGTACTAGGGACTGTCTATCAATTACAACACTGTCAGTACTAGGGACTGTCTATCAATTACAACACTGTAAGTACTAGGGACTGTCCATCAATTACAACACTGTTAGTACTAGGGACTGTCTACCAATTACAACACTGTTAGCACTATGTACACACAACAGCTTATTGACAGATGACCATGTATTCAATGTCATATCATTGCAGCCTCTACACTGTTATATACATCACATCCAGCCTGATTGTGGAGCTGCTGCAGAGTTGTAAGCTGTCCTGCCCCTATCGCCTCAGTCCATTGGTTCCAGGCTCTCCCACCTGATCCCTATCACAGACAGCCCCTGCTGGGCTACAGTACATGATGCAGCAATGTCCACTGATCAGAGCTCCTTACACTATTCCTGGATGTGCTATCATTTAGTAGGAACTCAGCAACTGGATGATAGTGAGATTTAGATCCACATGATTTCAAGGGCTGGTTTTCAGAAACATGCATGCCATTGATAAAAACAATGCTCTTGTTATGCTATGATGGGGTATTAATATTTGTGTAACACTTTGTGTAGGCCAAACCCAGGCATCATCCTCTAGTGAACTGTATCCCACAGCACAGCGTTGCCCAGTGATAAGGGTGCTTGTGTTTATAAGGAATATTAACTATTGATTTAGAATCATCCCTCGTGCTTCTTACTAGCTTTATTAATATGCCTAGTCCCCTTTTCTGTGCTGAGAATCGTTTGTTTTATTATATATTTTTGTTTTACATTTCAGATATCCTGTTGTAAGAGTTTCCCACAGTAAATCTTGACTCAGCCACTGACTCACTGTGTGCGCCCCTGAGCAAGTCACTTAACCTGCTTGTGCTCCGTCCTTCGGATGAGACGCAAAACCAGCAAGTTCCTATTGGAAGGGACTCTGCAGCAGCAGTTGTGATGCAGAGTTCACCCCCCTAGTCTCTGTAAGTCGCTTTGGACAAAAGCATCTGCTAAATGACTAATTAATAATAATAATAATAATAATAATAATAATAATAATAATAATAATAATAATAATAATAATAAATAACAGATCTGCACAGTGATTGCAGTTGGAACACTGGAGTAAGAATTCCAACACATGACATCACCGCGTTCCAGGAAGCAGGAACAACTTTGCATCTCTAGTGCTGTCTTCAGCAGAGGAAGTAGGTGGAGCAGTTCCTAGAGCTCATGATATCTGAGAATCATTGCAAAGCCTTGGTTAGCAGCCGATTCAGGATGCAGACCATCCTTCCCAGCAGTCCCTTACAGCAGCTTTGATAAGCGTGGCTGGTGTTCCGTGTGGTTTTGACTGCACTTGATTTGTCGTGTGCTGTGGCGCAGAGCTGGGATTGACCCCATTCCCCCGGTTAGGAGTGCTGTGCTCTGTAAACCACACTGCACCCTCTAGAGGAACTCCGCTTCAACTCTCTGTATTTCTGCATCCGTCTCCTGACCGCTGTTATCTTTCACCATTAAAGAGCACATGAAAGACTGTACTAGTGTATGAACGAGAGGACACCATTCATCCATCCTAGTAGCTGATTGATCTCAAAGCATTGTCAAGTTGTTTCTTCAAGGATCCCAGTGATTCAGCATCAGCAACATGGTTAGGTAACCCTTTGTAACACTTGGTAACTCATTCCACACCCTCACCACTCTCTGTGTAAAGAAGTGTCAGCTACCCTCTGTCCTGAGTCACTGCACTTCATGAAGCTGTGTCCTCTGGTCCTGGTTTCTGCGCTGTGCTTAAGATTGTAATGAACTCAATGATCTAAATGGTGGCAGGTTTAATACCACAACCATAAAACTAGGACATTGTTTCACGGTGCATTCACAGCATTGAGTGACATTGAAAAGGGATTTATTATAAATCACCCTGACTCAGAAAAAATACCAGAGCAGTGTGAATAATATAGTTACTAATTTAACAGTATCCTCTCCATTAGTTTAAGAGATCACAATACAACCCTATGGGTGTTTTCGGGACCTGTGACTCAGGCAGCCTTTACTGGTGCCTGTGGAATCTAGGGAAACAGCACCACCTGCTGTCGCAGAGCCGCCAGTGCTCTTGTCCTGCTGCTGGTATCAGCAACATTAACCATCGCCGCGGTGCCGCAGAAATCTGATAGAATCGCGAGTAAAGCGGAGGGAACACGAAGCCACTTCCTGCCATGGAAGTTGGTTTCAGGCCACTGCAGGGCACACCAGGGGAGGCTTGGGGTTTGATACAGCAACCTCAAACTAGGCCTCCCGGTCTCCTGGAACCAGGTTTCAAACCACTGGTCCTGAAAAAGTGTTTTCGTGTTCCTTCAGCTTAAGAAAGGGGTTGAGCAGCTGGGGTTGGATGGTTCACATTATTATATTTGTTCACGTTTTTCTAAAACGAATGTGTTTTACTACATCTGCAAAAATATTAAACAAACTACAGTTCCCACAGAGCACCGCGGCGCAGATTCGACGCATAGCCGCGTCGTCACGCTTGCATCGTCATCAGTGTTCAGCCGGAAGCAGCATGGCCAGCAGGTAGGTGCGATACATAAAGTGATGTTAATAAAAGCAGCCAGCGCAGTCCTGTTTACTGGTGCTCTGAGTTCACTGAATGCTATTGAGACAGGGACTGGAGTCAGGAAAGATATTATAGATGATATTCTAATAGCATTCAATGAAGGTGCAGTCAGAAGGTGCTCGGTAATGAACACGTGGATTTGATGGCAAAAAATGGGTTATTGAGAAAGGAAGTGGATATGGTACTCCGTCTGTGCCAGGCCGAAATAAATGCAACAGCTAAACAAAAAATCAGGGAATTATGACGAAATCAATGGAAACACAATCCTAAGGGAAGGTTTCATTACGATATACAGCCAGGTCAGGTTAGGGAATGAAACATCTAGAGGGGAAGTGAACAGGGCGGAAGAAACTGTATGAACAGATTGAGAACTGGACATACGGCATTGAGTCAGCATCTGTTTAGAACAGGGAAACATGCAGATGGGTTATGTGGAGAATGTCAAAGGTTAGAGACTGTACAGCATTATATATTAGAATGGAATTAATTCAAGCAACAAAGAGAGGTATTAATAAATCAGTTGAAGGCATTAGAGGCGGATAATTTATCAATACACAGAATATTGAAGGAGGGGAAGGGAAAACAAAAAGGAAAAAAAAAACATTCATTACAGTGCATACTGAGTGCTGGAAAATGGGGATGTATCTAGACGAAGACATCGTGGAAGGGCGTTAGGGGGCGCTCGTCATCTGTTATTAGATGACATGCGCCAACTCCCTCCAATCAGAAGCAGCAGCAGCAGCAGGAAGGAGAGCCAGTGAGAAATAGACCCTGTTGCTTTAATTGTAGAGTTCAAGGGATTCTTTTTTCGACCCGAACCGAGTCAGAATCCGGGAGACGGTATCCTATCACGTAGCGCTTACGGTAAGCAAATACAATGTTGTCCTAACATGTCTAACTGTTGCTATAGCCACAGGAGCGACGTCACACCTGTAACCACGTGACTGGGGCTCCTGCAGATATGTAGGGGTCTACCTAATTCGCAGAAATCTGGAAATTGAGGGGTCACATCGCAGTTCACCTCGTAGGGGTCATGCATACCGGACTAGTACAGAGAGAAAACAATGATCTGCTTTAAATTAACTACTCGCCGCAAGCGACGCAAACTACGTATCTTAATTATGTAGTTAGGATTTTTTTTCCCTTCCTGTGTGCATTACACTTAGGATTAAAAAATACCTTCGACAAATAACATAAACAAAACAAACTCCAAAGCGGTTAACTTTCTTGTTTGCTGTTCACATGACAACAGTGTTGTAATCAGCCTATCAGTGCGTCTGCACTGGCTTTTCTTTTCCTGTACAGAAGGTGGGACTAAGGCACTGTTGCATTGCTATTTTGATTCAGGTTGATAAAATCTGCTAGTTTTCAGCTGTGGAGGTAAAGTACAAAAAAATGGACGACAAAGCAAAAAAAAGCAAAGTATATTTCGGCCGAGGATCGTGTCGAGACATTCCCCAAAGAAACTGTGCATGCAGATGGAGCTGCCTTCCTGACGTCACACGCAGCGTGTCGGGACGCGCTTGAAAAGGCGGGACCGCATTCCCGAACAACACTGCCGCGCATTATCACTTCAGAGTTAGGAGTCGACTGTAAAGCTGTCACATTATGCATTGATTTTATTTGATGTTATTATTTCTTGCCACGACAACACACTAATTTATTTTTATTTATGTATGTATGTATGTATTTATTTATTTGTGTATTTATGTATGTAATTATTTTAAGGTAATAAACAAATTATAATTATTTCATTATTATTTTACTCTCATTAAGTTGTGTGTGTGTGTGTCTCCTCTCTCATTATCAGTGACACTGTGTGTGTGTGTGTGTCTCCTCTCTCATTATCAGTGACACTGTGTGTGTGTGTGTGTGTCTCCTCTCTCATTATCAGTGACACTGTGTGTGTGTGTGTGTGTCTCCTCTCTCATTATCAGTGACACTGTGTGTGTGTGTGTGTGTGTGTGTGTGTGTGTCTCCTCTCTCTCATTATCAGTGACACTGTGTGTGTGTGTGTGTGTGTGTGTGTGTCTCCTCTCTCATTATCAGTGACACTGTGTGTGTGTGTGTGTGTGTGTGTGTGTGTCTCCTCTCTCATTATCAGTGACACTGTGTGTGTGTGTGTGTGTGTGTGTGTGTGTCTCCTCTCTCTCATTATCAGTGACACTGTGTGTGTGTGTGTGTGTGTGTGTGTGTCTCCTCTCTCATTATCAGTGACACTGTGTGTGTGTGTGTGTGTGTGTGTGTGTGTCTCCTCTCTCTCATTATCAGTGACACTGTGTGTGTGTGTGTGTGTGTGTCTCCTCTCATTATCAGTGACACTGTGTGTGTGTGTGTGTGTCTCCTCTCTCATTATCAGTGACACTGTGTGTGTGTGTGTGTGTGTGTGTGTCTCCTCTCTCTCATTATCAGTGACACTGTGTGTGTGTGTGTCTCCTCTCTCTCATTATCAGTGACACTGTGTGTGTGTGTGTGTGTGTGTGTGTGTGTGTGTGTCCTCTCTCATTATCAGTGACACTGTGTGTGTGTGTGTGTGTGTGTGTGTGTGTGTGTGTGTGTGTGTGTCTCCTCTCTCATTATCAGTGACACTGTGTGTGTGTGTGTGTGTGTGTGTGTGTCTCCTCTCTCATTATCAGTGACACTGTGTGTGTGTGTGTGTGTGTGTGTGTGTGTGTGTCTCCTCTCTCATTATCAGTGACACTGTGTGTGTGTGTGTGTGTGTGTGTGTGTGTGTGTGTCTCCTCTCTCATTATCAGTGACACTGTGTGTGTGTGTGTGTGTGTGGCTCCTCTCATTATCAGTGACATTGTGTGTGTTTGTGTGTGTGTCTCCTCTCTCTCATTCAGTGACACTGTGTGTGTGTGTGTGTGTGTGTGTTTGTGTCTCCTCTCTCATTATCAGTGACACTGTGTGTGTGTGTGTGTGTGTGTCTCCTCTCTCATTATCAGTGACACTGTGTGTGTGTGTGTGTGTGTGTGTGTGTGTCTCCTCTCTCATTATCAGTGACACGTGTGTGTGTGTGTGTGTGTGTGTGTGTCTCCTCTCTCATTATCGGTGACACGTGTGTGTGTGTGTGTGTGTGTGTGTCCTCTCTCATTATCAGTGACACTGTGTGTGTGTGTGTGTGTGTGTGTGTCTCCTCTCTCATTATCAGTGACACTTGTGTGTGTGTGTGTGTGTGTGTGTCTCCTCTGTCATTATCAGTGACACTGTGTGTGTGTGTGTGTGTGTTTCCTCTCTCATTATCAGTGACACTGTGTGTGTGTGTGTCTCCTCTCTCTCATTATCAGTGACACTGTGTGTGTGTGTGTGTGTGTGTGTGTGTGTGTGTGGCTCCTCTCTCTCATTATCAGT